>NC_135615.1:85877390-86177390 GCF_053574225.1 Canis aureus
GATTTTTGATAATGAATAAAGCTTCTTTTTTTTTTTTTAAAGATTTTATTTATTTATTCATGAGAGACAGAGACATAGGCAGAGGGAGAAGCAAGCTCCATGCAGGGAGCCTGATGCGGGACTCGATCCCAGGACCCCGGGGTCACGCCCGGAGCTGAAGGCAGGTGCTAAACCACTGAGCCCCCCCGGGCTGCCCTCATATGGTTAAGTTTTCAAAATGCAAACCATTCTACTAGGTGTGTGGTGGCCTCTTATTGCGGTTTTAATTTTCATTTTCCCAATGACTAACGATGTGGAGCGTCTTTCATGTGCTTGTTCCCATTCATGTATCTTCTTTGCTGACGTGTCTATTCAAATCTTTAGCCCATATTTTTACTGCGTTGTCTCTTTTCTTATTTTGGGGGTTTGAGAGTTCTTCGTAGATCTGGTTACCAGTCCTTTATCACATACGCATTTTGCAAATATTTCCTCCCAGTCTGTGGTTCGTCTTTTCATTTTCTTAACAGTGGTTTCCAAGAGCAGTCATTTTTTATTTTTACGAAGTTAAATGCATCATTTTTTTTCTTTTATGGTTCTGTGCTTTTGTCCTAAGAAATCTTTGCTTAATTCAAGATCTTAAAAATATTTCTCTTACGTTTTTTTCTTTTTTCTTTTTTTTTTAAAAGATTTTATTTATTTATTCATGAGAGATACACAGAGAGAGAGAGGCAGAGACACAGGCAGAGGGAGAAGCAGGCTCCGTGCAGGGAGCCCGATGTGGGACTCGATCCCGGGACTCCAGGATCATGCCCTGGGCCGAAGGCAGATGCTCAACCACTGAGCAACCCCAGGATCCCTTATGTTTTTTTTTCTTTCCAGGAGTTTTATAGTTTGAGATTTTACATTTAGGTATTTGCCTAATACTGTTTTTTTTTTTAAGATTTTATTTATTTATTTATGAGAGACACAGGCAGAGGGAGAAGCAGGCTCCATGCAGGGAGCCCGATGCGGAACTCGATCCGGGGGCTCCAGGATCATGCCCCGGGCTGAAGGTGGGGCTAAACCTCTGAGCCCCCGGGCTGCCCGCCTAATACTGTTTTATAATGCTTTTCCACCTAAATCAGAGTGGGCTCTGCTGTCTGCAACTGAGAACACAGACGGATGTGGAATGGTGGTGGTGGTTATGGTGATGGCACGGTGTCAACAGTCGGCTGGTGGGGACGGTGGTGCTCATAGCTGTGACCTGATGACAGTGTGGGGCTGGTGGTTATAATGGAGCAAGGGAGGTGCTGTTGATTAATTTCTAGGTTGTGACTTATGGCAGCCCTGTCCACTGTGCACAGAGTTGCTATTTGTCACCGACTTGTCCCTTCTCATTAAAGATCCGTGCCTAAAAAAAAAATAAAAAATAAATAAATAAAGATCCGTGCCTATGGCAGCCTCCTGCCTGACAATTTCTCATAAAACGAAAAAGGAAAAAGTCAGGAAAGTGAACTTCGATGCCCTTCTCCAAAAATGTGCTGTGCACATAGTTGTAGAAGTTTCCAGAAGCACCCCTATCACGGTGTCTATAGCAGGGAAAAATGAAATGAAAACAGCCTTGAATGTCCACCCATAGGAGGACCACAGATGCGGACCGTGGAGCATTAGACGGACTTCGAACAGAATGAGGTGGATCTTTACGGACTTCCATGGAAGGATACCGTGATACATTGTCCAAAAAACAAATTGCAACCTGTACGATCCGTGTTTTTAGAAAAAAAAAGTATATGCAAATAAATGTACATTTGTACACGTAAAAAGAAACAAACAAACAAACAAACAAAATCGTCTGGAGCCACACACGAGAAACCACTAAGAGTGGTACGTCCAAGAGAGACGTTTCACTCCACACGCTTCTGATCTGCTTGCATACATGGCCTTGAGCAGCTACTACTTTAATCTAAAAATAAAACTACACACAATCACACATACAAGGTAAGGTGGGGTGAGACGATTCCCTTTATTTTAGATACATGAGAATGGAGGCATGGGTGGGGGGCTGCCCTGACTTGCCCAGGTGGGTGGCTCGGGGAGCGGGGTGGGGGGGACTGGCTAGACAGGAGCCCTCTGTCTGGTTTTCCCGGCGCTGCCCCACCCGCCTCTTCGGGAGCCAGGAGTCCTGCCTCCTTGCCTGTTTCGGGGTGAAGCTGACCTGAGTGCCGGCCACACGCGTGCCCCCCTCAGCCTGGCCGCCTGCCCCCTCCCGTGGCCTTTCTCTTGCCCCTGTGTCCGGGAGCCCCGGGGAGCGGTGCCCCACCAGGCCCATGAGCGCTTCCTGCAGGTGGAGGTGGGGAGGCTGCATAGACGGTTGGCTCAGCACAGGCTACGGGGGAGCAGGATAGAAGGGCACGTCTACACGGCCTGGGTCCCCCCAGGTCAGCACCCCCTGGGAGGTGTATTAAGAATGGTGACCTGTTGGGCTTCACCCCAGACCCAGGGACTCTGAGCCCTGAAGGGGGGAAGTCAAGGCCTGGGTGTGGTAAGATTTGGCTGCAGCGGGGCAAAGCTGTCCTGCTCATCCCTGGGCTGCTTTAAAAAATATTAGTGGTCAGCTGCCACCCCAGAGAGGGTTGCGCCATTTATTTTCAATTTTTATCTATCTATCCATCCATCTATCCATCCATCCATCCATCCATCTATTTTTTTAAGTAGGCTCCATGCCCAATGCGGGGCTGGAACTCACTACTGATCAAGAGTCGCGTGCTTTACCGACTGAGCCAACCAGATGCCCCCCACCCAGACTATGGTTCAATCCATCTAGGAGGCGGCCTGGGCATTGTTTTTTTTCTCAGAGCATCCCCCAAATCTCTGGCCATCCTTTCCAATGACATCGAAATCTCGGTTTGGGGGCGCCTGGGTGGCTCAGGGGTTGAGCACCTGCCTCCAGCTCAGGGCGTGACCCCAGGGTCTTGGGATCGAGTCTTGTGTCAGGCTCCCTGCATGGAGCCTGCTTCTCCCTCTGCCTGTGTCTCTGCCTCTCTCTCTCTCTCTGTCTCTCATGAATAAATATAAAAAATTGTAAAAAAAAAAAAAAGTCTCTGGGTTTGGATTTTGTCATTTGGATTTTTTAAAACTCCACAGCTGATTCCAATGTGCAGAAAGCTCGAGAGCCTTGAGGGAGTCCTTGAACGAGCAGCCTCGGCCTTACCTGGGGGCTCGTTAGAAAGAGAGCCCCGAGCTCCAACCCATCGACACCTCCTGGATCAGAACTTGCATTTGATCCGGATTGATGTCCACGCCGCTGTCGGGAACTCAGTTCAAGAGGACTCAGCTGAAGCGCAGCAAAGGCAGCGGGTCCCGCGGTGAGGATTCTCCGGCAGCTAAAAAGCAGACACGCTCTTGCCCAGGCGGCCCCCAGGCTGCTTAAACCCCGGTCAGTGGCTGGAAAGGCGGCGGCTGAGTGCACTGTGCAGGGCCGGGAGCCCAGGAGGGCGTCTGGGGCGCAGTCCCCTCCCGGTGAGGGGCTCCCCCAGGCTCAGCCGATTTTGTGCCACTTCCCAGGTCCCAGGTCCCAGGTCCCGGCCCGGGCGGGTGGCTCCACTCCTGCACGCTGCAGCTGCCTCATCCTGAGAAGGAGATGCTAACAGGCCCCCGGGGCGGTTGGAATAAAGTGGGGGACACGGGGACGTCCGGCCCCGGGAAGTGCTTCGTGCCAGCTGCGGTTTTGTCACACAGGGCGGAGGTTCGGGACATGGAGGTGAAAGTGCAGGGACAGCAGCCTCCAGAGCGTGAGCCCGGGCCTGTGGTTTGACCTGCCCGAGCGCTGGCGTTAGTGGTAGCATCAGCGCCCCCTCGGCTGTGCCCCCATTCCCCCCCCCCCCCCGTGTCCAGGTGTCGCGGGCTCATCCCTGCCGCCCGGAGGCCGCACATCCCGACAGTCACAAATCCATGGCCTATCCATGCGCCTGGCATGGGGCAGAGGCTGTTATGGAAGGTTCTGGGCCATCAAGGAAGAAGGGATCCCCCTCATGTCCCCAACAGCTGAAATGTCTCCAAACCGTCCCCAGGAGGTGCCGGTCTCCACCGCAGGCTCCTGGAGGCCGCTCCTCATCCTCGCACAGCCTTCGGGAACCCTCCCTAGAGAGCAGCTCCTCGAAGCCGTGTCCCCCACGTCCCTGCGGGCACGGGGGTCTCCCCATGGGGGCCCCGCCGTCATCTGGGCGGTGCGTCCACTTGCCCGGTCGGTGCGCAGGGGAAAGACTGAGGCGGGTTCTGGCGACGGTTCCGGGGCGGGCCCGTGAGTGTGGGCCGTGATCCCGCTTGAGGCCGTGCCCGTCCCCTTCGCCCCTCCGTGTGTCACGTGCTCCTCGGCCGCGGGGTGCCGGGCCTCGCTC
This sequence comes from Canis aureus, assembly GCF_053574225.1. Lineage (NCBI taxonomy): Eukaryota > Metazoa > Chordata > Mammalia > Carnivora > Canidae > Canis > Canis aureus. The sequence continues at coordinate 85,881,746 of NC_135615.1, forward strand.
AGACCACACGGGGCTGGAGCGGGGAGTGCTCAGGGCTTGGGGCGTGCGGGGCCCTCATTCAGCACCTATTTATTAAGTGCCTACTGTGTGCCGGCTGCACGAGCGCAGACAGGACGGCACCCCTGGCCTCGCGGCGACAGCCCCATAGACTGTTTGCATAGGACAGAAGAAAGCGCCCCCTCGGCCCCGCAAACCAAGAGGGGCTCGGGCGCTGTTTCGGGGCGCTCTGGGCCTCGCGGGGCTGCTGGGCCTGTAGCCAAACCCCCCGCTTGCCCGTGATTGAGCCCCGGAGCCCGGGGGAGACAGGCCCCCTGCCGCTGGCCCTGGACTGGGGGGCGCCCGGCACCGGGTGAGCGGAGAGGGGCGACCGGGACCTGGGGACCTGGGCCCCCGGGGAGCTGTAGCCCCCCCAGCCTCGGCAGCTCCTCAGCCAGGATCCGGGTCCCCCCTGCGACTTCCTCTCCGCCTCTCCTCCCCAAAGGCTGGTAATTGGTAGACAAAGGCGCTTCAGACAGTTGGGGACCTGCGTCCTTTGAGTCCCTGAAAACATGCCATTATTAATTAAAGACTTTGGCTTCGGTGGGGCCCGGGCCTGCCTTTTTCTGGCTGGGCCTCAGACTTATGTCTCTCCAGTAGTGTCTTCTTGCTAAATTTTTCAGTGTTTTTAACATCAGACTGATGTTACGTATAATTACCAACTTTGCACCCAAATTATATTTGACATGGCTTGTGTGGGAAATTAGACCATTTCAGCGCCTACAAATTCACCTGGGGAAGCCAAGGCAGGCATGAGGGCGTGCTGAGGGGAAGTAATTTAAATATTACATGTGCCCTCGTGAAAATGCCAAAACTCTTTAAACTGTCAGGAAGAAGGCTGTCTCCCCCTCGACCTGCCCCCCGCCCCCGACTCCCTGAGCGCGCTGGGCGACGACGACGGGAGAGCCAGGCTCCGTGCGGTACGCGGGGGGCCGTGGGGAGCCCTTCCCACCCGGGCACGTGCGGGGGGCAGGGGAGGGGCCTGCAGAGACCCCCCCACGGGGCTGGGGGCCCCTGGGGTCATGGCAGCTGCTGTTAGGAATCTGTCGGGGTGTCGGCCTCTCCCCTCTCCCCCCACCCACTGCCTTCACCCCTGCCCTGGATGGGGGTGGGGGAGGGGACCCCAGGCCCCAGGCCCCCCGACCCGTCAAGGCTGGGGCTCCGTTATCCAGTCTAAGCAAGAGCCGTGGGACCAGAGAGGCCCTCGGGGGACCCCCATCGTCACTTCGGTTCCACAAATGCTGACCTCGCACGATGTGCTGGGCATTGGGGATCCAGGGAGCACGAAACTCGTCCATTCACTCATTCACTCATTCATTCATTCCTCCAATAAACGCCTCCTGAGCATCTACAGCTGCTGAGCACCGGGCTCCGCACCAGGAATGTAGGAGTTTAAAAGATTCATTAATCTGGGCACCCGGGGGGCTCAGCGGTTCAGCGCCGCCTTCGTCCTGGGGCGTGACCCCGGGGTCCTGGGATCGAGTCCCCATCGGGCTCCCCGCATGGAGCCTGCTTCTCCCTCGGCCTGTGTCTCTGTCTCTCTCCGTGTGTCGTGAATAAATAAATAGAATCTTTAAAAAAGAGAGATCCATCCATTCTTTCATTTCCTCTTTTGCCACTTGACCCGCTAGGTGCCAGGTCTGTGCGCGGCCGCGGAGAGGACGCAGGACCCACCCTCGGCTGCTGCCCCGGAGCTGGGCCACGCTCCTCCAGGCAGGTGAGCAGCGAGTGCGTTTGCGAGGCTGGAAGGCCGAGGCCTGGTCGGTGCCGGGCTGCCCCGGGGGGGGGGGGGGGGGGGGGCGGCCCCGAGGTCTTGCAACCTGTGAGGCTGACAGGCCACCCCATCCACCCGAGCCCCCGGGGGCGGGAGGCGCAGGGCCCAGGCTGGTGGGCGCTGGGAGGGGCGCCGGCTTCTCCTCCCCAGCCCGTCCCTTCTGGGGCCCCACGGGGAGCAGCTGCTCCGCGGGAGCGTTCCCACCGGCTGGGGGTGCCCTAGGCCTGCTCGGGGCGCGGCGTGGGAGCCGGGAGCCCCTGCTGCTGCCCCTCCTGCCTGTGCCCAGCGAGCCGTGGCGCCTCCCAGGCTTCCCAGGCCCCGCGCGTGGGTTCAAGGCCCTGGGGATGGGGACGGCCGGCATCCTGGGTGCACCGCCCCGAAACCCTAACCCAAGACGCGAGCTTCTGCCCCGATGGGTGAGCGGCCCCCGGGTCCCCGCCACTGCCACTCTGGACCCCCCCCGGGAGGCTCTTCTCTGCCCCTGAGCTGGGGGGTCACCCCGAGCCCCGCACGGAGGACAACCCCGGCAGCCGTTGCCTTCCAGATACTCGGCCACCGGCTCTCGCCCCACGCGTGCGCCTGGGGCCGTTGCGACAGTCCTGCCGTCCAGTGCTGGGGTCCGTGACCCCCCTTGAGTGTGGATGGACTTTATGAGCGCCCGGACCTGCGGACGTGATGGCAGCGAGGCCTAGTGGCTGCGACGCGGGATGGTCACAGCCCCACGCACTTGTGTCTTGTGTGTGGGGACAGCAGCCTTGGGGACCCCGGCACCACGCTCAGCCCTGGGGAGGGACCGCAGCGGGGGGTGCACGGGGTTCTGGCCAGGAGCCCGCCGAGGCCGGCCGAGGCCAGGTGAACAGCAAGCCGTCCCTGCCCAGCTCCCGAGTCTTCCAGACGGGCCCGTGGAATCGCGGGACAGATGCCCCCACGTCCCACTCAGTCGTGGGCCTTGGAAGACGGTGGTTTTGCGCCCCTGAGTCCTGGGGTGGCTGTGACGCAGCCGCAGTTCCTAGGACCGGCTCACCCGGGCTCCTCCATTCTCTCTCCAGATGGAATAGACCCCGTGTGCCCCCAACTCCCGGCCCCCCGGGCCCCCGCGGGCAGGTGCGGGCTCCGTCTGTGGGCCTCAGCTCACTGGCCTCCACTGCTCGAGTGACCCCAGTTTCTCCCAGCAGGCCGTGAGCTTCGGGGGGGCAGCCCGCACGCCCTGCTGCTCCCCGCCCCGGCCTCCTGCCCCGGCCCCCCTGTGCCTGGCAGAGGCGCGGCCCGACAGGTGGGGAGGCGCGGAGAGTGTGCCGCCGGGCCCTCAAGCTCGCGCCGCTCCTGCCCGGTCCCCTGAGCTCCCGGGGTCGGGGTCACCGTGGGACACCAGGGCCGGGCCTGGGCTCTCAGTGACCCGGGCTCAGGCTTTCAGGCTTCCCCACTCCCTGGATCCAGTTCTTACCCCGGGAAATGAGGACGTTGGGTGTAGTGGAGGCTGGGGACCCTCCAGCTCCTCTGCTCTGGGCCCCTCCGAAGCGCCGGGGCTGAAGGATGGGAACCACACAGGGGACGGGGGCAGGGATGGGGACAGGGATGGGGATGGGCAGGGATGGGGATGGGGATGGGGATTCGGACGGGAAGGATGGGGATGGGGACGGAGACGGGGATGGGCAGGGATGGGGAACAGAGATGGGGATGGGGAAAGGGACAGGGGTGGGGACAGGGATAGGGATGGACAGGGATTGGGATGGGGAAGAGACACGGGGACAGGGATGGGGATGGGGATGGGGATGGGGACTGGGACGGGGATGGGGACAGGGATGGGGATGGGCAGGGATGGGGATGGGGATGGGGATTCGGACGGGAAGGATGGGGATGGGGACGGAGACGGGGATGGGCAGGGATGGGGAACAGAGATGGGGATGGGGAAAGGGACAGGGGTGGGGACAGGGATAGGGATGGACAGGGATTGGGATGGGGAAGAGACACGGGGACAGGGATGGGGATGGGGATGGGGATGGGGACTGGGACGGGGATGGGGACAGGGATGGGGATAGGCAGGGATAGGGACAGGGATGGGGATGGGGACGGGGACGGGGACAGGGATGGACAGGGATGGGGACGGGGATGGGGATGGGGACGGGAAGGATGGGGATCGGACGGGGACGGGGATGGGCAGGGATGGGGAACAGAGATGGGGATGGGGACAGGGACAGGGGTGGGGACAGGGATGGGGATGGGCAGGGATTGGGATGGGGAAGAGACACGGGGACAGGGATGCGGATGGGGATGGGGATGGGGACTGGGATGGGGACAGGGACGGGGATGGGGATGGAGATGGGGACAGGGATGGGGATGGGCAGGGATGGGGACAGGGACGGGGATGGGGATGGAGATGGGGACAGGGATGGGGATGGGCAGGGATGGGGACAGGGACGGGGATGGGGACAGGGATGGGAATGGGCAGGGATAGGGACAGGGATGGGGATGGGGATGGGGACGGGGATGGACAGGGATGGGGACGGACAGGGATGGGGACGGGGATGGGGATGGGGACGGGAAGGATGGGGATGGGGACGGGGACGGGGATGAGCAGGGATGGGGAACAGAGATGGGGATGGGGACAGGGACAGGGGTGGGGACAGGGATGGGGATGGGCAGGGATTGAGATGGGGAAGAGACACGGGGACAGGGACGGGGATGGGGATGGGGACTGGGATGGGGACAGGGATGGGGACAGGGACGGGGATGGGGATGGGGACGGGGATGGGGACAGAGATGGGGACAGGGACGGGGATGGGGATGGACAGGGAGGAGGTTGTGTGTGGCCGTCCTAGTTCCTTTCCACGGACTTTGAAGTCTGGTGACACGGAGCAGAAGGCGGCCCAGGGGCTGAACTGGGGCAGGATGGAGGGTGGGCTGGGAGCGGGTGCACCCTGGGCACGGGGTCAGGACCCCGAGGGTCGGGGGGCGGGGCCTGCCCAAGTCGCTTCTCTTCCTCACCATGAGGCGCAGGCCCCCCGCCAGGCCTCCGTTTCCTCATCTGGAGACGGGACAGCAGTGCGGCAACCTCGGAGGACTTGGAGTCTGGGGGGGCGGGTGCGCAGCCCCCGTGTCCCTGCCACGGAGGCCGTCAGCGCAGCAGAAGCGCCGCGGGCCCCGCGTCACCCGCTCTCAGGACGCCAGCTCCCCGGAACCCCCGAATCCCCCAGTTCGTAGGGAACGAGGCTCGGAGAGGCTGCGCGGCTGCCCGAGGCCAGAGCCGGGGTGGCGGGGGCGGTGGTGGTGGAAATCAGCACCTGGGTCGGGCTCAGAGGAGTCACCAGCTCACCCGAGGCCACACGGCGGGGGCAGAGCCAGGCAGCCGGGCCCCCGCGCCCCGGGCCTTGTCCCCGCTGTGATGCTGTGGCCACTGTGTGGCCCTTGCCAGCTGCTCCGTCACCGCCCCCCGCGCCACCCCGCCCGCCCCAGGGCCCCCCAGCACTTTAAGCGTCTGTGCTGCTTTAAACACACTGGATTTGAGCTCTTTGCTCCCCGCCACCCCCCCCTCCGTGGCGCAAACCCCGCAGACTCCCTAGCGAGGTCTGGCCCCTTGTCCCCAGAGTCCCGGCACCGAGTAGGACCCGCGGGCACCACAGTGCTTGGAAGGACGGTGGGTGCATAAGGCGGGGCCTCCCGGTGGGGGCGCACACGGCCCCTTGCTGTCCCGGGTCCCAGGAGGGAGGCCTGTGATGCAGGACCTGGGGCCACAGACGTCTGAGCTGCGGCTGGGGGCCGACGGGGGTGCCTGAGTGGGGCGCTGAGGGCCCCGGGCTGGCCTCTCCCTCTGTTCTCCCCCGGGACACCAGGCGGGGGGCACACGGGCCCCGGGCAGCGCCTGGACAGGCGGGGGGGACCCCTGTTCCTGGCTGCCTCCTCGACCCGTGCTGCCCCCGGGCCCCTCCTGCCCCGGCCCGGCCCCCTGCTGCCCCTGCCTACCACTAGGTGGCACCAAGTGCCCTGAGACACTGGGGAGCGGCCCCCGGAGGCCTCAGGGGTGGGTTGGTCCCAGAATCCCTGTCCTGGTGCTGGTGCCCGTCCTGGTGCCCGTCTTGGTGCCCATCCTCGTGTCCATCCTGGTTCTGGTGCCCTTCCTGCTGCCCGTCCTGGTGCTGGTGCCCATCCCGGTGCCCGTCCTGGTGCCGGGTGCTGCTGCCGGTGCCGGCGCCCACCGGGCTTCCTGCCGCCCTGGGCCTCCCTTAGAACAGCTAACAGCCCCTAAGCACTGAGCCCCGTGCCGGTGGGTCTTCCCGGCCGCCTCACCCCAGCAGCCTCACAAAGGCCTGAGGGCTCGACCCCATTCCTCCCCCATTTTACAGATGAGGAACCTGGGCGCGGGGAGGCTGAAGCAGCGTGCCCAAGTCCACAGCTAATAAGAAGCAGGGCCTGGTGCTTACTTTTTTTAAAGATTTTATTCATTTATTTGTGAGAGAGATGGAGAGCCCGAGGAGGGGAGCGGGGTGGGGGGGGGAAGCAGACGCCCCGCTGAGCAGGGAGCCCGCCGCGGGGCTCGATCCCCGGACCCGGATCATGACCTGAACAGAAGGCAGACGCTTCACGGGCTGAGCCCCCCGGGCGCCCCGAGCCTGTTCTCTTCTTAACTGATGCCTCCCTGAAGCTCTCGCCTAAGGGTCGGGGCTCCCCCGAGTGAATCCGGGTCCCGGGGGACGCTGCTTGGGGGCTGGGGAGGCTGTGGAGGGAGGAACGGGGCCTCCTGGCAGGGTGGAGGCTCGGGTGGAAGAGTCCCTCCTGCTCCGCCAGCAGCCGCCCCCCCAAGGGGCAGGAAGTGGAGGAAGGAGTCCCAGGAGGGGGTCGGGGCCTGGGAGGGGCGGTGGGGAGCAGAGCCAGCACCCCGGGGTGCCAGGAACAGCTGGGAGAAACTTCCGGGTGGGGGGAGGGCGCAGGATGGAGGAGGAGTCATTTCAGATGTTATGGGAGGTCCCGGGTCCACATGGTGCTGGAATTGGGAGCCGTGTCTGACTGCAGGCTGCTGTGGGCCGGGCCCCGACGGGGGGCGCTGGCTCGGGCGGCGCGGCGGGACCCCCGAACGAGGGGAGCTGGGACCGCCCTGGGGCTTTGGGGACCGAGCGGGATGGGCCATGGGCCAGAAGTGCCTGGGCTCGGCCGTGCTCTCGGCTTGGCCACCATGGCAGCCAGGAGGCAGTGCGTGCGTCGCCCACCTGTCCCTTCCGTCTGAACACGGGAGGTGCCGGGCACTGGGGCAGCGCAGGGAGCGAGCAGTGGGACCCTCGTCCCCGCGGGGTCACGCTCTGGTTCGGGAGAAATTGGCGATAAACAAATCAATGTACAACAGAGCAATAAGGGGACCCCCGGGTGGCTCAGTGGTTTAGCGCCAGCCTTCGGCCCAGACCGTGATCCTGGGGTCCTGGGATCAAGTCCCCATCGGGCTCCCTGCATGGAGCCTGCTTCTCCCTCTGCCTGCGTCTCTGCCTCTCTCTGTGTCTCCATGAATAAATAAATAAAATCTTAAACAAACAAACAAACAAACCTGAGCAATAAGACGAAAAGTAATGGAGAGTCTAGTTCAGATTGGATGATCCAGGAGGACTTCCTGGAGGAGGCAGTATTTGATGGAAAGGCCCAGAAAGGACTTCAGGCAGAGGGAACAGCCGGAGCCTGGACTCTACGGGCACAGCAAGCTCAGTGGCTGGAGCAAAGGTCGTGGCCCTGCCACAGGTGAGCAAGGGGCAGGGGCGGGAGTGAGGGCAGCAGAGGAGGGCAGGGGGCAGGGCCAGACCAGGAGGGTCCCGGGGCAGGACGCTCCCCGCTCCCGGGTGGGATGGAATGTGCCTGGAGAGCCACAGACTCCGCATTTTGGAAGAGGACACTGGTTGGGGTTGGCGAGTGGACTCTGGGGCGAGTGGACTCGGGGGTCAGGGCACAGATGGGGTCGGAGTGCTGGTGGTGTCGGGGCGCAGGTGGGCTCAGGGCGCAGGTGGGGTGGGGGCGCTGTGGGGTTGGGGCGCAGGTAGGGCCGGGGTGCAGGTGCGGTCGGGGTACAGGTGGGGTCGGGGCGCAGATGGGGTCGGAGTGTTGGTGGGGCCGGGGCACGGGGGGCCGGGATGGGGCAGGACTAAGGGCCAGCACGTCCCAAGCCGCAGGCGCAGAGGGTGAGGCCGGAGGGTGGGAGGCGCGGAGGGTGAAGCCCTGAGCCCCGGGCTACTTTGGGAGGAGGACCTTGAGGTCCCCCCGGGGTCCCCCGGCTCCCGCTCCCAGTCCCGAGCCGGATCCCAGCGCCTGACCCCAGGGCCGCCGCGCCGCTCCCCCACCCCGTGTCCCTCCATCTGGTTTTCCCCTCGCATCTCCTTTTTAAAATAAAAACGCCGGCCGCTCGCGGCCCGCTGATGTTTATGCCTCAGTAATACATTATGTATTATTTTGTTTTAAGCACAGCTTTTGCATCCTGACAGTAACAATAAAATGTGACTATGGGATTGCTAATACAGACAGACTAATGTTTCCATCGCCCGCCTCTTTTTTTTGCGTCCTAAGCACTTTTGAAAAGGCTCCTTTTATATTCCTAATAAAATTATAGCAAAATACATCGATTTACTGGAAAAGAGTTTAGGGTCGGAGTTGAGTTTTTTCTCTCCCCCTCCCCTCGTGTGGGCTTCTTTCTTTTCCCCCCCAAAGCCTGATGAATATTCTGAATCAAAGCTTCTAAGTGCTTTTTGACCTGGGTCTCAGCCGTGCCCGCCGTCGGGGAGCTGCGAGCTCACCCGGGCCCCGGCCAGCGGCAGGGCAGGGGCGCGTGCGCTGGGCACGGCGGGGGCTGGGGGCAGAGATGACAGTGGTCCGACTGCGCGAGGGCACGGCCGGCGCCGGCCGGCGAGCACCCGTGTGAACGTTTCTGGAGGGGGTGCTGGGCGGTAGGGGCCCATGTAGGGGAAGCTGGCGTCACTGGCAGTGAGGCCCACCCCCGTGACGGGGTGCCTGGGCTGAGAGGTGTCAGCGGAGGTCAGGGACCAAACAGGAGGCCAGGTCCCCGTCGGGGGGACGCATGTTGGCTGTTGCCAAAAAAATCACAGATGCAAGAGTCACTTTCCACCTGAAAAATGGGGTCTCCCCGTGGCGGGCCGCTCATCCCTTCCCATGTAGCCGCGTGCGTGTGTGCGTGTGTCTACTTGGGGCTCTGCGGGGTCTGGCCGTGTGTGAGCCCGCGGTGGCAAAGCGCTCCCACGGGTACGGGGACCACCGCCGGCGGGTGTGCGGGGCGGGGCGGAGGCAGGCATCATCCGGGGAGGCTGGGGTGGCCTCCTGGGCGGAGGTATAGGGGCAGCAGGTAGGGCCAGGGTCCCAGGCCCCGCGGAGGACACGCTGCGGCCGGAGAGAAGGGACGGGGCCCCGGGAGGGGGGGCTGATGAGCCACACTCAGCATCTTGGCCAGCATCGCTGCCGGAGGGTGGGCAGCAGGTGCTGGGGGCCGAGCCAGAGGTGTGTGGTGGCCCACGCCGACCGCCTGGGGATGCAGAATCCTGGCGGGGGCGGGGGGAGCCTCTCTTTCTGGCTCCTTTGGTGCCGGTTTCCGGGGACCAGACCCTACCAGCTTGCACCCGACCCCACAATCACAAATCTGGGGAAATAAGGAGACCCTCAGTCCCAGCACCCGGGGGACCCCAGGGACCCCTCAGCCAGGCTCTGCCTCCGGGTGCCGAGCTCGGGGGGGCCCCACAGAGAACCACGGCTCCCCTACACCCCTGCTCCGGCTGCGCCCAGCGCCCGCGCTCCGCCCGCCTCTCCAGCCGAGCCTCCCTTCCTCCCCTCCCTCCCCGCTCACCCTCCCCGGAGTATATGTGGATTTGCACGATTCAGAAACAGGGAAGGAAAAAAAAAAAAAAAAAGAATTGGGTTTTGTGTACTAAGCACTTTTGAGGGCAATCTGGGGCCCCCTAATCCAGAGGTTTATAACCTCCCCAGCTAATGCTCTCTGACACTGTGTTTTGATATCATTACTACATTATACTCACAATTTTTGAGTGAAAAAATACAGTACTTAGAAAGTCGAAATTCATAAATAAATTCATGTCAAACCGCACTTAATATTGATTTTGTTAGTGTTCAGATTCAATAATAAGGTACTGCGTGCATGAATATTTAAATATAATCATCATTTCTGCATCTCCTAATGGCCTCTGCTCCTCTACACTCAATTTAAACACAATTTAAAAACTATAATGTATTGAAAAATACTAGGATTTAGCAATAAATCATCATCGGGAGATTCCAGGCCTCTTATAGGGTGGCTCGATATGGGTTTCTCCGGGGACTGTACAATTAGATTCATGTTTTTAAACTTCTCAATTATCCATATACCATAATTTTATGTGAAAGTTTGTTTCGCTTCCCCCCCCCCGCCCGCCGCCCGCCGCGCCCCCCACCCCGCGCCCCCCCGCCCCCCCAGCCTCTCTCTGTAGGAAGCGGTAAAATAGCGCTTAAGTGTTCTCTTAGCCAGAGTGGAGTGGGGTCAAAGGTGGCCGTCCTCAAACTGAATTAGAGGCCAGGCCTGCCAGAGGCAGCCGGCGCTGAGTCACTTAATCACATTATTTGGGAAAAATATAGGGGGGAAAGAGATAAAATGACTTAAAATGAACTTGCCAAGGAGGAAGTGGAGTTTTTTAGATTTATTTAAAAAGCAATCCTTGGCTTGATGAAATAGACCCAGGGCTGCCGGCAGGATGTGGTCAGGGCCGGGCGGGGGCGGGGGGACGGGGTGGGGGGGCGTCCGTGCGGCCCCTGGGCTCAGGCCTCCAGGAGGAGTCCTGGCGGTGCCCAGGGCCCCGGGCTGCGGGTGCGGGGTGCCCTGCTGCGGCCCCTCCCCTGGGGCCCGATGGGCTGGAGCTCGGGGCGGGCCGGGGCGTCTGGGCCACAGGGTGCCCTGATGGCAGCAGCGGCGGCGGCTGTGCTGACAGACGGGCGCAGGGGCCCACAGGACCCGGGCCTGCGGGTGAAGCCCACGCTCGGAGCCCGGACCCCGCACAGGCCCTATCATCCCCCCACTCCTCCAGGCACCTACTGTGCGCCGGGAGCTTCCCACGCGGCTTACTGGGAGGCGCGGTCGTGCCCATTTCACGGAGGAGAGAGCGGGGGCTCAGGTGCTGCGGCGCGTTCCCACGGCCACACGGCTGGGGCGCGGCACGACTTGCCGGAGCCAGCTCTTTCTGGAGCCCACGTTCTTGCGATGGGTCCACGCTGCTCTTGGAGGGTGTGGGCGGAGGGCGGGATGAGGGGGTTCTGAGCCCAGGGCTCCAGCCTGCTCCGGGTCGCGCGGACGGTCAGAGCCCCGGGGGGCGGGAGGGCCCGGCGCTCGGCCAGCTGGATTCTGGACCCCTAGGTGAGGGGCCCCTGCACTCGGGTGGGGCCAGCACGAGAGGAAAACCGAGCGCTGGGCTGACAGAGGGAAGCCCCGGACAGTGACGTCCCTGGGGACCCGCCCGAGAACACACAGGGCAGCAGCTGGCAGCGGAGGAGACCGTCCTCGTTGGGCAGAAACACCAGGAGAGGAGCTCCCGCTGGGGGGCACGAGGGGCACCCCGCCCGTCACGGCCCCGCGAGGACGGCAGCCAGGAGGAGCCCACGTACCCGCGCCCTGCGCCCAGCACCCGTCAGCCTCTGAGTCTCACGTCACATCCGTGAAATGGGGAGAGAGACGGCCCGGGCCTGGGTGGCGGGTCCCAGCAGGTGCCCGCTGGTGTGCTGGTGGCTCCGCGGGGGCAGCAATCACGGCTCCAGACCTTGCAAGGAAGGAGACGTTGCTCTTCTGGTCCACCTGCCGTCGTCTCCCCGGGTGGGTTCGGGGTGCGGGGCTGGTTGCCAGAGAACCGGACCTCGCACTGGGGGATCGCCAGGCTGGCTTCCACCAGGCTGGCTTCCACCAGGCTGGCACAGGTGGCCCGTCGCCGCCCTGGGGCACGGGGGAGGCAGGGGGCAGGGCAGGGGGCATCGGGGCCTGGTGCCAGCCCTGCGGCCTGAGGGGCGGACTCCCGCCGAGGGTGCTCACTCGTTGCTCCGTCGTGGGGCGCATGCCCGCGGTAGTGCAGCCACAGGTACGCACGTGAGCAAGGCAGCCCCCGGGCCCGAGACACAGCCTCCGCCTCGGCCCGTGTCCCCGCTGGCCGAGCGCTGCGACAGCACAGAGGTGCACGGGCCGGGCCGCGGCCAAAGCTGCCTCGAGCGAGCTGTTGCGCTTTTTCCGATCGATGGACCCGACAAGACACTCTCGGACCAGATTGTTTGTGTCTGTGTCCCCGCCAGGCTGAGGCCCCCGGGGCCAAGGGCCCGAGCAGAGGGGTCACGGGGTCCACTGTGGGACTTTGGGGAAGAGAAGCCACAGGGGCTCTCGGCCCACAGCGAGTCCCCGCGGGGCCATCCAGGTGGCCGTTCCCGCAGAGGCCAGGGCGCGGGGCCCACGGGAGGGACCCAGGAAGGCGTCCCGCTGCCCCCCGCCCCGCTCCCTGCTCCCGACCTGGCTGTAGGCCCGCCGTAGGGTGGCACGGGAGGGAAAGGGCGCTCCCCGCTCCCTCGAGGTAGGCCCTGTCAGGCAGGAAGGGGGGCGCCGGGGAGCACGCAGGCGGCGACCACACGGGGTCCCTCCCCCGACACCCTGACTCTCCCCCGGGAGCCCTGAGCCTGCGAGGCCCGCGCGGCCTCCAGTGGCCTCCACCACGGCTGTCGCGGCCTTCCCGCCTCTGCAGACCTCGGCCGGCCGCGCGGGGGGCGCCCTTGGCCCTGGGGAGGAGCCTCGTCCCAAGGCCACCGACAGGCCGCTGAGGACTCGGGTGGCCCCGGCGACCAGGCCACGGGAGGGCCGGTGCCTCCCTCGGCTCTGTCACTCCACATCCAGGGCCCGTTTTTTTCTGGAAAACAAGCGACATTCATCACGAGTGACAGCCGGGCCCTAATGCAATCTCGGCTGGAGCCATGAATTGCAAATGCGCTGCAGCGAGGAGGCTGCTCCATTAGGCCCCCGGGGAGGTCACACGCCCTGCGCCCCAGGGTGCTGGGCAGGGCCCGGGACCCCCAGGCCACCCAGTGGGCTCTGGGGCTCCCCGTGGTCACCCTGGGCGGCCCCAGCGCCCCGGTGTCCCGGGCCCTGGGGAGGGAGGGTGGGGGCGGGCTCCAGGCTCCAGAGTGGGTGGGAGTGGGGGCCGCTTCCTGGTGACTCAGAACCTGCCCGTGTCCCTCCGGGAGATTCACGGGGAAAAAATCAAACAGGCCGGCAATTAGCTGGAGCGAGTCAGGTGCGTGGGACCGGGCGGGGCTGCCCGGCGGTCGGAGGACCTGCCCGGCCCGGATCAGGGAGCCCTGCCCCCTGCCCCCCGCGCCCCTCTGCCCCCGCCCGCCCCACGTCCCACGGCCTCGGTCTGGGCGCCCACACCCAGGGTCCTGGTCCGCCCGGTGAGCTGGGCCCCGCTCCATCCCGGGGCCGCAGGCCCCCCACGAGGGGACCGGCCCTTCCGATTGGGGCTCTGGCCTCACGTACCTGCTGGGGGCCCCGAGCCCCAGCCCGGCCCCCTGCCAGTCCAGCGCCGAGTCGGGGCGCGCCAGCCCGCCTCTGGCACCCGGTGTAGACGGGTGGGTTTGTTTTTCCCTGTGTTTTGGGTTCAGGAAAAAAAAAAATCCCCAAATGAGCTCTCCCTGGGGCACTGTTCCCTTCATTTTTTCTGCCCAGGTGTCTCTAAAGGGAACTTCATTGTCTGTTTCAAATTCATTTGCACTTAACTCATCTGGAAGTTTTGCAAGAGCCGTTTGATGTCCAAGAAGCCTCTGAGCACCCCCTACACACGCTCCCCACCCCTGTAATGAGCCCTTTAACCCTTGGAGACCCAGAGCCCCCTCAGGGCCTGGCTCAGAGGGGCAGGGGAGGCCGCGCTGGGAGGGAGGGGCTGCGGGAGGAGCTGCCCCGTACCCCCCCCCTCCCCCCCCCCCCGCACCAGCCCCTGACCAGGGAGCGGCCGGCCCTGCTGGGCGCAGCTCCCAGCTGTTGGGGTTAGAGCTTCCCCCACTAATTAATGGGTGCCTGTGAGGGCTGACCCAATCAAGCGCCCAAATTAATCTCAATTACCGCGATTTGGTAACTGCAGAGCTCGCCAGCCCTACTGAGCCGGGTGGGGATTTCGTCACCCGAGAATGGGGAGCCGGGACAGCTCAGCCCCGATGTTATCGGGAGGGCGGAGGGTGCTGGGTGGGGCTCAGGGGCCCCAGGCGGCCCAGCCTTTATCAGCACCATCAAATTAGTTCACACCGGCTCGTATCCACGGATCCACGTATCCACGCTGGCGGCCTGGCCCGGGGAGGGTGGAGGCGGCTCCGTTCCGTGCTTCCCGGCTGTGGCTCGGTCCCCACCTCCGCCCCAGCGCCCAGCAGCTCGGAGCCTGGGGGGGTGGGGGGCGGGGGGCAAGCATGCGGCTCTGCTACTCCCAGCTGGCGAGCCCGCGGCCTCAGCACCCGGGTCCAGCTGGGGTCCCCCCGGGGGGGCAGAGACGTTGGAGGGAAGGCAGCCGGCCCAGGGCTCCCGCGGTTTCCAGAACTGTCGGAGCCAGTAGCACTGGTTCGCTCCCTACAACGTCCCGCAGGGCAGGGCAGGGCAGGGGTTATTAACTCCATTTTACAGAAGGAGAAGTAGAGGCCCGGGGAGGAGCCACAGCTTGCCGGGCGAGCCAGTGCAGGAGCCAGGGCTCTACACGGGCTGTAGGACTCCTGGTCTAGTGCTCTTCCCACGAGAACGCAGTCTCCCGGGAGACGGTCCTCCTGCGCCCACGCCAGCCCCCCCACGCTCTCTGCACACTGGGCCCCTCGCCCTGCGCCTCCGGGGCGCCTGCCCCGACCCTTTGCCTTCACTCCTGTGTTCAGGCAGGTGACCTGGCGGCCCCTGCTCCCTGCTGCCCTCACCGGACACGCTGCCCCTGCACCTGCGTCCCAACGGGGGGCACTTCCCGTGACAAGGGGGGCCGCGGAGGTCACCCCTCCGGTGGGCAGACGGCTCTTAGTGGTGGATGCAGGGGCGAGGCCCGGAGCAGGTGCCTGGGGCTGTCCGTCGCCCTTGGCGCCCTGCCCTGCCCCCTGCGAGGCCCGCACCCTAACACCCGGCTCCTGGAGGCCTGTGGGGTGTGGGGGGCTCCTGAGCACGAGGAGGAAGGAATCGGGTCCAGCTTTCCACTTGGGGGGCTGCATGGCCTGCCCCCCAGCCCCAGCCTCCTGGGGGCCGTGCGGGGTCCAGCTGCCTCCGCTGCACCCTTGGCGGCGCCCCCGGCCTGACCTGCGCCCACTCCATGCGCCCAGCTCAGGGCCCGGCCCCAGGGAATGAGCCTAGGACTTGGGATGGGGTGTGCTGGGGTGGCCGCCCCGTCCTCCGCCCGCACCGGCGGCCCCCCGGGGGAGCGGGCGCCCCGAGAGCCCTCCTGCCTGCCCCCACTTCCCGCAAACGAGGCGGCAGGATGATTGATTTTCAGGAAGAGCGGCCACCCGGGAGGGGTGTGGGGCGCCAGGGGTCCTCACTCCATTTGTTCGTGGCTGTGAGTCAAAGCTAGGTCTCCCTGGGCGGGGCGCGAGGTGTTCCCTCGTTGTGGGGGGCGGGGGGCCCTGGGGTCCGGCAACGCGGGGGGAGGGGGCCCCTCAGGCCGCAGCCCTTCCCCCAGAGCGGCCGCCTGGCTCGGGGAGGGGGATGCCCCGGCTGTCCCTTGCATGGCCTGAGTTCTGCGGCGACTCCTGGGGCCGGGAGCATCTGCCCCATGGCCCCGAGCAGGCCCCGGGACGGCTGGGACTGCGGCCCCGAGACCCGGAGACCCACGGAGCTCACCAGGGGCCGCTGGGGGAGGAGGGAGCTCAGGCATCGGGGAGCCACGGGCGCACGACATGCTCAAACCCGTGCCCGTTTCCCTGCGTTCACACTCGTGAGCTCGGGTGTCTTACAAAGGCTCCTAGTGGCCCTAGATCCCACGTCCGCCTCGACACACGTCCACCCACCGACACGCACTCACGTGTGCACAGGGCCAGGCCTCGGGGCATCACACCCAAACAGCGAGCACCCACGCAGGTCGCCCCCGGAAGACGCGGGGCAGGAGGGACCGCGCAGCCCCCGGCAGGACCCGGCGTGCGTGATGACGAGGAGCAGGAATTTCTTTTTTCCGAACCAAACCAAATCCGAGGAAAGAGTCATGATGGGGCCCCTGCCCCCGGGCGCCAGGGCGGCCAGCAGAGCCCGGGAAGCCCCTGACTCCGGGCACCCGGGGCCGGCACTGCGGGAGGCGAGGACTTAGGAGAATAAAATTTTAAAGGAAATCGGCTCCTCCCTGCGTGGCGATGCTCAGCCGCGCGTGGCAGGGGCTCTCGGGGTGCGCGGCCCCACGGCCGGGACGCTGAGCAAACTGCTTCAAATTCCACGGTAGTAAGTGGCAAAGCTGGGTCCCAAGGCCGAGCTCCTGGCCACTGTGCCACCCATGCTTTGGTTTGCTCGTCTCGTCCTACGAAAGTTCCTCGGTGCACCTACTGCGTGCCAGGCTCTCTTCCAGGTGGCAGGTATGAACGGCTCTGCCCTACACTCCACCTGGGGAGAGACACGGTAAACACAACCAGGGGAATCCTAGACGGTTAGAGAGTGGGACGTCTCCCTGCAAGAAGGAAAACGGAGGAGAAATGCAGGGGTGGGTGTGCGATTTAAGACGTGGGGGTCAGGGGTCAGGGAAGGACTGACCCCTGAGCAGAGACGGTAGAACGAGGTGCAGGTGCCAAGGCCCTGAGGCAGCCGTGGGCTGACCGGGAGAGGGGCAGCACGGAGGCCAGGGAGGCCGGAGCGTGGGAGGAGGTGACTTCCGACGGGTCACGGAGGGTCTGAGCCCAGGGGTCCAGGGGCCGCCGTGAGGACTCGGACTTTTCTCCCAGAGAGGTGGGAGCCACGGAGGGTGTGGGAGCAGACCGGGATGTGACCCTCACAGCGCAGGCCCGCAGGGGACGGGATCCCTGGGGCGGGCGCGTGGGGAGCCTCGTCAGGGGCAAAGGCGGCGCCGGGAGCCCCTCCGGACGGTGGAGGCGCAGATGTCGGCTCAGCCCTGGCGGGCGCGCGGGGAAACAGGGGCGGGTGGGGGTGGGGGGAGCGGTTTCCCTCCTGATGTGGTGTGTGAAGCGGAGAGCACAGGAGTCACAGAGGCTCGGCTGGGGGTGAGGGTTCAGGACTGTCTCCCCGGGAGCCGGGCGCAGCGCGGTGTGGACAGGTGAGCTGCCGCTGGGTGCGGAGCAGACGCCCCGGGGCCTGCGGGAGGGGGACCGCGCCCCCCGAGGGCGAGTGCGGCCTGGGACTCCGGCGGCCTCCTCGCCCCCTGCCCCTGCGCCCCGCCGTGGGACCTGCGCCGGCCGGGGTCGTCACCCCCGGAGCCCTGCACCGCTGCGGGACACGTCGCACCCGAAATAAACGTTGGTTGTACTGAGACATGAGGTTCTGGTGTCGGTTATTATTTTTAAAAGACGTGTTCATTGATTTTAGAGAAAGAGACAGAGTGGGAGGCGGGAGGCGGGGGGCGGGGGGCGAGGGAGAGAGTCGCCAAGCAGACCCCCCCTGCAGGAGCCCGGCTGACGGCTGAGTCCGGGCCTGCGATCTGGGCCGAGCGGACGATCAAGAGCCAGACGCCGCCTGGACGGAGCCCCCGGGCGCCCGGTTCCTCCCCGAGGCCCAGAGGCCTTGGCGGCGGGACTGCTCCGGGGTCCCCGGGCTTTCGGGCCTAACTCCCGCCCCGACGGCCCCGAGCCTGGCCCCGCCGGCCGCCGCTCCCTGGAAACCCCGGCAGATCTGGGCCCGGCTGAGGGGTGAGCAAGGGGGCACAGCCACGCTCCAGAAGCTTCCCTGCTTCCTAACGGGATACATATGCTTTGGCTGCAGATTTAACAAGAAGTCTGATTTATGGAGCTGCCATTCATGTGAGGTTAAGCTGGGGGCTACCGATCAGCCCGCGCTGCGCTCGCCGCGCTCCCCGCTCCCCCGCGGCCTGGGCCGTCCTTCCCACAAGGGCCAGCCGGGCCGGGGGGTGGGGGGCAGCGCCTTCGGCCTTCCTTCCACAAGGCCCCCCCCCCCATAACTCGGCAGGACGCCTTCTTGAGGAACTCACCTATTTTCTTAGGGAAACAGGTTATTGGCGAGCGGGGCGCTGCGGAGGGAGGTCTGAGCTGGAGACGCAGAGCCGGGGGTGTCCCGGACACCGTGTGGAAGTGCCGGGCGCTGGGGCGTCACCGAGGGGGGAGCTACGTGGGGAGGACGCGCCCCGGGCCTCTGGCTGGTGGAGACAAGAGCAGCGGCCGGGAAAGGGGCAGGACCGCCAAGTAAGAGGCTTCCCAGGGGACCAGGGGACCCCGACCCCGGGAGGGCCGAGAGCTGACAAGTGACCACGGGGGTTAGCCGCACGGTGTCTGCAGCAGAGCGGCCGCGGGGCCTCGGCTCCAGAGGACGGGGTGGGGGGACTGGAGAGGAGGAGGCTCGTTGCTCGGACCAAGGTGCGGGATGGGGGGGTGGCGGGCACCCGGGCTCGAGGAGGGCTGATGGGCGCCACAACAGAGAAGCTGAGAAAGAGCCTGAAGGCAGGAAAGTTCTGGGCGCAGAGGGCCGCCAGCAGCAGCCCGTGGGGATGGCCCGTTCCCACTCTCCCTGCACACCCCACCCTCATTGGAGCATCTCATGCCCCCGGGGAGAAGCCTTATGGGGTTTCCACGCCCCTTCCTAGCCTGGGCACTAATCCCTGGGGTGGGGGTGGGGGGCAGGAATTGGGATTCACCCCAGGATGGTGCTGCAGATGGGGAAACAGAGGCCCAGAGAGGTCAAACAGTCCGCCCAAGGTCGCACAGCTATTAGGTGGCCTAGACCACCTACCCTCAGAGCCCAACAGCCTCCCCGGGCTCAGAGGAGCAGAGGGGTCAGAGCTCCTCGGCCAAGGGCTGTGGCTCCGCACCCGCCTCCTCCCACTAGTGTTGGTGGGAGATGCTCCCGGACACAAGCGCGGGGCTGGCCCAGGCAGTGAGGCCGGGAGGGCCCCCAAGGGCTCGGGACCAGCTGGGGGGAGCCACCGGGGTCCCCAGTACCAGCTGGGGAGCCAGGGGTCGATGAGAAGCGCAGGGGGAACCCAGCAGGTCTGGGGGCGCGTGGGGCTCAGGAAGGCCTGGGGGGCGGGGTCCCTGTGAGGGCCTGGGGGAAGGGAGGGGGTGGGGGACGGGTGGGGGTGGGGGTGGCGGTGGGGGGTCCCGCATCCTGGGCAGCGCCCTCTGGCCCACCCGCCGCAGGGGAAGGGGAGCGTCCCTGCCAGCAGGCAGCTGGTGCCCCCGCGCTGACCCCGGCCCCGATCGATATGCAGGGCCCGAGTGCCTCTCCCCCCGGCAGCCTTCCCCGGGCCCTCCCCGGTGCCTCTGCCCGGAGATCCGGGGGGCTCGGGGGCTCAGGGTGGCCGTGGCCCAGGCGGGGAGGGGGCGCCCAGGTCAGGGGCTCCTCTGTGCCACTGTCTGCAGCCTCTGGCCCCTCCCCTGCCCCATCCCCTCCCCTGCCTGCCCTGCCTCCTTTGCCCTGTCCCCTCTCCTCCCCTGCCTGCCCTGTCCCCCCTCCTCCCCTGCCCTTGCCCCTGCCCCTGCCCTGTCTCCCTCCCTCCTCCCCTGCCTCTGTCCCTCCCCTGCCCTGTGCCCTCCACCCTCCACCATGGGCCCCAGGCCTCCCACTCCACTCCACGTCTCTGTCTCTCCATCCAGGCCTTGGGGAGGACCAGGACTGGTCAGCTGCCCTGGCGGGTGACACTGCGGCCTCCTGCCCCCCACCCCCGGCTGGGGCTCTCCTTCACAAGCCCTCTCCCCGCTGGGAGCCCGGGAGTCCCAGGTGGACAAAGCCAAGGCCAGGGAGACCAGGGTGGGGCTCATGAAGCATTCAGCCCAAACTTGAGGAGCGTCCCCCCACAAATTCCTCAGAAATCAAGATAAAAATAACACTTTCATGCAATATTTTCAGAAAGAGACCTAATGCAAAGGAGTCTGCGGTGAACAAAATATCAGTATTTTATTTTATTAAGATTTTATTCATTTATTCATTCATCAAAGACAGGGAGAGGGAGGCAGAGACACAGGCCGAGGAAGAAGCCGGCTCCATGCAGGGAGCCCGACGCGGGACTCGATCCCGATCCTGAGGCTCCAGGATGAGGCCCCGGGCTGGAGGCGGCGCTAAACCGCTGGGCCCCGGGGATTCCAAATATCAAATTTTTTATTTTATTTTTTTAAATTTTATTTTTATTTGTGATAGGCACACAGTGAGAGAGAGGCAGAGACACAGGCAGAGGGAGAAGCAGGCTCCATGCACCGGGAGCCCGACGTGGGATTCGATCCCGGGGCTCCAGGATCATGCCCTGGGCCAAAGGCAGGCGCCAAACCGCTGCGCCACCCAGGGATCCCGGATTCCAAATACCAACACCTTAAATGCAGGGTCCGTAACTGCCGAGCGGAGCTGAGCTGGACCCTGCAGCAGAGGAAACGTCAGGAAGAGGGTCCCGTTTTGTTTAAAATGTTGGTGTGTCGGGGAGCCTGGCTGGCCCGGTCCGCGGCATGCAGGGCTCTCGGTCTCCGGTTGTGGGTTCCAGCCCCACGTTCAGTGTAGAGATTACTTAAAATCTTTAAAAATAAAATAGAAGGAAGCAGTGGTGGTTTGTCCGCCTGGGGTTGCTCCTGACGGCAGGGAGCCTGACGCGGGTTCGCGGACCCTCCTACCCCAACCAGTAAGAGGGCGGCGGGCGAGCCCCTTAATTGGCGTTTGGATCCTTTACGTACCATACAGTTCACCCGTGCACAGCGTCCAAGTCAACGGTTTCCGGTACATTGGAGTTGTGTGACCATCACCACATCCTTCTGGAACATTCTCCTCACCCCTCAACGAATCCCTGCACCCACCAGGCTCAGCTCTCCATCCTGGATTTCCCCAGCCCTCGGCAAGCTCTAATCTCTTGGTCTCTGCGGATTTGCCTATTCCGGATCCTTCGTGTAAATGGAACCCCACGACAGGCGGTGTCCTGTGTCGGGCTTTTCCACGGACTATTCTGCTCTCTAGGCCCCATATCCGGCCCTTTGAGGAACTGCTGGGCTGTTTCCCGAGCGGCTCCACGGGCCGGGCTCCGCGTCTTCACCAACACTTGTATTATCTTTTCTTTTAAAGATTTTATCTATTTATTCATGAGAGACAGAGAGAGAGGCAGAGACCCAGGCAGAGGGAGACGCAGGCTCCATGCGGGAGCCCGACGCGGGACTCGATCCCAGGACCTGGGGTCACGCCCTGAGCCGAAGGCAGACGCCCAACCGCTGGGCCCCCCGGCGCCCCCAGTGATCTGTCATTTTGATTATAGGTTCCCGGGGGCGTGTGGAGTGGTTCCTCACCGAGGTTTGGACGAGCTCGTCCCTGAGGCTAAAGACGGCGAACACCTTTTCACTTGCCTTTTGGACGTTTGTGTATCTTCTCGAAGAAATGTCTGTTCAAACCCTTTGCCCCTTTTTGAAACGTCTTAATTATCTTCTAACAAGACGGCATCACAGCCCCGTGCGGACCGGTGTCTGTGTGGGGTGGCAGGTCTGGAGATCTGTCCAGGATCGTTATAGATTGGCCTCACTACTTTTTTTAGATTTATTATTATTACTGTTTTAGAGTGTGGGGGGGTGGGCAGAGGGAGAGGGAGAGAGAAAACCTTCAGCAGGCCCCACGCCCAGCACGGGGCCCAACCCGGGGCTCGGTCTCAAGACCCCGAGATCATGACCTGAGCTGAAATCAAGAGTCAGATGCGTAGCCCCGAGCCGCCCAGGTGCCCCCCGCTGTGTTTCAGTCGCTGTTCAAGGTTTCCTAGTGTGGCCGCGCAGTAAGTATTTACCCCATTTCCGATGGATGGACATACATGGTTTTCAGAAATGTTTTCTCTTACGAAAGAGGTAAATATCTTTACATCTTTGTGCACCGAATGAGGTGGTTTTTGTAAGCCCCAGAAGTGGAAATTCAGACTTATATAGTCTGGGTGTGGGTTATTTTTCTCATAGCCTGGTCTTTAGTCAAACAGAAATGTTAAAATTTGATGTCATAAAAAGAGGACAACCCTCCTCCTTTTGGGCTCCTGGATTTTGTGTCTTATTTTTCCTACCCCAAGTTTGTGGAAATACTTTCCTCTAATATGTTCATATTAAAAAATAAAAGGAGGGACGCCTGGGTGGCTCAGCGGTTGGGCACCTGCCTCCAGCTCGGCTCATGATCCCGGGATCCAGGATGGAGTCTTGCATCCGGCTCCCTGCGGGGAGCCTGCTTCTCCCTCTGCCTGTGCCTCTGCCTCTCTCTCTGTGTCTCTCATGAAAAAATAAATAAAATATTTTTTAAAAAATTAAAAAATTAGGGGATCCCTGGGTGGCTCAGGGGTTTAGTGCCTGCCTAGGGCATGATCCTGGAGACTCGGGGTGGAGTCCCACGTCGGGCTCCCTGCATGGAGCCTGCTTCTCCCTCTGCCTGTGTCTCTACCTCTCTCTCTCTCTCTCTCTCTGTGTGTCTCTCATGAATAAATAAATAAAATATTTAAAAAAATAAAAAAGTTAAAAATTAAAAAAATTAATGGAGAGATATATTTTGGGTGTGATGATAACAGTGAAATAAAATAAATTCTTCTTAAAAAAATAAATTCTTCTTAAATTAATTAAACTACTGCCATCTCAATGAAGTTCCCAATGTAAATTTTTATTCAATGTGTCAGAGTTCATATGAAAAAGAGAATGCACAATTTAAAAAAATTCAAAAGTAAATAGTGGAATAGCTGCCAAAATACGTATTTTGGGTCATAGTACTTAAATTACTTGGGTCATAGTAATTAGAATAGTGTGGTATTGGAGGAGCCCTGGCTGGCTCAGTCAGTAGAGGGCACAGCTCTTGATTTCAGGGTCGTGAGTTCAAGCCCCACGTTGGGCATAGAGATTACTTAAGAAAAAAAAAAAGACCAATAGCAATAAGCAATAGTGTAGTATTAGGATGAGATCAAGTAGATTGATCAGTGGCAAGAGACAGGTCCGTGTTTAGATGGAAGTTCAGCTTATGATAAAGGTGACATTTTAAACAAACAGATTTGCACAAACGGTCCTGGTTTGCACAAACTGCTATCCGTTTGGTGGTGACTATTTAGTCATTTATCCATCAAATATTTGTGAATGCTGAACACGGGCCGGCACCATGCACGTGGACGCTGGAGTGGAGCAGTGACCAGAACAGACAAAGGGACAAAAGGGACAAAACCCTGTGGCCTCGTGGAGCTGACTGGTGAGAGAGGCAGTCAATCAATGAAATAAATAGGTAAGTTCTATAGTCTATGAGAGATAAAGGAAGGGTAGGGGGTGGGGAGAGAAAGGGCGATTTAAAATAGAAAGGACTGGAAGGACGTCAATGAAAAGGTGATATTTCAGGGACGTCCGGGTGGTTCAGCGGTTGAGCATCGGCCTTGGGCTCAGGGCGTGACCCCTGGAGTCCCACGTCGGGGTCCCCGCAGGGAGCCTGCTGCTACCTCTGCCTGTGTCTCTGCCTCTCTCCCTCTTTCTCATGAATAAATACATAAATAAAACCTTTTTTTTTTTAAAGGTGATATTTCAGTTAAAACTCAAAGGCAACGAGGGCGTTGGCCTTGCAGATATCTGAAGGGCCATCTGAGCTCCGGGAGTGGGCCGGGCAAAGGCCCTGAGGCAGGAGCATGGTTGTGGGTTTTGAGCTCTAATATATGGACTTGAACTTTCACCCTGAGGGACCGGCAGGCATTGGAGGACTGTGAACAGCAGAGTGACAGGGGCCACTTTCTGCTTTAACCAGACCAGTGTGGGGGCTGGGGGAGCATAGATCGTGGGCGCCAGAGCCGGGTGGTGCCTGCGGTTACCAGCTGGGCCGGCCTGGGGCTTGGGGGAGGGAAGAGTCCGAGTCTGGATGGACGTGTTTTGAAGATAAGCAGGATTTGCTGATAGGTTGGGTGCGCGAGGGAAGAGAGGAGCAGGGCCACATGGGGGGCTTGATCTGAGCATGGGGGCCGGAGCTGCTGTCTATAGGGTGGGGGAGCCACCGTCTACAGGGGCAGGGGGGAGCCGCCGTCTACAGGGGTGGGGGGAGTCACTGTCTACAGGGGCAGCCGGGAGCCGCCTACGAGGCAGCGGCGGTGGGCCGACTGGACCCCCCCAAGCCTCTCCCCCCCCCCCCCCCCCCCGTGCTCCCGTGCAGTGAGCAGCCTGGGCCTGGGCTGGAGCTTGGCGGCTGCACCCTGAGCCCCCAGCGCAGAGCCCCGCACGAGCCCTCGGCGTAGCCCGCTCCCCGGAGTCCAAAGGAGAAGGATGGTAGGGAAGAAATGAAACAGCTCATTAATGATTGTTTTCTATTGATAAGTGGAAATGATGCTATTTTGGATATATTTGGTCAGATAAAATACAGAAATGACATTAATTTCACCTGTTTTTTTTTTTTTTTTTTTTTTCACCTAAAAAAAGAAATGTGGCTACCAAAAAGCTGCTTCGCGGTCTAAGAGGCCTGTGTGATGTTTGTGCGGGGCGGCGCTGGTGTAGCCGAGCCCCGCGTGTCAGCCAAGGACGAGCCTGGACCCCCCCAGGTGAGGAGCTTGAGGCAGAGCCGGAGGGAGGCCAGAAGAGGCCTAGGCGGAGGTCGCAGGAATAGCAGGGGCCGCCCGGCAACCAGCGCTGGGAGCAGGGGGCTCACCCTAGGCACCTGCCTTGCCGAGCTGGGGGCGCCCCAGGTGACCCTTGGGACAGGCGGCTGGGTCACAGCTGCCGAGAGCTACTCATTCATCCGCTGCTCCCCACTTCCCACAACTGCCCTTGGCCGGAGGTGTCACAAGGGACAGGAGAGTGGCCCAGGGTGGACGTGGGGGTGCAGAGGGTCCCCAGGTGGCGAGCTGCCAGTCACCCGAGGACAGGTCAAGAGGGAGGTGCCAGAGCCAGGGAGGCCCAGAAGGAAGGTGCAGGGGCCCTGCCCTGGGGCTCGGGGAAAGCCGCCCCCCCCCCCCCGCCAGGCCGCCCCCTCCCCCCAGCGCCCGCACCAGGGAAGAATAGAGACGCCCGCTAGGGCCCTGGCACGGGTAGAGTCCTCACAGCGTTCCTGAACCAAGTCAGGACTCGGACTCGGGGCCCTGTGGCCCCAGAGCCTGTGTCCTCAGCCATTTCTCACTGCCCAGATGGCCGTGGGGACACGGGCAGTGACAGAGGCTCTTCCCTGGGACAGCCCGAGGCCCCGCCTGGCTGGCGGCTGCCCCAGCGCCATGGCACCTGCCCGCCCAGCTCCCCGAGGGGAGACCCCGCAGCCTTCGTTCGCTCCTCCGTCTAGTGGACCAACCCACTGAGCCACCGCGCTCGCTGCCCGCGGGGACAGAGACGGGACGAAGCCCGACCACGATGACCACGACGCAGCCAGTGTTTTGGAAAATGCCCCCCTGGGGGGCGGGGGGAGGCGTGCAGAGGAATTGGCCGCGGTCCCCAAGGGGAGCTTGGCAGGTGCTGGGGCAGGCACAGTCCCCGAGTCCCTCCCAGACCCGTGTCCCGAGAGCTCTGAGCCCCGTTCCGGTGACCCCGAAGACCAGGCCGCCCCTCTGGCCCCCGCTGCCCCCTCCTGCCTCTGACTGTCCCCTCCGCACTGGATAAACAGCACCTCCACCCGCCTGCCTCCTCAATCCCTCACGCTTCACCAGAATTAAATTCATCATTCATTTTTTATGGTTTATACATGGTGTAATTTATGTTTTCAAATATATTGAGGTCACACTTTAGCAGAAAAAAAGTATTTCACATTGAAATTGAAGGCATGTGTGTTCCATTAAATGGGGATGTTTGGGATAATTTTAAAAGGCTAAAAGTAGTAGAAAGTAACATTAAAATAAAATTTGAGAGATGTAATTACCCCTAATCGCACCATAAAATAATCAATACTGCATTCCATTATTTCTGACTTCCCTAGTTATAGCTTTTTTTGTTAAGCTCTTGAATATTGATGAGGTGAAAGGGTCGTGTCTTCTGGCGGAGGTCTGATGGAGGTGGAATTAAGGTGGTGTCCTCCCCGATTATCCCGGGGAGACCGCGAGCCGCTCCTCCTCGGCTGTGACTCCCAGGGGCCCGTCCCAGCTCCCCGCTCTCTGCTCCGATGCTCCCTCGCCCCCTCTCGTCCCCGCAGGGCCTGCGGGGAGGCCAGACGCCACGTAGGCAGGTGCGCTCGCTCGGCTTCGGCCTTGGGCTCTCCCCGCGCCGAGCCCCCACGCATGGCCTCCCCGACTCTTGGACAGCCCTGCGCGGCGTCGGTGAGACTCTCCCCTCTACAGGTGCGCACGCTGAGGCCGGGGGGCGACGCTTGCCAAGGGGCTGGGCTGGGAGCCGGGGCGCCAGCAGGGGCTGCGACGGGCTGCACCCACCGGCCGAGGACGACTCAGGGCCAACCTCGAGGACCGTTGTCACTGGCTGCAGTGGCGTGGAATTAGCCAGAAAACCTCTGGTTCCCTTTGGGACACCTGAGAATTTCCACCCCTTCCCTACCATGTATGTACTTATTTATTTTTATTTTTATTTTTATTTTTTTATTTTTTTATTTTTTTTAAATTTTTTATTTATTTATGATAGGCACACAGTGAGAGAGAGAGAGGGGCAGAGACACAGGCAGAGGGAGAAGCAGGCTCCTTACGGGGAGCCCGATGCAGAGCTTGATCCCAGGACCCCGGGGTCACGCCCTGGCAGAAGGCAGACGTCCAACTGCGGAGCTCCCCGGGTGCCCCTTCCCTACAATTTGGATAATGGGTTTACTTCTCTGAGCCTTCACGTTCTCATCTGCAAAATGGGAGTAACACTAGAGTGCCCTTCACTGAGCGAGGAGTAAGGGAGCCCCTGCTGACTGCAGTTCCAGGGGACGGGCCAGCCAGTGATAGCTAGGAGGGTGACACTAATGAAGGTGTTGTTTCTTTTCCCTGGCCTCAGTTTCCCTGTGTCTAAAATGTTGTGGGTGGGGCACTTGAACTGGACGATAGCAAGGCCTGTCTCTCTCCGACGTGTGTTCCATGATCTGTGCCGCAAGGTTCTGCCGAGGGGGGGAGACCCCGCCTGTGTGCCAGCCCACAGAGGGCCCTCAGAGGTTTCTCTTACCAGGCCCCCACCCTCCCACAGTGCTCCTCGGCCCCTCTTCCCCTCACCTTAAAGAACTCTCATCTTTATTTATATATATTTTAAAAGATTTTACTTATTTATTGAGATACACAGAGAGAGAGAGAGAGAGACAGAGACACAGGCAGAGGGAGAAGCAGGCTCCATGCCGGAAACCCGATGTGGGACTCGATCCCAGGCCTCCAGGATCACACCCCAGGCTGCAGGCGGCTCTAAACGGCTGCGCCATAGGGGCTGCCCGAACTCTCATCTTAAAAAAAAAAAAAAAACAATTCTACACCCCGCATGAGGTTCAACCTCATGACCCTGAGATCGAGAGTCCAATGTTCTACCAGCTGAGCCAGCCAGGCGCCCCAAACTGGTACCTTTTCAAGCTGCAGATAGTCCCCCTTGGGGTTAGGACTGGACCCTGTGGCAGTCTACCTACCTAATGTGGGCACCTGGGTGGTCTTTCGGCCCCAGAGCTGGGATTTTGAAGTCTGGGATCCCTCATACCTTCCTGTCCAGCACCCAGACACTCTCATATCCAGCATACACAGGTATCTGCTCTCAAGATACTTGTGTCCCAGAATCAAGACATCTCCCTGCTCAGAATCAAGATAAGCAAACACTCAAGATCTGGACACCTCATAGCTGCATTATTCACAGTAGCTGAAAAGTGGCAACAGCCCAAATGTCCACGGATGGATGGATGGATGGATGGATGAATGGTGGATGGTGGATGGATGGTGATGGTGGATGGATGGTGGGTGGATAGACGGTGGATGGTGGATGGATGGTGGATGGATGGATGGATAGATGGTGGATGGTGGATGGATGGATGGTAGATGGATGGATGGTGGATGGATGGTGGATGGATAGTGGATGATGGATGGATGGATGGATGGATGGATGGATGGATGGTGGATGGTGGATGGATGGATGGAGATGGTGGATGGTGGATGATTAATGGATGGTGGATGAAAGGATGGATGGATGGTGGTTGGATGGATGGATGGTGGATGGATGGTGGGTGGATAGACGGTGGATGGTGGATGGATGGCGGATGGATGGATGGATGGATGGTGGATGGTGGATGGATGGATGGATGGTGGATGGTGGATGGTGGATGGTGGATGGATGGATGGATGGTGGATGGATGGTGGATGGATGGATGGTGGATGGTGGATGGATGGATGGATGGATGGTGGATGGTGGATGGATGGATGGTGGATGGTGGATGGTGGATGGATGGATGGTGGATGGTGGATGGATAGTGGATGGATGGATGGTGGATGGATGGTGGATGGTGGATGGATGGATGGATGGTGGATGGTGGATGGTGCATGGTGGATGCATGGTGGATGGTGGATGGATGGTGGATGGATGGATGGTGGATGGTGGATGGTGGATGGTGGATGGTGGATGAGTAATGGATGGTGGATGGATGGATGGTGGATGGATGGTGGATGGATGGATGGATGGATGGATGGTGGATGGTGGATGGATGGATGGATGGTGGATGGTGGATGCATGGTGGATGGTGGATGGATGGTGGATGGATGGATGGTGGATGGTGTATGGTGAATGGATGGATGGTGAATGGATGGATGGATGGTGGATGGTGGATGGATGGTGGATGGATGGATGGTGGATGGATGGATGGTGGATGGTGGATGGTGGATGGATGGATGGATGGATGGTGGATGGATGGATTGTGGATGGTGGATGGATGGATGGTGGATGGTGGATGAGTAATGGATGGTGGATGGATGGATGGTGGATGGATGGTGGATGGATGGATGGATGGATGGATGGTGGATGGATGGATGGATGGATGGTGGATGGTGGATGCATGGTGGATGGTGGATGGATGGTGGATGGATGGATGGTGGATGGTGGATGGTGAATGGATGGATGGTGAATGGATGAATGGTGGATGGTGGATGGTGGATGGATGGTGGATGGATGGATGGTGGATGGATGGATGGTGGATGGTGGATGGTGGATGGATGGATGGTGAATGGATGGATGGTGGATGGTGGATGGATGGATGGTGGATGGATGGATGGTTGGATGGTGGATGGATGGATTGTGGATGGTGGATGGATGGATGGTGGATGGTGGATGAGTAATGGATGGTGGATGGATGGATGGTGGATGGATGGTGGATGGATGGATGGATGGATGGATGGTGGATGGTGGATGGATGATGGATGGTGGATGGTGGATGGTGAATGGATGGATGGATGGTGGATTGTGGATGGTGGATGGATGGTGGATGGATGGATGGATGGTGGAGGGATGGATGGTGGATGGAGGATGGTGGATGGACGGATGGTGGATGGATGGTGGATGGTGGATGGATGGTGGATGGATGGACGGGTAGATGGGTGGATGGATGATGGATGGTGGATGGATGGATGGTGGATGGTGGATGATTAATAGATGGTAGATGGTGGATGGATGGTGAATGGATGGATGGTGGATGGATGGTGGATGGTGGATGGATGGTGGATGGTGGATGGTGAATGGATGGATGGTGAATGGATGGATTGTGGATGGTGGATGATTAATGGATGGTGGATGGATGGATGGATGGTGGATGGATGGATGGTGGATGGATGGATGGTGGATGGTGGATGGATGGTGGATGGATGGATGGTGGATGGATGGTGGATGGATGGATGGTGGATGGATGGATGGATGGATGGTGGATGGATGGATGGTGGATGGATGGATGGTGGATGGTGGATGGATGGTGGATGGATGGATGGTGGATGGTGGATGGATGGATGGATGGATGGTGGATGGATGGATGGTGGATGGATGGATGGTGGATGGATGGTGGATGGATGGATGGTAGATGGATGGTGGGTGGATGGATGGATGGATGGATGGATGGTGGATGGATGGATGGTGAATTGATGGATGGTGGATGGATGGTGGATGGATGGATGGTGAATGGTGGATGGATGGTGGATGGATGGATGGTGGATGGTGAATGGATGGATGGTGAATTGATGGATGGTGGATGGATGGTGGATGGATGGATGGTGGATGGTGGATGGATGGTGGATGGATGGTGGATGGTGGATGGTGAATGGATGGATGGTGAATGGATGGATGGTGAATGGATGGATGGTGGTTCGTGGATGGATGGATGGATGGTGGATGGTGGATGGATGGATGGATGGTGGATGGTGGATGGATGGATGGATGGTGGATGGTGGATGGATGGATGGATGGTGGATGGATGGATGGTGGATGGTGGATGGTGGATGCATGGATGGATGGTGGATGGATGGATGGATGGTGGATGGTGGATGGACAGAGCGTGGTACATGCATGCAACGGAATATTATTCTGCTATAAACCGGAATGCGGTCCTGGCCGTGGCATGGATGAGCCCGGAAACGCGATGCTCAGTGAGAGCCAGACCCAGAAGGCCAGATGGTGCACGACTCCATTTGTAGAGACATGACTCCACGAGTAGAATCAGAGACACAGGAGAACGGTGACCGGGGACTAGGAGCAGGGGGGCGGGGTCAGCGTTTAAGGGTACAGAGGGGGCGAATCCAGCAAAGGGAGATCCACAGAGGAAGCAGGCAGTTTAGTGGGGAATGGGGAAATGGGAGTGACCGCTTACTGGGTATGAGGTTTATTTTGGGGTGATGCAAATGTTCTGGAACTGGACGGTCACATAACATTGCTAATGCAGTTAATGCCACTGCTCGTGTCCTTTAAAAATGCTGACAGTGTTAAATTTTGTATTCTGTGTATTTCCCCCCAATAAAAAAAGAAATTTAAAAAAAAACATCTGGAAAAAAAAAAAGAAAACATCTGGATGCTCTGAGCCCAGCCCACGCCCTGTGCGGGGTTCTCGGCACCGGCTGCTCAACTCCAGCTCGCTGGGAGTGGGGACATCAGGGCGCTGACGGGCAGCCTCGCTCCCTGTGTCATTACCATTAATAATAAACTACAATAGAGTGTATTTTTAAAACTTTCCCTAATGGAGATTCCCAAGCAGCAACCAGAACACTCAGGTTACCCACTGGTCCCCCAAAGACACTGGCACATAAAAGCCGTCGGGCCACGAGGCCGGGGTGAGGTGGCTGCTTCCTGGCATCTGGGCAGCGCCCCTCATCCCCACAGCCTGCCAGCTAGCCCCCCAGCTCTATCCGGAGGTGCCAGGGACAAAGCAAAGGGGGGTTTCTGCATCCTGCGGGGTCTCATCAGTGCCCCCCCTCGGACTCAGAGTCACCCACAGCTTCCCTCTCTGCCTGTGTCTCTGGGGCCCTGGCCTGAGGGTGTTGGGGTGTAGGGGGCAGCACCGACCACCTGTGCACGCGGCACCTTCCAGCAGCCTGCAGACACCGCTAGTCCTCCGCAGCACATTTCGGGGGGACCGGGGGCCCCATCTGGTGGGGGGCACCCTCAGGGTCTCCCTGCGAAGAATCCACAGAGCAGGACTCAGAGCTGCCAACGGGGCCGCGGTCAGCCCTAAAGTTTCCTGCCGCTGCTCAACACAGGCGGAGCAGTCACCGGGGAGACCTTCCCCCGGGGAGCTCAATTCCCAGCCTCAGTTTCCTCACCTGTACAGAGAGCCACGGCGGCAGCCCCTCCCCGGCTGGGGGGCTTAGGGATGCCGCGTGTGAAGTCAGTGCTGAGCAAACAGTGCTCATCCTCCCAGACACGAGGCCGAGCCCGGGCTGGGCGGCTCACCCCGACGGCCTTCCCTGGTCCCCCTGGCTCCCCGGCCCCTGCCCGCGGGCTGTGCCGCGCGGAGGCCCACCCTGTGCGGGCCACTCGTTACACGCCCTGTCGAGCGGTCCTCCCGGCGGCCCTGCCCGGGAAAGCCTGTCCCCCACATCACAGAGACAGGGGTTCCGGGGCCCAGAGCTTACGGGGTGGGGGTTCCCAGCCAAGGGCCGTTGTTCCAAACACCGTGGGGTGACCGGCTGGGGTAGCAGGGTCCAGCCATTAGGCAAACTCTGCGTCCATTCCTGGATTCTTAAACGGGTCAGAGACAGGCCTCTGGGTAAGTCCCGGCTCCCGCACTTCGTGGCTCTGCGGGCCTTGGGCAAGTCGCTTCCTCCCTTGTGCCTCAGTTTCCCCATTTTTCAAACTAGGGGTGTGCCTGGAAACCTCTCGGAGGCCCCTCCAAGGCCTGTCATGCGCCCCTCGATGCTCCGTTGGGTCCTCCTCCCCTCCTTCCCCCGCCCCTCCTCCTGGTCGGAGCCTCGGGCACCTGCAGGGACGAGGGACGTGGAGAACCTGCCGTGGGCCCGGCGTGCCGGGGAGAAGCAGCGGCCCTCAAGGGCTCTCTGTCCCCAGGTCCCCAGCACCGCCTGCCCCGTTTGCCCTGGAGGCCGGGGAGGGCCCCGCCAGGCCCTGTCCAGAGGCCCCGGGGCCCCCGGGTGACCCCGGAGCCAGCCACAGCCCACCCATCGCGGGATTTAATTGGTTTCAATTGACGAGCATAACAAGGAGGCTCTTCAAGGAAGCTTCGGAAATGGAAGGGAGGCCATTAGGAAATTTACATTTGCGAATATGATGTTTAATTAGCAATACCAATAAATTAATAGGAGAATCTTGCTGCGGTTCTGGGTTCATAAAACACCAGCCTCGGTCGGCAGAAGGGGAATGCGGCAGCCGAGGCCCGAGGGGAGGGGCGGCCGAGCTCTCCGCCGCACCCCACACCTGCACCCCCAGCCGTCCCTGGACGGGGAGGGGTGCCGGGAACCCCGAGCTGCCCTCCTGGCCCCGCTGGCGCTAGCTCCCGGGAGATGTCGCCGCGTCTGCGCCCCCAGGTCCCCGTGTGTCCGGCGGGGACCGTGCCGATGCCGTGAGGATACGGCAAAGCCACGCGGGCGCGCTCGGGGCTCAGGGCTCCCAAGGTCCGGCAGGTCGGCGACCCGGCCCCCAGCGCTGTGCCCCCGCCCCGTGACCCGGCTCCCTGACCCCCGCCCCCGGACCTCTGCCTGGGGCCCTTCTCTGCTGGTGACACCTGCTCCCTCGCAAAGGCCCAGCCGCACCGAGTCCCCCCGACGGCTACGGCGTGGCCCAGGAAGCAGGAGGCCGCGGCCACCAGAGCCCCTGTCCCCCGTGCCCAGCAGGGTAATGGGGCCTGCTGGTCGCTCCCTAGGCCGATGCTGGCGCGGCCCCCACGAGCCCGTCCTCCCCAGGAAGCCTCCTCCGCCCTCCCCCCAGGAAAGCCTTTTCCGGCTCTTTCCCATCTTCTCCGTTTCCACCCCACTTGGTTCATCCCTTCACCACGTCTCCCATCGCCCCGTAATGGTCTGGCTCCTGGTTGCCTCTCGCCCTGGGCCCGAGCCCTCCCATCGCAGCCCTTTCTAGGAACAGAGCCTGCTCCGCCCACCGGACGGATAAGCAAATGAATGAACCAGGATGTGGGGTTGAATGTTGCCTCCTCCAAGAAGTCCTCCCTGACTGTCCTAGCCCTGTCTGTATGCGTCGCGTGTGTTTATTGTCTGTCTCTGCCGCCAGGTTGTCCGCTCCTCCAAGGCAGGAACCTTCTTGGCTTTTCTGGCGCCTTTCCTGGACTGGCCACAGGGCTGTGCCAACTGGCATTCCCGGGGCCGCGAATGAACGAACGAGTGAACAGGTTTCTGAGCGAATGAGGGACCATGCGACTGAATCAATGACTGGAGGGTGGGGGAGACACGAGCCGGAGAGTGAGTGCACGTCCCCACGAGGGACACGCAGGAAGCACTTGCCAGGCCGTGCAGAGCCCAGCGCCCCCTGCGCCCCGGCCCCGCCAAGATCCTGTTTCCCCAGATGTTTATTAAGTTGTGTCAAGTGCATAGAAAACACGACAATAATTAAAGCAGACACAACAACAGGCAATTAATCGCATTTCCCAAATCTGATCCAGCATATGAATGAACGGGGAGGTCACGGCTGCAGTCACAGGAATGCCCCACGCACCCCTGCAGGGATGGGGAGGATCTGCCACGGGGCTCCTGGGGGTGGCGAGGACGACCTGGGGGTGACGAGGACGACCCGGGGATGGTGAAGACGTCCCAGGGGTGATGAGGATGACCTGGGGGTGACGAGGATGACCCGGGGGTGAGGAGGATGACCCGGGGGTGAGGAGGACAACCCAGGGGTGATGGGGACGACCCGGGGGTGACGAGGACGACCTGGGGGTGATGAGGACGACCCGGGGGTGGCAAGGACATCCTGGGGGTGACGAGGACGACCTGGGAGTGACAAGGACGACCTGGGGGTGATGAGGACGACCCGGGGGTGACGAGGACAACCTGGGGGTGGTGAGGACATCCTGGGGGTGACGAGGATGACCCAGGTGGCCGGTCTCGCAGCCTCCCCGTCCTCGGCCCCCTTGTTCGGCCTCGGCTCCCCCGCGCGAGGTGGGGAGGGACGACGCAGGGAAGCCCCCGCAGGAGGGCCCTGGGAAGTCCGGTGCTCAGCCAGGAGCAGGGATGTGTCCTTAACCCCATCCGAGGCCTCAGGACCAGACCCTGGGGTGCTTTGCTCGAAAACGCAGAAGCTCATCCTTTCTGGAATGTTCTGAGTCAGCAGGTCTGAGTGGCCTGAGTCCCTACTTAAAACAAGCTCTCGGGCATTCTGGAAGCTTTGGGAAGGTCTCACTGGTTAGTCTGGGGCAGCGCCTCGGGTCCTCGGGCAGCCCTGCCCTCTCTCCTCACGCCCCCTGTGAGTGTCGGGGCGGGACCGGGTCTGCACCCCGCGCGGTCCTGGGGCCCCGGGCGACGGAGGCCAGCGCCAGAAGGAGCTTTGGAGGACGGGGACGTGAGGGATGAGGCCCTTAGGCCCCAGCACGGCCCCCGACTCACGGTTCTGCCAGGGAAGTGTCCCCTCCTCCAGGAAGCCTCAGCACCCAGGCTAGTGGAGGCCCCTACCCGGCCAAGGGGACCCCCCTCGTCCTCAGCCCTGATTCTACGGAAAAGCGGGGTTCCTCTCTACCTCCTGGCGGGGCGAGGGCTGAGTCGGGCGCCCCCGACCCCGGAGCCTCACCACGGCCCACGGTGGCACCGATGATGACAAGCGAGGCTGGCAGGCCCCTGTCCCGGAAGGCCCCTGCTGCTTTCACCGGCGGTCCCCATCGGTCCACCCAAGGACCCTGTGCCTCTCAACCAACGACACGTGGAACTTGGTGGACAAATACCCCGCTGCCCCGCCGCCAACACGCGCTCCGCAGGACGGTCCTGAGCCGGGCTCCGGTCTGTGCAGGATCCTCCGGTGACGAGAGCCCCCCGGTCCACAGCAACGCCTGCACCTGACGCCCCCTCCCCGGCCCGCCTCCCCCCCCTCCCTGCCCTGCAGAGCCCTCCCGGACGTCACACACCCGGATCGTTGGTCCCGTTTGGGGAGGCCCAGACTGAAAGGGCAACCAGATGAGGACCCCCCGCTAACGGGAGCCACCCCGGAGGAGGCTGGCTTGCCCCGCCAAGCCCTGCGCGTCCCTCGTCTCACTCGGCCCCTGCGAGCCTCTGTGGCGCCAGCACCGCTTTTGTTCCCATCTTTACAGATGCAGGAAGGCAGGTG
The DNA here is from genome assembly GCF_053574225.1 of Canis aureus. NCBI lineage: Eukaryota > Metazoa > Chordata > Mammalia > Carnivora > Canidae > Canis > Canis aureus. Next base: position 85,917,270 of record NC_135615.1, read on the forward strand.
CACAGAGGCGCACAGAGGTCAGATCCTCGGGGGCTAAGGGAGCAAAGTGGAAGGAAGCCGCCGGGAACCTCGGGCACTCTCGAGTGGGGCAGGATCCCAGGGTGAGGCTGCCCCCGGGCTGTCCCCACCGCCCTGAACTGCCGTTTTCTTAAGAGCCAAGACTGTTCGGGAAGTTCCTGGGGAGCCATATAGCTCCCGTGGGTGGCGTTGCCATCTGGGCCCGGGGCCCTTGAGTTTGCAGTCCGTCCCTAGTGACCCACAGGGCCTGTGGTGCAGCTCGAGGTCCACGTCCGACGTTCGAGGATGGGGTCTGGGACACAAGAGGCCTCTCCGGGTGCAAGGGTGGGGCTCCTCCTCCCGGCTCCTGGTCGCCCCACTCCATCCTAGGCTCAGGCCCTGCGGAGTGTAAGACTGAGCAGGTCTGCCGTGCGATCTGGGGCCCACGACGGTACGTCTCTGGGCCTCAGTCTCCTCAATGACATGGAACTCGGGGCTCGCAGTCCTACTGCACAGGGCGTTGCTGGGACTAGAGATCCCAATACGTGCCGGTCCTTCAGCAGGCGCTGGACAGATGGGCTGGAGGGGGGACCCAGAGGCCCAAGGCCCCCCTCGAGAAGGCGGCCCCTCCCTTCCAGCTTCCTAAGGCGGGACAGTGGGTCAGGTGACAGCAGACCCTCGGGGGCGTGGGGCTTTCAGGACAATCAGTCCTCAGTGTCCCTGGGGCCTTGCATGACTGGGAGCTCAATGGGCTGCGGGGAAAGCTCCGCCCAGACCTTGCTCCCCTGCTCAGGGCCTGCTTGTTGCCAGCGGGCAGTGGGGCAGCGACCCCAGAGGCCAAAGCCCGCCGTGGGGACACAGGGCCCGCCCCTGGTGATCACCCTTGGCCCACGTCCCCTGCCGCCTGGCATTTCTGGGGTGAGGGCAGCCCGGAGGCTCCGTTCCCCGAGCCGGGAGCCCTGGGGAGACCCCGCAGGACCTGATTCTAAACTGGGGGCTGCTCTCAGCTGCCCGGCGGGCTCTCCTCTGTGTCAACTCTTTGAGAGGCGGTGCCTCATGGTTCTTGATGTTCTGCAGAAACTTGGAAACACTTGTGAAACTGCTTGCACTATTTCTTAAAAAAAATATCATTAACTTAATCAGATAATTGTATATTTAGGTATTTACCAGGAGCTATAGAGACAAAAGTGTCACCAAATCAGTTGTGCTAATTGTTATCGATGAATTAAGTCCGGTCCTGGGTCCTTGGTGCTCTCCCGCCTTCCTGCGGGTCGCCCCAGGCTGCTCTCCTGGCAGGAGGGGGTGGTGGGCTTGCCTCTCCTCCTGCGCCCCGGGTGGTGATGGGGGGTGATGGGGGGCTGATGGGGGTTGATGGGGGTGATGGGAGGCTGATGGGGGGTGATGGGGGGTGATGGGGAGGTGATGGGGTGATGGGGGGTGATGGGGAGGTGATGGAGGGTGATGGGGGTGATGCGGGGCTGATGGGGGGTGATGGGGGTGATGGGGAGGTGATGGGGAGGTGATGGAGGGTGATGGGGGTGATGGGCAGGTGATGGGCAGGTGATGGAGGGTGATGGGGGATGATGGGGAGGTGATGGGGTGATGGGGGTGATGGGGGTGATGGGGGTGATGGGGGGCTGATGGGGAGGGGATGGGGGTGATGGGGTGATGGGGTGATGGGGAGGTGATGGGGGGTGATGGGGGTGATGGGGGGTGATAGGGGGTGATGGGGGTGATGGGGGGCCAATGGGGAGGTGATGGGGGTGATGGGGGGTGATGGGGAGGTGATGGGGAGGTGATGGGGGTGATGGGGGTGATGGGGGTGATGAGGAGGTGATGGGGGTGATGGGGGGTGATGGGGAGGTGATGGGGGTGATGGGGGTGATGGGGGTGATGGGGAGGTGATGGGGGTGATGGGGGGTGATGGGAAGGTGATGGGGGTGATGGGGGTGATGGGGGTGATGCGGGGGTGATGGGAAGGTGATGGGGGTGATGGGGGGTGATGGGGGGTGATGGGAAGGTGGGCCCTGCACGGCCTGGACGGTGATGGGGGGGTGGGGGGGTGAGGGGGCGGTGATGGGGGGCGGGCCCTGTGCTGCCCAGAAGGTGATGGGGGGGCCCTGCGCGGCCCGCCCCGCCTGCCCCGGGCTCGGTCCTCTGTGTCGGGGTGGGTGGACCTCGGCGACCCCGGCCGACCCCCCCCACCCGGCCAGCGCCCCGGGGAGGCGCGGAGGGAGCCCGCCCCTGGGTCCCCGCGCGCCGTCCTCCGTCCCCGCCGCGCCCGCGGCCGCCGGTAGGGGGCGCCTTGGTCATGCATTATTCATCGGCTCCGCGCGGCTGCGGCTGCGGCTCCGGAGCGGGACTGGGAGCGGCGCCTTCACAGAATTGTGGCAGCTCCGCGGCCGGCGGGGGCGGGGGGGGGCGGGGGGGGCGATGCTGGGTCACGCGGCCGGGGGGGCCTCGGGGGAGCGCGGACCCCGCATCCCTCCCCGCATCCCTCCCCGCATCCCTCCCTCCATCCCTCCCTCCTTCCCTCCCCCCACATCCCTCCCTCCTTCCCTCCCTCCTTCCCTCCCTCCTTCCCTCCCTCCTTCCCTCCCCCCCGCATCCCTCACTCCATCCCTCCCCCCGCATCCCTCCCCCACATCCCTCCTCCGCATCCCTCCCTCCGTCTGTCCCAGTCAGTCCGTTGGTCCGCCCTCCCCTCCAACACCCAAGCAAGCGCCTCGCTGTGCGGCCACCCGGGAGCCTGGGGGGCACGGTCCCTGCCCCAACAGTACCTAATCTCCACCTGGGGGGAGCAGGTGAAAAGCGGGGACGCACATCATTAAGACGATGAGGGGCCGTGACAGGTGCCTGGACCGCGACCCGCAGGCTGGGCACTGCTCAGGGAGGCCTTGGCCCGAGGTGACTGCTGAGTGCGACCCAGGCCTGGCCTGCACGCGCCTGACCTTGCAACCTTGTGGTCCTGGGCCCCGGGCTCCGGTCTCCCGCCCCACCGCAGGCCTCCTCGGGGCGACACAGGTCAGCCCCCGCATGCCAGCGGCAGGGAGAAGCTGGGGGCCCCCAGGGGCTGTGGCCCAGCCCCACGCCGTCCCCTCCAGCTGCCTCTGGGCTGCAGAGCCTAGCAAAGGCCTGGAGCGGGGGCATCTGTGTGCAGGGTGCCCCCTCCCACCCTGCGGGCCCGGCCGCCACCCCCCACCTGGCGGCCCCCAGGGCCCGGCTGGCCTCAGTCGCGGGCAGGGGGCACGGAGGGCGTGGGCCGCGGTCATCACCGGCATCGGATTTCCTTTCACTTGTGCAAAGACTCGTTGACGCCTGAGCACATCAATATCCTTAATGACAGTGAGAGGAGCCGGACTGCAGACGCCCGGCCCCCCACCCTCCCCTCGCCCCTGCCCGGCCTCTTCCTCCTTCCTCCCCATCCCGTGTCCTCTCTCCTCCTTTCTCACACGGGCCCGTCCCTGTCTCTCTCCGTCTCTCTCTGTCCTGCTGTCTTTCCTGTCTTTCTCCTGTCTCTGCTCTGGGGTCCTGCCTCACCTCCCCTCCCCTTCCGCCCTCCCCTCCCGCCCTCCCCTCCTCTCCCTCTTGCCCCTCCAGGGACCCCACAGCTCTCCCGCATCCACAAACTCTCACCCCGAAGCTCGGGGGGGCCCCAGCTGGGCCAGTCCTTCTGTCCGTCCATCCCCAGCTGGGCCCCCGCCGCCTTCCCAGGAGGCAGGCGAGGGGAGGCAGGGCCGAGCCGTGGGGCCCAGGGAGAGGCTGCTGAATCCTGCAACCACAGCCCCCGGAGGCGCACACACACCCCGGCTTGTGCCTCTTGCCCAAAGGCACACGCGCGTCTGCCTCCCTCTGCCTGGCACCCGTGCTGGGAAATTAAAGCGCCAAGTTTGGGTGTGGGGCGCCACGGGAGAGGGGAGAGTTTTGGGGAGGATTTTCTGTTTTGTATTTTTTATGACCATATATAATTTCGCATTTCTCCCCTCAGCCCCTGCCTCCTTGGCTCCCAGATGTGTCCCACATTGAAGAATTATCTCTCCTCCCCAGAGTGAAATAAATGCAATCAATATGAGTATTGCTCTCAGGGCCTTGAAATATTACATTAATGTTCCATGTGGTGACATTTTAGCTGGAATTTTCAAATACATTATGATGGTTCAAATTAATATTTATCAGATCAGCTTTTATATTTTGCAAAAGAGAGAGAGAGAGGGAGAGAGGGAGAGAGGGAGAGAGGGAAAAGGAAAGACAGAGCATTATTAAAATACAAAATGCAGATCAAGTCTGAAATCGATGGTCCATTTTGCCAGCACTTTCCAGGGGCTGTCTTTAGCTTTCTGGGTTTGTTTTTAAATTTATTGGTATTTCAGGCGAATGTATTGGGCTCCCTCGGCCCCCTGGCCGGCCTCCCTCCTTGCTCCCTCTTGAAGGCTATGGGCTCTTCCTTTTCTGTCTTTCTCTCTTTATTATCCTGAAATGTAAATTACGACATTAGCCCGGTCCTTATTTTTTTTTAAACTCTCCGATGATTAAATCTGCTACACGACATCCTTGTCCTTTCTATAAATTAAATCATCTTGGCTTTGCACCTCTAGCTCAGGGCGGCCGTCGCCCGGGCGTCGAGGCATGGGGCGGCTGCGGGGAGGGCCGGGGTCCTTGTCCCCCTTGCAGCCGACACGGGGCGGGGGGGCCTTTGTGGGGCACGGAGGCCGCGCGCCCGGCTCCCCGCTTTTCTGCCGACAGGCGGTGTGAACTGGAGGGAGGAGGTGGTAGCGATCGCGCATTCCACTTTATTTCAGTCACTTCCAGACTGATTACTCTGTGAAGTGGAAAATCCGGGCAGATTAATGGTTTAATTCTCTCTCTTTTCTTTTGCGTTTTCCCCTCTGCCTCCTGTTTTGTTTGGTTTTGTTTCGCCAGCCGCCCCCCTCCTCTTCCTTTTGCATCTTCTTTCCCCTTCTCAGAGTTGCGTTCGCAGGCAGGCAGGCGGGGGCGCGGGGGCACCCAGGGCCTCGGCCCGGCCGGAAGCAGCGGGGTTAACGCTGCCCACGTGCGCCCTCCACTCCTCTTTGCTCGTCTCCCGTGTCCTCCCTCCTCGAGTTCTGAGTGAGAGTTTGACCGGCTCGAGCGGTTCCCGGCACGTGCAGGGGGTGCACACACACGCGTGCACGCCGCGTTCGCACAGCCCCGGCCCAGGACGCCGCGTGCACCCGGGCACGGCGGGCGGCCCGCACTGGGGGGGGGGAGCTGCCCTCTCCCGGTGCCTCTCCGCTGCTGATCCGGCCAAACGAACGACAGGAAACTTAAAAAGAAAAGGAGGAGGGATCGATTATTCGACCTGTACTTGAACCCGACTGAAAGAGATAAAGCAGAATTTTCAATAGGTCCCCTGCCCTTTTCACCAGGAGGGAAAGAGGAGAAGAAAAACAAGAGATATTTATATGACAGCAGCTGCTGAAAATAGCATTTCAGAGCCATAAAAAGAGGCAAAAAAGAAATTCAATGGTAGAAAAGGCAAGAAACTCCTCGTCTGCTCCCCAAAAGGCGAAGCAGGCGGCGGGCGGCCCCGGCTGGAAATGCATGCATGCCTCCTATAGATCTGTTTGAAATTATACTTGTCATTGAGGGGGAATTTATGCTTCTATTGATCTGCAAAAGGAAAATATTAAATGGTTTGGTTTTGATCTTTCAGTGACCCCAAGGTCAAGGGTAGTAGCGGATTAGTATTCATAGAATTCATCACGGAATTGCAGCCTGCATCCACTTTATGCAAACACGCTCAAAACACGCCTGGTGAAGCAGGCGGCAAGCGGCCAATGACAAGGAGACAGCGGCGGCACCCCCTCGTGGGGCTCGCCCCTTCCCACCCTCTGGGGACAAGGAGAGAGGAAGAGCGAGGAGCGAGTGCGTGGACGGACGGACGGACGGACGGCTGGGGCGCTCGGGGCTCCCGCGGGCTGCCCTCAGGGGAGCACCCCCGGTGGGGACAGGGGGTGGGGCCCAGGACCCAGCAGCACCGAGGCCAGGCGGGGCCAGGCGGGCGGGAGGAGCACCCACCCTGGAGCGGGGCGGCGACCGCACACACGTGTGCTCACACTCAGCCGGGTGGGGGGTCTTTCCCGAAAGGAGGAGTGTGACGCCCCGCGCCGAGGCGGCCCCGTGCCAGAGGGGGGAAGAGGAAGGCCAGGCCCTGCGGCTCCATCGGTGGCCTCGAACCCGTGTCCGGACCTGTGTGCCCGAGGGACACTCGTGGAGCCCCTGGGGACGGGCCACGAGCAGCCCTCCCCGCCCCGCGTCCAGCGCACAAGTGCCCTCTTCACAGCGTCTGTCCCGGGGGTGGGAACACTTGCTCAGTAACAGTCACTTGCCAGGGAACTAAAAATAGCCCACCCGGCGAGCGCGGGCGATGGCAGGCGTCCTGGCTGGCCCTTGAGCCGCGGCGGCCGGGGGGCGGGGGGCACAGGTCCCGGCTCCCGCTGGGGCTGAAGGGGCAGGGCTGGCGGCGTGTGGGTGTGCGACACGCGACGCTGCTCCGCGCCTCGTGCTGTCCCTGCCTCATCAGCGCCGTCACCGCGGGCACCCCACGAGGCGGCGGTTGTCCCCATGAGGCAGCAGTTGTCCCGTCGGCCGCGTCGCCCCGGGCGGATGCGAAGCCGAGCTCCGAGGCGCAGTCACGTGCTCACGGTCTCGGCTCCGGCCCGACGCCCACGACGGCCACCGTCGCCGCCCCGCTTGGCGGCCTGGCACCGTTTGGGTAAATCCCGGGGTTGGCTCCCGTGCCAGGCCCGGGGAGCGCGTGGGGTGAGGCCGGGGGCTCGGGAGCGCGAGGAGCGCAGGGAGGGTGGCCCAGCCCTGCCTCCTCGTCCCTGTGAAGGAGGACAGCGCTCCGACTATTAATCATGTTTCATTTATATTAGCTTGACTCGATCTACTGTATATTTGAAATGGATTTAATTTTAGATCACGCACTATGGAAGGGGGCCAGTGCGGTGTAAGGAGCATTATGAATATTTTCCATAAGCTGGATATACATTATCCAGGGACAGATATACGAGCAGCGGCCGGGGCTCCGGGCGGGGGAAGGGGCCGCTCTCTCCTCCCGCCCCCACTCCCCTGCAGCCCGGGGCACGCGGCTTGGACGGAGCCCCCGCGCCCCGCGCCGCCGTGGGGTGGGGGTATCCGGCCCCACCTCCCTCCTGCTGTGAGCTCATCTCCCCTGACCTTGGCGCCACCGCCTTGTGTGTCCCTGCTTCGGGCCGACCCGCCAGCCAGCAGGTGTGTGCAGGGAGGGAGGAGCCCCGGGCACAGGCAGCGGCCCCCGGAGGTGCAGGCCAGGGGGTGGGACGGGAGGGGAGTGGGCTCGGGACCCCCCACCCTTCAACCGCAAGCTCTGGTGAAGAAGGACATGGCTTGGCTCCAGGCCGCCGGGCTGGTGAGTGGAAGCCTCCTGCTTGATGATGGGGGGGCAGATCCGAGCACCGCAGCCGCCCCCACGCCGGGCAGGGGCCGTGCGCCTTCGCCTTTGCGGAGGGCACTAGAGCCGGACGCGCCGTCCGGAGAGTTAGGGCTCACGGCAAAGGGCAAGTCCGCAGATGCGCGTTGGGAAGGGACCTCCCGCCCCGCGGTCCTACCAGCCCTGCCACCCGCAGCCTCCTGGTCAGCCCACTGGACGCTGGGTCCGTGCACCCTCAAGGTGCGTCCTGGGTGGCTCAGGACCCCCAGCCCCACCCCTAGACCCACACCTAAGAGCCCCGGTCGTGCTGCACAGACTGAGGCCGTCGAAGCTCAGGAAGCCGGTGACCTTTGCATCCAAACGTGAACCCGTTGCATCCCTCCCTCGTCAGGCCACCCCCTCCCCGGCCTCCCACCTGGGATCCCCAAGCCGCGTTCCTGCCACCGCCCCAGCACGCCCAGGACCAGCCCTCCTGCAACGTTGTCCCTCAAGGCTGCCCACGTCTGTCCACTGCCACAGGCGTCTCCTGGGACGGTGCGGGCCCCCGGAGTGGCCCCAAGCCTGCTCTCTGTGCGGTGGCCGGGAGACTGTGGTGAAGCGCGTGGCGGCCGAGGCGTGGGCCCTCCTGTGCTCCCGGGGCTGATCCCGAGCCTGTGTGCCCGCCAGGAGGCCTCACCGGGGTGGCCCTGCCCACACGCCCAGGCCCGCGCCCTCCGCCCCGTTGCCCGCCCCTCAGCCCTGCCGGCCGCCTACCTGCCGTGGTCCCTCCATCACGGACGGCGGCCCCGCTGGTCACCGCTTTTCCCGCTTCGTGACCTCAGGCTCTGCTTCAGCTTCCTGGGAAGACCTCTGATCACACCCCCGTCCCCCTAAATCCGGTCTGACTCCAGCCCCGCTTCTGCCCTTGGCAAAGCCCACCCCCACAGGGCATCGCTGGGGCCTGGCCGTCCGCGCCCAGCAGTCCAGAGCGGGCACGCGCAGGGCCCCACGGCAGGTACCCAGCCAGCCCCCGTCGTCAGCGCCATCCGCCCATCCATCAGCTCCTCAGCGATGAGGAATATAATACACCCGTCACCCACCCCAGGCTGGGCTGGCAGCCTTTCAGAAGTGGCATGCGACGCTTCCCTTATTCATTCTTAATTTAAGGTTTTGTGAGTTGTAATAACCCCCCTTTCCCCCAAATCACCGGGGATGGGACCTCCGTGTCAGCCCAGGCCAGGAGAGCTGAAGGTAATTGCATTGCACATATGCTAATGGTTGTCTGGAGGAGACAGTGACGGCTGGGACCTGGGACTGGGGGCTCCTCTGCGCTCGCAGCCTGCAGGGTGGGGAGCCCGCCTCGGGCCGTGGAGGCTGCAGGCCTGAGCCAGCTGGGAGCATCTGGGACCTGCGGGTCCACGGGCCTCAGGAGACAGGAGACCGAGAGGGACTAGGGTCCCGTCTGGAGGGTTTGAATGGGGACAGATGCCCTGGGAAGGGGATGCAAACCCTCTCCCTCCTCCACCTCCTCAGCTTCGCAGGACAGGAGGGTCGAGGCCGGCGGAGCGGAGGAGCAGCGTCGTGCCCTCCCTCCTCCACGGAGCTTATCCCAGCTGGTAACTATTTGGTTTCTTGCTTATTGTCTCTGGACGGCGGTCTTCTCCGGGTCCCCGGGACAGCGCCTGCCACATAGCAGGTGCTCCCGAATATTTGCTGAGTGAGGGAGTAGCTGAATGAGGCCCACACAGAAGAGTGGGAGGCAAAGGGCCGTGGACGGGGAACTCGGGGGTGGAGGCAGCCTCCTGGGCCCTCCTTACTTCCATCCTGGGCCTGCCCCGACCCCTGGGCCTGTCCCTGTTCTGTCACCAGGATGGACCTTTCCTGCCTCCCTGTGGATTCAGGAGCTGGTGCGAGGGGCTGGTGGGGCTGGTGGGGGCCACGGGTGGGCGAGGGCCCTCTCTGAGCCGGGTGCCCGCATGTCCTCTCCCAGGCTCTCCGCCTGCCGAGTCCACGCCCCTCACCTCCTGGCGGGCCCCTACCTGGCGCCTGGGGATGACGATGCTCCGGGACAGTTCGGCTGCCGTCCCCAGGGTCCAAGCACAGGCCTGACCCCACTGCCCAGGGAGGCTGTCGCCCTCGGCCACGGAGCCAAAGCCCAGTGCTCCAAGCAGGTTTTGCAGGTGCCCGTCCCCGGGGAGCCCGTGGTAGTGGCCACGGGGGATAAAGAAGGGACTTTGGCAGTGCCCCCCACAGCCCCGTCCCACCGCCATGGCCCACGGGTGCCAGTCACCCGCATCTCACGCCCACCGACTCTGGGGCCAAAGACAGGCCCCTGGCCGGCAGCCACTCACAGCCCGCGCGTCCCTGGGGGGTGGCGGGGACACCATGGGCCCAGAGAGCTGTGCCCCCACCCACGCGGGACGGGGCGGGGGGGACAGCCAGGCCCAGAGGCCCGGAAAGACGGCAGGAGACAGATGGGTGTAGGAAAGATGCAGAGGGGGGAGCGGAGGACTGGGGCCTAGAAGCAGAGCCAGAGGCCTGGGGATGACAGAGAGGAGGGAGGAGCCCGAGTCGCCGAGACCCAGAGGGACGCACGAGGAGGGATCCCGGAGAATGAGCTGCAGCGTGAGGCCCGCGGGAGCCCGTGTGTGGGTGTGGATCGCGGCCTACACGGCGGGCACCGGGTGCTGGGCCGAGCCCCCGGGCACGCTGCTGGGCACACGGCAGCCCGGCCGACGCTTTGAGTGTGACGACGACGGAGAGGTGGGGGCAGGCGTTTCGCATCCAAGAGAATGCGTGTCCTCCCCGTGTCACTGTCCCGGGCCCCTGGGATCACATGTGTGGCGTGTGCACGCACGCGAGCGTGTGACGGTGCGCGGTGGGGGCAGGGCTCCGTGTCCCCGCCAGCTGTCCCACCGCCCCGGGTGGGTGGGCGGCCCGACACACGCCCTCGTGGGAGGGAGGCCCGAGCCGCCAGCAGCCGCGACCGGGCGGCAGTGAAAGTGAACCGTAAAAGGGCCACTTCTCTGGCCGCGGCTCACTTGACACTCTCTAGCCCAGAAGCCACCTGTTCAGCCATCAGTCACCCAAGGAAAACACAGCTTTCCTGAAACTGGGAATTGGACAGAGCGTCCCGGGAGGGGGTGAGCCCGGGGAAGCGCCCGCCCCTGCCACTTCCAGGGCCTCCCCCGGGCCGGGCGGGGATCTGCCTGCGGCTGGCCTGAGAGGAAGAAAAAAAAAAACCCAAAAAACTCCATGAAACACAAAAAAACAAAAACTTCCCCGTTTGGCACTGAGGTGACCCACGTGGGGTGCTCAGGGAGAGTGGGGTCCAGAAGGGCCCGCTCTGGGGTGTCCTGGAGGAGCTGCCCGGGCTGGGGGTCGCTGGGGGTCGCTGGGGGTCGCTGGGGGTCGCTGGGGGCGAGGCCAGGGCAGGCGCGGGGCGGGGGTGTCACTGGAGCCCGGCGGCGGGGCGGGAGGGACCTGGCGCAGAGGCAGGCCTGGGGCTCTGCCCGGCGGCGGCAGCCCCCCCTCCCGGCCCCGCCCCGGGGCTTGCTCCTCTCCCCGCGGAGCCCGTTTATGGCGTCCCAGTTGCTGTTGCTTTAATAAACAAGCATTTTGGTGACCTTCCCCTCCGGACATCAGCTCCGCAAGAATCCCGAGCCCTGAACATTTATAAATAAGCCTTCTCTCAAGTTCCACAACAGGTGTGACCTCTCCCCCGCCCCCCTCCTCTGTCCTGTCCGAAAACCCAACAGTTTCAACAAGCAGGGGAAGCGGCGCTGCCTTAAAGGGGTTGGAGCGGCCGGCGGCCGCGGGCGGGGTGGCGGGTCCCCGCGGGGAGGGCCGGCTGGTGCCCCGAGCCCCGACCCCACCGCCCCGAGCACCCCCGGGCTCTGGCCGAGGGCGCCCGCACCCAGTCGGGCCTCCCCACCCCGCACGAGTGTTCACCAAGCGTCACCCCCACTCCCTCCAGGGTCTGCTCCTCACTCGCTCCCCCGCGGCCCCACCCGGAGAAACAGAGAAGGCGCCCCCTTCCCCGCCCCACACCCTCCGATTCACGATTCGCAGCATTTCGGGCGTTCTCTTAAGGGGCGTGCGCGGGTCCACCCGGCCCTGCTGACCCCCGGCTGCGCCAGGCTCCGCGCCAGCCCGGAAAGCTGAGGGAGGCCAGCCCTGCCCCAAGGAGCTCACCCCCTCGCGGGGCAGGCGGCACAGCAGTAGGACAGCGAGGCACGGTGCCCGGGCTCCCGACCCGCGTGGGCAGAACCGCCGGGAGCAGAGAAGGGGTCCCCCTCGAGTCTTGGGGCGAAGTGCTTGCTGGAGGGGCCGGTGCATGGAGCTGTCGAGGGAGACGCAGGGCGAGCAAAGGAGGCAGACAGGGCAGGGGCGCAGGGGCAAATAGGAATACAGCCCCGGGGACACCTGTTCGGTGGGGCTGAGCTCAGCGGGAGGCTGGGAAGGAAGGGCGCCAACAGCCCGCCGGCCGCACGCCCGGCCCTCAGACTGCCGGGGCCTTAGGTGCACAGACCCCAGAAAGCGGGGGCCAGGCCCATGACCATTGGCCCCTGGGCGGGGGGTGGAATGGGCTTTAAAAAGTTCCTTTTGGGGGCACCTGGGTGGCTCAGTGGGTTAAAGCGTCTGCCTTCGGCTCAAGTCATGATCCCAGGGTCCTGGGGTCAAGTCCCACATCGAGCTTCCTGCTGGATGGGCAGCCTCCTTCTCCCTCCCCACCACTTGTGCTCTCTGCGCCGCAAATAAATAAAATCTTTTTTTAAAAAAAGGTCCTTTTGTAGGTAACATAAGATGACAAGATGGTGGCAGAGTGGTGACCAAGAGAGATGGTGAGGGACACGGGGTGTGATGATGAGTTGACGATGCTGGGGCACACGGGGATGCGGATGTCGGTAAGGACAACACTGTGGTGATCACGGTGGTGGTGGTGGTGGTGGTGACGGTGGAGGTGGTCGTGGTGGTGGTGGTGGTGGTGATAGTGCTGGTTGGTGCTTGTGGTGAGGCTAGTGATGGTGGTGGTGATCATGATGGTGGAAGTGGTGGGAATAGTGGTGATCATGGTGGTGGTGATGGTGATACTGGTGACGTGGTGATGGTGGAAGTGGGAATAGTAGTGGGAACAGTGGTGATGGTGGTGACGGTGGTGGTGGTGGGGATAGTGATCACGGTGGTGGCGGCAGTGGCGGTGGTGATGATAGTGCTGGTTGGTGCCCCTGGTGAGGCAAGTGATGGTGGTGGTGATGATGGTGGTGATGATGGTGGTGCTGGTGGTGCTGGTGGTGATCACAGTGGTGGTGGTGATGGCGGTGGTGGTGATCCTTTGATGGTTGTCATGGTGATGCCTGAATCAAACCCGGGTGGCCCTAGGCAAGAAGGCGGTCGGTCCTGATCATGCATGAAGAGGCCACGAAGGTCACGGTTGAGTTCTACAAACCAAGGATGACGATCAAGGTAGGGATGGCAAGAAGCGGAGGCCTCAAGTCAGGAGGATTGAGAGCTAGACAGAGTTGGGACTTCAGGCACAGGGCGCAGACCCAAGTCTGTTGACAGGGAGCTGGGGGGGAGCGGTCGTCTGCAGGGGGCCTGGCGAGGGCCCTGGCGGGGCCTCGTGACCTAGGGGACCTACAGGCCCGGACTCGCCCCAGGGACCACAGTGTGAGCCCCGGCCGTGTGGGTCCCGGGGGCAGCCGAGGGACACAGGCCTGGGGGGGCCTGAGGACGAATGTGGGGACCTGGGCTGCTGGTCCCTGTCTGTGTTAAGGGTCTAAATACTACTTCCTCCCGCGTGACCCGCAGAACACAGAACTTCCCCTCCGTCCTCTCCTACAAACCCGCAGCCTCGCTTGGGGCTGGGCGCCGCTGTTCACTGACGGAGAGGGAACTGCTTTGCCTGGATTCAGCGTCTCCTCGGCGGGCAGCGCGGGCGGGGGGGGGGTGTCCCCTGGGAGCGCCCCGGCCTCCTCCTCGGGGATGGCCGCACCCGGGCCGCGCCTGGGCCTCCTCTGGGATTGCCGCGTGGGCCGGTGATCGCTCTCACTCCACATCCGACTGCGAGTGGGTTTGCTGTGGGCAGCCAGCTGCCTCTACCTCCCCTCTGGGGCCACGGGGGCCCGGCTCAGGAAGTGCCGCATCCGTCCTCCGTGGTCCCCAGCTGATTTGAAGCTGCCCCCCCCACCCCGCCCCGGGTTTGGCTCTGCCACTCTGGTCTCGGGTGGGCCTGTGCCTTGGGGCCTCGGGACAGAGGACGGAGTGGGCGGGCCTGGCTCAGCGGCCCATCCCGGCTGGCGGAGGAGGACTGGGGCTGGGGGGTCGCAGCTCCTGGGCGCTGAGCCCCTCACCTCCTCGCCTGTCCCTGGGACGGCCTGGTGGCTGCCTGGGCACAGGGACTCAACAGCGTCAGAACCAAACCCACCTCATCTGCCCTTGACCCGTCCCTTCGCCCAGGGCCTGGGGCCTCCTGGGGGGCCTGCCTTGGAGGGGCGGCCGCTCAGGGAGGGGCACGGGCCGGGGGCTGGGTTTTGGAGGCAGACCCGGGGAGCAGGGGCGGGAGGGCTCCCGGGCTGGGTGGGTGCGGGGGGTCCAGCAGGGCCCTGGCCAGGCACCCCGGCTCTCCAGGTCCTGGGCCTTCAGCCCGAGCCCTCGAGCTGCCCCACGTCCCAGGATTAGCCAGGGAGGGTGACGTGGGCCGGCCGCCTGTACCCCCGGGGAGAGGCCCGGGCGGGGCCTAACACCCTGTGGTCCTGAGACAGGGCCCCTCACCTTTGGCTCCGCGCTGCAGACTCGCGAAGAACAAAGTGCTTTCCTGCACCGGGTCACGGCCCGCAAGGACGCAGGGCGCGGACACTAGTGACGGTGGTGCTGGTGGCAGCTCTGCCCTCGCCCGCCCGGGGCCCACGGCTCCGACGCCCTCCCCTGGCAGGTGTCCCGCTTGCTTGCCACGGGCAGCCGCCCAAGCCCCGCCGTCCCGAGGTGGAAACTGAGGCCCGAGAGGAGCAGCGCGCAGCCCTCAGCTCCCCCAAACCGCCACGGGGGGCCGGGCCGAGGTGCAGGAGCTGCCGAGCTTCCCTGGCTTCGTCCCACCACGCGCTGAGCACCCGTCGTCAGCCCTACACCGGCCCGGCCGGGCACGCGGTGACACACGGGCCAGGCCAGGCCCTGCTTCCGTGGCCATTGCTGTCTGAGGGGGGGCACTGGGGAAGGGGAAACAGGGGACCCGGTGAGGGCAACCAGGCTGGGGGCGGTGGCGGGACCAGGGCGGCCTCCAGCCTCCGTTGGGGCCTCCCGGGCTCCCGTAACCGGCGGCGGCAGGGCTGGACCGCGACCTTCACCTTCAGCCCTGGCTCCTCTGCTTACTACGACACTTCGCTTCATTCACTCATTCATTCATTCATTCTCCAGGCAATAAGCCGGGGCCGCCGTGGGACCCACCTCGGTCGTTCTCCTCTCAGGGACCCCCGGCCAGTCAGAGGGCGCTACCCGCCCAAGTCTCCGGGGAGGCAGCATCAAGTCAGGACTGGCGCGGGGCCTGGGCTCCCGGGCCTGCACCCTCCCTAGGGTGAAGCGGGTGGAGGGTCCTGGGGCTTTGGGCCCGGCGGTGGGGAGTCCCAGAGCTGCTGGCACAGCGGGAACAGGGGGCAGGGCTCGTGTCACGGAGCCCCGGGACGAGCCGGGCACGCCCCACGTGCTGCCCGGGTCCGCCCCACGGCCGTCTGCCGGGATGCCCTCCGCTTGATCCCCGGCACCCAAGGCTCAGACACGTACAGGAGCCGCAGGCTACACAGTGGGACGGGGTCTGCACCGGAGCTTCGGCCCGCCTGATGCCACTGGAGTCGTTTGGTCAAGTCAAGTCACACGCACGCACGTTAACCAAGCTCTGGGCCGGCGGGGCCGGCAGGGCAGTCTGCACCGCGCAGGAGGAGCGGAGCGGCGGATCAGCACGCAGGCTCTCGACCAATGGCAAGTTAATCTCCAGGAGCTCGTTCTCACACTTTCTTAAGGTCTTGACCCAAAACTGCCTTCCCTCGGTGCAGCTTGCAGGCCTTGTCCAGGATCCCCCCACCCCTTTTGCTTTCTTAGATTTTGCTTTTCCTTGGCTCTTATTATCCGGAATACCCTACACTTCATGTATTTGTCTCGGTGATTTCCCGTGTCTCCCACCAGATCAGGGGTTGGCGGACTCTGGTCCTTCAGATCTGCCTCGCTGCCCGTTTACGTATGGCTGGTGAGCTAACGATGGTTTCTACGTTCTTCAATGGTTAAGAAAAAATAAAAAGAAGAGTATTGGGGATCCCTGGGTGGCTCAGCGGTTTGGCGCCTGCCTTCGGCCCAGGGTGTGATCCTGGAGACCCAGGATCGAGTCCCACGTTGGGCTCCCTGCGTGGAGCTTGCTTCTCCCTCTGCCTGTGTCTCTGCTTCTCTCTCTCTCTCTCTCTGTGTGTGTGTTTCTCATGAATAAATAAATAAAAATAAAATCTTTTAAAAAAAATAGTATTTTGTGACACGTGAAAATGATATAAAATCTAAATTTCAATACCCATAAATAAAGTTCTATTGGAACACGGCCACGCTCACTCACTTCCGTGCTGTCTCCAGCTGCTCTCACGCCGTAAGGCAGAGACCGCATGTGGCACTCCCGCTGCAGCGCGCTGCTTGCCGCCCACGTACTACAAATCACGGTGACATGGTTACAACTCGATTTTGCCTCTTGGCCCACGAAGCCTAAATATTTACTATCTGGCCCTTCACAGAAGCCTGCTGACCCCTGCATTAGAAAGCGAGCTTCACAGGGCGGGGGTTTTGTCTATTTACTCGCTACTGACCGCGTCCCTGGCACCCAGAACAGTGATTGGACTTACGCTCTGGACAGATGGAGCATCAGAGCCGGATTTACCCTCTCACCCAAGGTGTTAGGAAAACTGGACAAAATCTAGGAAATGGTGATTTTCAGACATTGGGTAACAGATGGCACGAGACAGAGATCCCCTAAAGGAAGGAAAACACAAAGTGAGCCCTGTGACCACCCCCCGCTTCCCGCCGAGAGAAAAGAACCCGGCAAGGGAAGGAATGGGTGTGGGGAAGGAAAGAGGGAGCCAAGTGGAGCCTGCTGGTCTCTCTGAGTTGAAGAGACACCATTTGGGTTCAGGGAGGCTGCGCTGTGAGCCTAATACTGAAGAGGAAGCCCATGCAGAGTGTGCGTGCAGAGATGCGAGGAGAGGGCCTCTCTTGCACCTCCCAGGGTGGAAAGACTTCCTGCTACGTGGGGCGCAAGCGGAGTCCTTGCAGGGGCATTGCCTTTGTAGTGGGGCCAACGGAGCCCCCCTCGAAGGCTTCGCTGAGCTGACGCTAACAAAGCTCAAAAGCAACCCTTCCTTAACGGTGTCAAACCCATTCCCCGTAGCCTAACTCATCTTGGAACGAAGCCAGGAATATTTAAAGGAATACAACCAAATCCAGTCTTCAACAATGTAAAATTCAAAATGTTGGTGGAGCAAATAAGTACGTGGATGGAGGATGGTGGGAGCCAGGCACCTTATGGTTGGAGAGGAAATTGCAGATAAGCAAGGAGGGGGAGTCAGCATGAAATCTGTGGACATCGATATGAACTCGTGTGTAGCGTAACGTAGATACAGATGGATAAATGCTGAGCCAGTTATCGATATGTGCATATACATGGGTCGTGTCTGGTGGGAGGGCCTAGAAGCGTTGATATGCTCGCAGCAGCAAGCCTCCCCAGCCAGATTTTGGTTTTTAATACCATTCTCCAATAAAAGGAGAAATGAAAGATTTTAGGATGAAAGTAGGGAAAATTCAAGATGAGCCAGACTGTTTTCTATCACTGGAAAGTAAGGAAGTGCTCCCAAACCCAAAGTATGGGGCACGTCAAAGGGACACAGGAACCAACCTGAAAAGGCTCCCACTAACCAAGGCAGGAGCAATTTGGACAATAAAATAAATAGTGTGGTATTGGATTATAATCCAAAGTGTAGATTAAATATATAAGTTGATACTGATGTAAATATAATTTTGAATAAATAAAGTGTGGGGAGATTAGGTAAATCTTTCTTACTGAAGAATTCCCAAAAATATATGTCAACGCTCCTCCTATAGGAGGTAAGGCTAGGGATGCCTGGGCGGCTCAGCGGTTGGGCACCTGCCTTCAGCTCAGGTCATGACCCCAGGGTCCTGGGATCAAGTCCCACGTCGGGCTCCCTGCATGGAGCCTGCTTCTCTCTCTCCCTGTGTCTCTGCCTCTCTCTGTGTCTCTCATGAATAAGTAAATAAATCTTTAAAAAAAAAGGAGGTAAGGCTTAATTCTCCTTTAGTGTTGTCTAGACCTCGTGACTTGCTTCCAAAGAACAGAGTAGGGAAAGGAAAAAAAACCCCAGTAACCTCACAGTGGAGACACCTGACAAACACCATAACCAAGTGAAAAAGTTCGACAACACTGATGATGCCATGCGAATACTCGCTGCGCCTACTACGATGTCCTAGGAAGGTACCTTGATGATACTCTTTCCAGAAATCCATAACTTTAATCTAATCATGAGAAACACAACAGACACACCCAGCTCAGGGGACGTTCTATAAGACACCTGGGCCAGGACTCCTCAAGACTGTCAAGGTCATGAAAAATAAGAAGAGACTAAGAAATTGATACAAGACCAGAGGACTCTGGGGAGGCATGAAAGTTCAAGGCAATGTGATATTCAGGCTTAGATCCTGGAATGGAAAGAGGACATTAATAGGAAAACCGGTGACTCCCAAATACAGTCTGAAGTTTGGTTAATCAAATGTGCTGATGTCCGTTTCTTAGTTGTGACGAATGCACTGGGGTAACGTAAGATGTCAACAACGGGAGACGTTGATTGGGAGGCATATGCGAACTCTCTGCACCATCTTTGCAACTTTTCTGGAAGTCTGAAGTCATTCCAAAATAAAAAGCTTGCTTAAAAAATGCCCAGCATCCAGTAAAAATTACCAGGTAAGCAAAGGAGCAAAGTACGACCCATAACAAGGAGAAAACGCAGTCAGTAAAGTTTTGGGGCGTGTGGCCGGCTCAGTAGGTGGCGTGTGTGACTCTTGATCTCGAGACTCTTGAGCTCGAATTGCAGTTCGAGCTCCATGTTGGGTGTAGATACTACTTAAAAATAAAATCTTAAAAAAAATGTCAATCGATAGAGGGGCCCCTGGGTGGCTCAGTGGTGGAGCGTCTGCCTTTGGCCCAGGTTGTGACCCCGGAGTCCTGGGATCGAATCCTGCGTCGGGCTCCCTGCATGGAGCCTGCTTCTCCCTCTGCCTGTGTCTCTGCCTCTCTCTCTCTGTGTCTCTCATTAATAAATAAACAAAACCTTAAAAAATGTCAATCGATAGAGATAGACCCAGAAATATCAGAGGTGATAGAATCATCGGACGAGGACATTTAGAACGACTCTTATTAAGATACTCTCCACTTTGAAGATGGTAGAGGAAAGCAGGAACACGAGGGGAGAAGTTTAAAAATGTCAGGAGGACTCTCAAATTCTAGGGGTGGAAAAGACAGTGTCTGACGTGAAAGATACGCTGGATGGAATTAACCGCGGCCGAGACACTGCTACGGTGGTCAGTGAGCTTAGGGTCACCGCAGTAGAAGTGACCTAAAATAAAATGCAAGGGGGAAGACAAGTGAAGGGTGGGAGTTGGTCGCAGAGCCACAGGCACCTGTGGGACATCAAGAGGTCTAACACACGTGCAATTGAGTCCCACAAGGAGATGGTGGGGAAAGATATTTGAGGAAATACTGCTAAAACTTTTCCAAATTTGATGAGGACCTTATAGCCGCCAGTCCCCAATGTGTCCTGAGCCCCGAGAGAAGCCGCACTTGGGAACATCACAGGCAAATTGCTGAGAACCAATCTGTCATGGAAGAACAGTGCCTGGGAAAATCAATCAATAAATATTTGCCAACTATTGAAACGGATAAAATTAACAAAAATATAGGACGTCAAATAAAAGCTAGGAGAACAATAAAACAAGCTAAGAGGAAAAGGGAGTGCCGGGGCCCGGGGAGGAAGTTTTCCACAGGGTGGGTCTGATAAGGTGAGGTCTGAGCAGAGCCTGAGGAGGCAGGGGAGCCAGAGGCTTGGGAGTCCTGGGGAAGGAGACTCCGGGGCAGAAGACGAGCGGGTCCGAGGCCCTGAGGGCCCAGGCCTGGTGTCCTCCAGGAGCAAGAGCCACCAACGCAGCGGGAGGGAGCTGGGCTTCCATCGGCACGAGTCAGGAGTCAGGAGGTTGGGTTTGCGGGCAACGTGGAGACTTTGGCTTCTACCCTGAGGCAGGTGGGAGCCTTGGAGCCGCTCGAGGGGCCTCGGGTCTGAACAGGGTCTGGGAAGGTTCACCGGAGACCGGAGACCTCGAGGGGCGAGCTTGGCAGGAGGGAGACTGTTTAGGGGCCACTGCTCAGGGGTCATTGCGATCATCCAAGGGGGAAATGATGGTGACCCAGCCTGGGGCAGCGCCACGCGGCCTGCGAGGGGGGTGGAGCTGATCCATACCCTTGGGAAGTAGAGACTCAGACTTGCCTACAGGGGCTGGACGGGGGTAGACAGGACCTGGAGCCTGGGGCTGGCCGTCCAGGTGTCGAGCTACCATGTGTAGGGACGGAGGGCCTCCTGATGAGCAGGCCTGGGGTGGGGTGAGGGCGGGGACGGCCCACACCGAGCCACCGTCCTGTCCCCGTGGCGGGCGTCACTGACCGACCCCCGCAACCTTCCCCGCTCTGCCTGCAGGAGGCCCCGGCGGAGGCTCATGCGGGAGGCAACAGGTGCAGCCGTTGGGAGTTTGCACTCAGGGCTGAGTCCCTGGGGCCAGACCCCGGCTCAGCGCTAGGGAGCCTGTGACCTGGGGCAAGTCACTTCATCACTCGGGACCTGGTTTCCTTATGTGTCGAACGTTCCTGACTTCCCTGGTTTTTTAACCCACTGCCTGATCCCCTTTGCTTAGCGCATCGCGTGTCTGGAGGATCAGAGGAGAGGGCGTCCCACAGCCCCCCCCCCCAGCGCCGGGACGTGGGGAGCCCGCGGGCGGTGGCGGGCAGAGGCCCCTGGCTTGCCTCCCGGCTCCCGAGCGCTCGGCCTGGGGGGGCCCCGTCTGGGCCTGGGGTCCTCAGAGAGAGCGCCCGAGAGCCCCCCGGGCCCAGGTGAAGACCCTCCCGAGTCTGCCCAGGGTGGGCACTCGCGGAAACGTAAGAAGTCCCTGCAGAACAATGTCCCCGCGGCGAGCAGCGCGGGGCGGAGGGGCCGGCGTTCCCGCTCCATCGAGCGGAGTCGCAAGCTAATAAATATTTCAGAATTGGCTGCGTGCAATGCAGCCGCTGTCCCGTTTGACGTCTGTTCTCTCAGCTTTCAGGAGGAGACAGGTGCAGAGGCCGAAGGGGATTTCATTACGCACGTCCTCAACTCCCCACGCGAACGACGCGGCCGAGCACACGCCTACAGCCACGGGGGCCCTCGGCACACGCGTGCCAGCACGGGCCGTGTCCACGCGCACACCTGCACAGCACTCACGTGGGAGCCACGCGCAAGCACACGGGCGCAGAGTGCGTGTGGGGAAGCCCGTGCCCAACGCGGATACGGTACCGCGGCTGTTGACGCGGGCGTGTTTGCAGTCCGCGTGTGCGGTGCTTGTGCGCATCCACCTATCGTGTGCGCACACAAGGTGCACATACCAGCAACACAGCCACCCAGGTGCACGTGCTTACACGCGCGTGTGTGACGTTTCTGAGAAAAGGAAAATGTAAAAGTTGTGTGGTTGTCAAAGTGAATCGTCCCCTGTAGGCAAAAATCAGGCAACTGGGGTGAAAAGACCGATGGGGGGCATGCACGCTTTCGCTGCCTTTCACGCTGAAGGCTTCTACTTTCAGGGGTGCCCGGGGGCTCAGGGGTGGAGCGTCTGCCTCCGGCTCAGGGCGTGACCCCAGGGTCCCGGGATCGAGTCCCGCGTCAGGCTCCCCGCATGGAGCCTGCTTCTCCCTCGGCCTGGGTCTCTGCCTCTCTCTCTCTCTGTGTCTCTCATGAATAAATAAATAAAATATTAAAAAAAAAAGAAAACTTCTACTTTCCTTGACACGTTATTGAGCACGCGCGCCCAACACATGCATGTACCCGGTGCCACAGACCTGCAGGCTCGAGGAACGTGTGCAGCCCAAGATGCACGTCCCCTCGCCTCTGCGGAGACTGTGTCATGCACCCCTGCAGCAAGTGTGCCCGAGGCGGGCCACACTCTCGTGCTCACAGGCGTGTGCACTCATGGACACACCAACACACTCACACGCCCCTTGCCCCTGAGAACTTGCAGAGTGTCGCTGCCCTCCGGGTGGGGGCGGGACTCGGAGGCCTGGGGGAGCAGCGGTTCCCAAAGACCCCCGGGGGGCATGTGGCCGGGGGCAGAGGGAGTCAGGCCTGTGGGTCCCGTCCTAGCAGCGGGGCCGGGGGTAGGAGAAGCCGGGTCCGTGTGTCCGCTGGGCCGGTCCGCGACCTCCCCACTGCAGGTGGACGGGCCAGCACCTTCTATTCCTCGTTCTGGCCCGGCCTGATTCTCGGGGCACCGTCCCCCCACACCAGGCTGTGGGTGCTCAGCCCCCTTGTCTAGCAGAACTCAGCCATGCTTTTTTTTTCCCCCAAGTGGGGCCACTGCAAGCAGGCGTGTGCGTGTGCATGTGCGTGTGTGCACACGTGTGCTGGGGGGGCTTCCAAATAACCCATCAGTGGGCCTTATGGAAATGTATGCAAATGAAAGGTGCAAATCAGCCTCAGTCTTTTTGCATCTGCAGCCTCGACCTGCCCAGGTGGGCACTTCCTTCCCTCGCAGGAAGCAGGCCTCGGGCTGGGGGCCGCCCCCTCCCCGCCCTCCCCGCCAGGTCCCCCCACCCCCCACAGCAGCCTCACCCTGGTCCACACTCGCACACCCTGTCACACTCTTCTCATGCTCACCTAGGCAATGACTTGAGTCCCGCAGACGTGTTCACAGGCTCACTGTCCACACTCCTCTTTGCACACTGGCGTCCTCGTCTTTGCACATCCACACACCCGACCCCGCAGCCCACCTGCTCACACACGCCCACTGCCGGCCTGTGTCGGCGCACACCCGCCTGCACACCTGCACACACCTATCCCTGGCCTCGCGGGAACGTGTCCCATGGGGTGGAGGGTCTGGGGTGCTGGGGGCAGCGGGGGCGGGTGCTCCCTGGGGTCCTTGCGGGCTAGAGAATGAGGTCGTCGCCCTGCCAGGAAGCAGGCCGTGCTGCCAGCGGCCTTGTTCATGGAGGGAGTGCGTGGGGGTGCGAGGAGGAGCCCGGCCCGCTCAGGGAGCCCGAGCCCCCCGGGTGGGCCCTGGGGTGCCGGCTGGGCCGCGGGGGGCCTGAGAGCCGCCTCACTACCCTTTCCCTCGACACCGGGTGCCAGACAGGCTGCCGCAGCCCTAACCAGGTGGACCCGAGTTTGAGTCCTGACTCTCCCCGTCGGCCCTGCAACCTTGGCGGAGGCCTGAACCCCTTGGCCCAGGACCCTTCCCGCAGGCGGGGCGTTCGGGACCCCCAAACCCCGTGCCTGGCTGCGCCTGCGCCTGCACCCACAGCAAGTCCTTCCGCTAACCCCACGAGGACACTGAGGCCGGGTGGGGGGCTGCAGGGGGTGGGGAGGCCTGCAGGGCTGGGGTCCCGTGAGCATGTGGCAGGCTTGGCCTGAGAGCCCCCGTAGCAGGCTGCCCCCCCCCCCCGTCTGCCCTGGGCAGGGAGGCCCTCCGGACGTCCCGGGGGGCTGCCTGGTGGCCCAGGGCTGAGCCGTCGCAGAAGCTCGGGAGGGCAGGTTGCAGGGTGGGGACACCCCGGGATCCCCTGCGCCCCAGGCCCTCGTGGGGTCCCTTGGGGGCTCCTCTTGCCTGATGCACAGGCGCCGTGGCAGGGGCTGGGCTGGCCGGGGGGCTCCGTGCTGTCGCCCGCTGCACCTCGGTCCCCGCCCCCCGCCTCCCCCACGACAGGCCTGGGGCCTCAAGGCCAAGCTCCCAGGGACCCGAAGGTCGCCCTGACTGTGGGGTCTTTAAGTCGCCTCGGGCCTGCGAAGACGGGCCAAGCACGACCCGCCGGGGCCTGACCTCCGCGGGCCGGGAGCTCCGGCTGGACGCCTCCGGCTGCGCCACTTCCCTCCGCGACCTGGGTCGGGAAGCTCAGCGCCCAGCGCCGGGCAAGGCCTCTCACGGCGCTGCTCCTTCAGGCCTCGGTGCTCTCATCTGTGAAATGGGCGTTGATGGGTCTATACTCCGGAGCTCAGAGGCCTTGGGGTGGGTAGACACATGGGCAACAGCGTGACAGGGGCCCAGCGCTGCCCTCAGCCCGTGGCTGTGACCCAGACGGGGCGACCCTGCTCCAGGCGCGTGGGCTGTCTCCGCCTCCAGGCAGCCCTCCGCCCCAAAGCCAGAGGCGGCTCCTCTCCCGTCCACCTGCGGCCCCTGTGCCAGGAGTGCCCTTCCCTTGTGGCTGCCGGGTGGCTCCAGACCTCCCGGGATTAACCTCCTGTTTCAAGTGGTGACCTCTGCTGCACTTCCCGCTTCCCGCCTAATCCTGCCGAGTATTCAGTGCCTGCGCGGGCGGGCGTGGGGGGAGGTGGGCGCGGGGCAGGTCTGCATCTGCTTCTCTCCGCTGTGGCTGCGTCTCGGGCGAGCCTGGCGCTCAGCAAGCGCTCCTCGGTCTACAGATGAAGAAACTGAGGCCCAGGGATGTTCTGTGCACGGCTGCAGCGGGCGGTGGGCCCAGAGCAGGGCTTCTCCGGGGTCCCCAGCCGTGGGGGGCCCCAGCTCAGCAGGCCGGGCCTGTCCCTGTCCCCCAGGCGGCCTGGAGGCGGCTCGCAACCCCCCAGCTCTGTCCCTCCCACCCTCTCCCACCCGGCGGGAGGAGCCACTGAAGATGGGGAGGAGACTGACCTCCGCCCCCGCCCGGGCTGGAAATCCGACACCCGAGGCCCATCTGCCGCCCTCCTGTCCTCCCCCTGAGGCCGTGGCCGGCGGCTGCGGAGCCGTGATTGTTCGGGGCTGAATGCGCAGGCCGGGCGCCCGCCAGGTGCACCATTGTGAGCCCGACACCTGCCCGGCGGCACAGGCTGTGCGGCTGGACCCTCCGGGCTGAGAGGAGCTGCCCCCCACCCCGTAGGGCACCCACCGCCCACCACACCCCAGTCCCTGTCCGGGGGCGTCTGTCTCCCCAGCCCCCACCCCGCAGCCCCCGGGTCCCCCCTTCCCCTCTGAGCCCCCGCGAGCCCCAGCCCGCGACGTGTCCATGAGGGGCACCTCCGCTCGCCCCTCGATGGGCAAGAGACACAGGCCTGGGGCCTCGGTCTGTCGCCTGGAGAATGGGGGTAACGTGGGACACACGGCGGAGGAGCACTGGGAGGATCAGGGGCTGCGACCCGGGCCACGTTCAATACCGCGTGGTGACAGGGGAGAGCCATTATGGTTATTAAGACCCGGGAGTGTGGGGACGGGAGCCCAGGGGAGCCAGGCTCAGCCCCCAGCAGGCCCAGCCGGGGAGCCCCCTGCCCGCCCCCCGCCCGCCCCCCTGCCTGCCTCCCCTTGCCCGGCCTCCCGCCCGCTCTATGAAAATTTAATGCCGGGTAATGACAGTCTGGGCTAATGAAAGAGGCTTCTCTTCTGGCAAAAAGAGAAAAACAAACAAAAATCAACAACCTGCAAGGGGGCATTAACTTTTCATGAGATGCTCTCCCCACTGACACCGCCACCCCCCTGCCCTGGCTCACCCGGGCAGCGCCAAGCGCCCTCCTCCCTTCCTTCCCTCTCCGAGCAGCCGGGCTGGGCAGCCTGCGGGGGGGCGGCGGGGGGGTGCCGGGCGGCCGCTGGGGGGGCGTCTTCGCGGGGCTCCCCTGGCTTCGGGAGGGAGGGGCGCCCCTGGGGGCCGCCGGGGCAGGACCGGAGCCCACGGAATGTCCTGGGCAGCGGGCAGGCGCGGGGGGAACGGGTCCCCGGGGCTCAGGGCCCTGCCGCCCCCCCAGCCGCCGCCGCGCGAGGCCTCTGCGGCCTGACCGTGCGCTGCCAGCCGGGCTGGACGTGGGCAGAGGGAAGGGCAGGGAGCAGCCCTCGCCGCCTTCCCCTCTTTGCGGTATCCTGGAGAGCCATCAGCTGCTGCCCGTGATACCCTGAGAGATGCGACAATTAATTTTCTTTTAATCAAGGTCGGATGAAGTAAATTGGCGCGGTTCTGCAGCCCCTTCATTTTCTGTTTTTGCAGTGATGCAAAACAAATATGATCAAATTATGCTCCTTCTCACCTTATTGAATTAGGAAGCATGAGTGATCAGAGGGAGGGGAGGTGGCCGAGGCCGCAGAGCCCCCCTCGCTCTCCGCCGCCCGGCCGCGGGCTCCCTGGGGTCACCGGGACCCACAGCCGCTCTGCCTCGGCAGCAAGCCCGGGGCGCGGACGACAGCACGCGGCCTGACCCGCTCGGCGACCGAGGGACTCAGCGAGTCCACGATCCATCGATCGAGGGAGTGAGCGGCAGTCGAGGCCGTCGTCGGGCTGCGGTGGGAAGGACGCCCGCGCCGTCTCCGAAACGTCACCCGTGTGCTTCCCGCGGCCCGACACCGTCTCGCCCCCGCGTCCCGCCACATGTGCAGGGTCCGGCCCTCCTCGGGCGCTGGCCACGAGCCCCGGCATCTGGCAGGTGTTCGGTCAGCATCAGGTGGCGGCGGAGCCCACACATCCCAAGGGCGCAGCTGGACTCCTGGGTCAGCAAGGGGGACGCTCACGAGGCCCTCGGGCCACGTCCTTGGTGCACACGGGGGCCTGCACCCCGGGCCCCCCAGGGCCCTGATTCTGTGTGGCAGCCTGGAGGAGGGGACTTCAGGGCTGGTTCTGAGATGATCAGTAGGAGGTGGGCCCGGGGACGAGCCGAGGGTTGTCCAGCCCGCCCGGCAACAGAGGCCGCCGCCAAGGGGACTCTGTGGCCTTGAACTCAGGGGTATGGCCCTGGGGCTCGAAAATCTTAGATGTCCTCTTGCCTCCTCTGCAGTGAGGATGAGGGCTGACCGTCCATGTGAGGAGCGAGCGAGTGACAACCACGCCCGCTGTCCTCACCGAGCAGGCGCTTGGCGGAGGTCAAGCACCCCTGCCACCATCATTAGTGTTTCTACTGGGGAGGGAGGCTTCCGGGGGCTGGACCGGGGGAGGCCTTGAATGCCACACCCAGAGCAGAGGGGAAGGCGGGCTTCCCTGGAGGCTGGTCACCCAGCCCAAGGCGCCCAGGGCGCGGCGGGCAGGTCAGACCCCTGTGGACACGTCCCCCGTGCAGGGGCCAGGAGCGCCGGCGGTTTGAGGGACTGTGGCAGCGTCGGGCCTCCCCGGTCCTGGGCGGATAAGTTACAAGAGTCACTTGCTTACAGCATGTGGGCCTGGCCTGGGGTCCCAGGAACGTGCTGGAAGCCTCCGGTTGGGGGGCTTGGCGCGTCAGCGGGGACAGGACAGTTACACACGGCGATAGATGCTGTGAGGACCCCAAAAAGGTGGTTCACGCACCCGCACACGTGCACAGACACGCCCATGCACACGCAGCCCGAGGGCAAGAGCAAAGACCCCGGAGAGGTGACCCAGCCATGGCGTGGGGGCGAGCGCAGCGCGGCTCAGGAGGCCCAGTGGGGCCGGGAGGCTGCCTGGAGGAGGCCAGGGAGCTCTCACCAGGGGAGGGAGAGGCGCTGGGGGAGCTCGGGGATGCGGGGAGTCCCCGAGGGCAGGCGGGGGGTGGGCTGGCCGCCTCTCAGCCCGGGCACCAGGCCCGCGGGGCCGCCCCTCCCGAGCGCCCCCTGCCTCCTGGGCTCGGGGAGCAGAAGGTGGCTGAGCCGCCCCTGCCAGGGCCTCGGCGAGTGACGACCATCCGGCCTGCTCCGTGGCCCTGTCGCCCTGGGTCTGCCCTGTGTCAGGGAGGCCGCGGCCCGGCTGCGCCATAAGGAGGCGAGGACCCTGCCGTGCCCACGGTGACCCCGGGCCTCCCCCGCACGTCTGTCGTGCCCGTGGGACCAGGCCGCGGCCTGTGGGACCAGTCTTGGGTGGGGACCTCTGCTCCCTGGCTGAGTCACCGCCCCTGGGGCGCAGCTGGTGACCCAGATGGGGCGAGACCAGGGCCATCCCTTCTCCCTGCCACCTCCCCAGTGACGCCCGCTCCCTGCGCTTCCTGCGCTCATCCCCGCCTGTTGCCGGCGCGTGGGCCAGGCTGACACCGCGACTGCTCAGCCCGACGTCCCCTGCACCAGGCGAGTTCCCTGGTCCTCCCAGGCCCCTGTCTCTTCTTCTCTGAATTCGCCGACCGTAGTCACAGCTGCCGTTGGCTGAGCACCCCCCAGTTACGCGCTGCTTTTCGTACATTGAATCTAATCACTCAGCATGCCGGGCGGGGTTGTCACTATTGTCATCATCGTACGGGGGACGGAAAGGACGCTCAGGGAGGGCGAGCGGCTTGCCACGGCGGCCGGACCAGGCCCGCCACGCCGCTCGCCGCCACAGCACGCCGTCTTCTGCAATGCTTTGGTGGTTTGTGCGCATCGTGCCCTCCTAGCTCCCTCGCAGCCCTCCGTCCTGCCTGAGCGCCGGGGGTCCCCCGAGCCCCTGTCCCAGGTCCAGGCCCAACAGGGCTCTGTGTTCGACGGCGTCATCTCGGCGTCAGGGGAGCCTCTGGAGACGCCGCCCGAGTCCAGGGGGCGTCTCACCCGCCGTTGCGGCGGAGCAGGTGGGGGCTCGCGGGGTCACGTCCCCACTGTCCCCTCGGGCCTGCGCTGCGGGAGGGAGTGGCTCCCGGGCCGGGGGCGCCCAGCTGGTGAGCGGCGAGCCCTCCTTATCCAGCATCAGCGTCTCGCTGCCGATCCAGGTTTGAATTTCATGTCTCGTTTTCACTCTGGCCTTTGCTCACACCCGGAGGGGGTGGCAGGTGGGCCGGGGGCCGGGCCGCGGGCGGAGTGGGCTCCAAGGAGAAGCCTCCCCGCGGGTATCCGCTGTCAGGAGTGATGCTCCGAGGACAAGTGACGAGCGTGGCCGCGAGCCAGGGCTCCGACGCCAGGCCCCTCCCGGCTGCCTCTCGCCCACCCTTGGGCTGCTGGTTTTTGTTTTTGTTTTTTTTTTCAGGCGAAAGTAGCTCTGCTGGGCGGCCCCTGAGGTCAAGGCCCGGACGCTTGTCTGTGAGGCTCAGGCCGTGGAGAGAAGCCCCCGAGCGCCCCTCCCCGTGGCCGACGGGGCCCCCGCGTCCCCGAGGTCGTCCTCCCCTGGGGACACAGGGTGCCCTGCCTCGGCCCTCGGACCGCCTGGCCCTCGTCCCGTGCATTCCGGGCTCTGCTCCGGGAGAGCGACGGCCGGGCGTCCTCGCCGCGCTGGGCTCCACCTGTTCCTTCGCGCTGGGCTCGGGGACGCGGCCGCCTGGCCGGGCACCTTGGCCTCGCCTCGCGCTGTGTCCCCAGCCCACGGGCCACCAGGGGTCGATGGCACAGACGGAGCCCGGGGGTGGGTGCAAGCCCCTGGGTCGAGGCGTCGCCCGGCCTCATGTGAACCACGAGGACTTGAACAAGCTCTTTATCTTTGGGAACCTCAGTTTTCCAACCTGCAAAACGGTTGGGGACATAAACTCATTTTTCAGGCCCATGTGAGGAATCCGTGAGCTTTATGGGTGGGGCCCGTCCTGAGCTGGGAGCGGAGACGAAGCCACGGCGGAGGGCTTGCCCAGGGAGGCAGGGGCAGGCCGGGCCGGGCGCTGGGCGACTCCCACGCCGCCCGCCCCTCTTCCTCACGCCCGCTCATCTTCTCACTCCTATTCTTCCCTTTGAGAAAACGACACGAGGGGAAATCAGGAGACATGTAAGGATTCTAGGGAAGCAGATGAGATTCCCCGATGGTTCGGCCCCAGTGAATTAACTACTGTGAACATTTTCTGGTCACGGGTTGAAAGCCGGAGCCTCGCCGCTCCCCCGAGGGCCGTCCGCTCCACAGCCAGGAGGTCAGGCCGTGGTCGGCGGTTAAGGAGGATTGAAGGCAGACTCGGGAGGGACCGTCCCAGCCGAGAGGGTCAGCGTCCCTGGCTCGGTGATGGAGGGAAGCAGGGGAGGACCGGGCGCTTCCTGACGGAGAGAGAAGGGCCACGGAGAAGGGGCGGCGGCGTTTGGAGGTGATGGCCCTGCGGGGCTGGCGGGACGGAGGGACCACGTGCAGCCAGAAGCCTGCGTGTGCGAGGGGGCTGCGGGGATGAAAGATGGTGGTGGGCTCGGAAAATGTGTGTGTCAGCAGTGGGCAGACCCCGCCGGCACTCAGCCGCCAGGCAGGGAGGCACTGTCAGGGCAGGTGGAGACAGCGCCAAGGAGCCGGGTCGAGCGATAAATCTCTGGCAGGGCCCGTGCGCGCCCCGAAGCCCCGTCTCGTCCAGCCGCCCCGGGGAGCCGGCACTGTGGGTGCCGCCCGCATCCTCCATCATCCCCGCGCCGTCCCTGTGTCCCCAGGAATGTCCTTCATCCGGCCCGCAGGGTTCATGTCACCCCATGGAGCGCGGGCTCCGTGCCACTGTACACTTCGGAGAATCATTAGCAGAAATCATTAGCCAGAATACAGCCTCCCCCATAAATCTCCCCTGCACCTGGATCGTTTGTCCGTGCCTAATTTCCATCTCCCGAACTTTATGATTTGTCCCTCGTTTGATGAGAGCTTCTCCCATCAATTGTGCCGTAAGTGCTTGCAGAGAAGGACCCCCCGCGCTGACCCCATCTCAGACGGACGGCTTCGGGCTCCTTGCCCTGCGTGCTGGGGGGAGGCCCCTCCCCAGCCCCCTCCTTGGCTCGTCCCCCAGAGGGCAGCTTAGGGACGCGGTGCCCGCAGCCTCCCATCCCCGCGGGGCTGGACGCGAGCGGACGGAGGGAGGGCTGGCCAGGACACGCAGCCCGTCTCCGCGCCCCTGAGCCCGTTGCTTTCCCGCCCGAGCCTCCACTCCCCGTCGGAGGCACTGGGCTAAGTGCTGCCCGCCGCTCACGGCTACGGCGAGGGTTGAGGTCACTTGTTCACTCACTTGTGCTTTCACACATTCAGCGTCTCAGGGGCTCATCGGCCCTGGAAGCACCCCCGGGCGCCCCTGCACCAGGACACCAGGCCGCTCTGCACACAGGCAGGACCTGCAACACTCAGGCCTCGGCGCCTGGTGCCTGCAGACGTGGTCCAGCTCCCGGCTCCACGCCGACGAGCTCTACGACCTTACGCGAGTCATTTGCCGTCTGCAAGTGTCAGCCCCTCAGCCGTGGGACGGGGCCGGGACGAGCAGCCGTCGGAAGAGGCCCGATACAGAGCACGCGCTTGGCTCGGCTCATGGCACTGGCGGCCGTCGCCGTTTTGTCACCGTGAGGACACAGAGGAGGGGGTTTCCTGAGCCACGTAGGGAATTGGAAAATGTGAACGTAAGGAGAGTGGACGCATGGGCCTAAGGTCTTCCACCTGGGGAGGAGGGGGACACAGTCATATTTATTTATTTATTTATTTATTTTAAAGATTTATGTGTTTATCTTAGAGCTAGAGGCCCGCGCTCGCACGTAGTTGCAAGGGGTAGGGGAAGGAGGGGCAAAGGGGGGGAGAGAGAGTCCCAGGCGGATTCCCTGCCGCCCCCGGAGCCAACTCTGGGCTTGATCTCAAGGCCCCGGGATCACGACCTGGGCCCAAATCAAGAGCGAGCCGCCCAAGGGCCTGAACCGAGGGCTTGGCCCCAGGAAAGGTGCGTGAGCAGATGAGAGGCCTGGAACTCAGGTTTGCACCCACGCGGGAAGGGTGGCCCTGGTCTGTCCTCCGGCCTGGGGGCCCACGAGGCGCTCGTTTGCTGCCCCGGCTGCAGCCAAGACGGAGAGCCCGGGAAATTGGGAAATCTGGTCCGCAGGCCCCTCCCGAGGCAGATCTGCAGATCTGGAAGGCTCCGCGGCCGTGACGCAGGTACCTCTGGGTTTGGGGACACAGATTGAGCCCCGTCCACCCACGGGAGGGGCTGGGAGGAGCCAGGGCGTCGCAGCTGGGGCAGGGCTGGAGGCTCGCTCGTGGGGAGGGTGCTGCGAGCCCCACGGGGCCCGGGCAGGTGGGTCATGAGGGGGAAGCTGGGGAGGGGACACTGGTTTCATTCCGGCCTGGCCTCCACCTTGAGGGCGGGGCGCTCGGCCACAGGTGGTCACGGCACCTGCGGGGTCAGCCTCCCTCCCGCTGTGGGTGGCCAGGGAGCCCGGTGGTCAGGCGTTCGTCTGGTGGCCCCGGGGAGTCACGCGGCCTCCCCGAGCCGCGGTGTGTCCTCCCTTAGAGCCAGGGCCGAGAATCTCACAGACCCCTCGGGTCGACCTCCGGGCTCAGCGCCTGCCACGAGGTGGGCACGGGGGGAGTGGAGGTGTCACCACCCGGAAACCAGCCTCGCTGGCACACACCTGCTTCACTCCCTCCCTCCCAGCAAAATCGCAAAGGACGAGACGTTTATGTTTGTTTGAAAGGCAGAGAAGTTTGTTTGTAAATCAGCGCAGCGGACACGGCTTCAAGCAGCCAGGTGGTGGCGGAGCTGGGACCAGAGCCCCGGCCTCGCGCCCGTCTCTCAGGGCCACCTGGCCATGGCCGGCCGCCCGGTGTCTGCCCCCAGCGCGTGAATTCCCAGGAGCTGCAAACAAAGAGCTGGGGTTGGGGTTCGGACTCATCAACACTCCCACGGAGGTGACTCACCTGGGAGCTGAACAAGAGCACAGAGCACCTGCCCCGGCACATTCCCGCCCCCTGACCCGAGGCCGTGTGCGCAGGGGAGGGAGGGCCCGTGGCGCAGACCGCAGGGGCTGGGGCTGCCGTCCCCGGCCTGGGGCCCGAACCCCCTGGGACGCCCAGGGTCGCCCCCTTGGTCTGAGAGCAGAATGTGGACCCGGGGTGGGAGCGGGGCCTGGGGCCCAGGGCCTGGGGGTCACGGGCGGGGAAGCAGCTTGCAGATTTTACAGGTCACATTATCTTTTATGGGCATCCTAAAAAGAATGTCAGGCACTGGAGGGCTTTTTTCCCCCTCTCCCTCTCCCTTCCTCTCTCCCTTCCTCTCTCCCCGTCTCTCCCTCCTTCTCTCTCTCCCTCTCCCTCTCTGATTTGCATCAGTGCAGGATTTTTATCGCAGGCCCGGCCAGAGGGGCTGGGGGGCCCCAGAGGCGGCAGCCGAGGGCTGGGCCCCGGGGAGCCGGGTGTTGGGGCCCCCACCCTGTGAGGCGCCCAGTGCGCCCTTCCCTCGCCCGGCGCCTCCGCCCCCAGGACAGCTGATCCGTCCAGGGGGCTGCTGGCTTCCAGCATCGGCTCTCTGCCTGCTTCTCCCACTCCGGGGGCCCCGGATCCCCGTGAAGACCCCGACTCTCCTCATCCGTTCCCAGGTGACTCGGTTTCCCCTTGGGGCCGTCTTCTGCTGATCCTGCGCCCATAAAGAGCAGCCCGTGGAGCTCCCCAGAAACAGGTTTTTCGGGCCAGAAGTCCTGCCTAGACGGCCTCACCTCTGCCACCTTTAGAATGGGCTGCGCATACCCCAAAGGCATCGTATGTGGGGCCTGGCGCTTACGTCCTGGAGCAGACACGGGGAGATCCGGGGGCAAGGGTGCAGGGCCGGGGGAGGAGGGTGCACTTGACCCGAGGAGGGATACTCGGGGGCTCTGGGTCCCTGTGCGTGGTGGCCACTGGCATTGGTTTTGGGTCCCACCTCCACTACGTGACCTCTCCTGAGCCTCAGTTTCCCCGTCTGTAAAATGGCAGCGATGATCACAGTCTGTACTTGGTAGGGTCGCTGGAGGAAGCCACCGAGTTCACAGGGCCTGGCCCATAGTAAGCGCTCAATAAACGCTAATGATCATAATTAGTGTCCTTATTAGTCAAGTCTGGGAACGTGGGAGCTGCCGTTGCAGAGCCCGGGGACTCCAGGTGAAGGGGACGCGGCCGGTGTGGCTGACGTGGGAGCGAGAGGCCCCAGGTGACGCGGCAGGAAGCACTCGGGGCCATGATACCGGCGGCGGCGGCAAGGGGCACGGGTGTGACAGCTCTTCCCTCTGAAACGGTTAAGAAAGAGGGGAGACCAGCCAAGAAAGCAAGTGCCGCCCAGGAAAATTAGGCAGTGGGCCTAATGAAACCCAGGCAGCGGGCCAAGTAGGAATGTGACCTTCCTGCCGCCTCCCCTTCGGCCGCCGGGCCGCGCTGGGTGGGCAGGGCCTGGGCGGCCGCGGGCTCTCGGACGGGAGGTCGGGGCAGAGGGGGCGTGAGGGACCCGGCGAGTCACACGGGGTGTCGGGGCCCCCGGAGACGCCCCAGCACTGCCAGCGTTTCACCCCCGAGGAACAAAGGCCCCGGCGGGGTGAGGGGCTCCGGCAGCGGTGGGGGCGCCCCGACTCAAGCTGGACTCTGGCTTCAGCACCCCGTCATCTCCCGGCTCTGGGCGGGGCCGGACGAACCCCGAGTCCTCTGGGCGCCCGGCTTCCTCAGGCCCCCGGAGCGCCGCCGGGAGCGCCCCTCTCCTGGGCGGGGGACCCGTGAGGACCCCGTGCAGACTCGGCTCTGCTGAAGCACAGGGTGGGCCCCTCCCTGGCCTTGCCCACCAGGCCGCTGTCCTGGGGTGGTGCAGGCCTTGTCCTGCGGTCGCGGCCCCCCAGGCGTGGGGCAGCAGGAGCTGGGGGGTGGCGCCCCTGCTAGAGAAGCTCCGAGGTTATTTGGGGAGGGGGGCAGATGCCCCGCTGAGCCGGGACCCCCCCTGCAACGCAGGGCTCCATCCCGGGATTCGGGGATCATGACCTGGGCCGAAGGCAGACGCTTCGGCAAAGGAGCCCCCCAGCGCCCCAGCGGCTCGGAGGGTAACAGTCCCCGTGGGCACCGGCTACAAACACGGGGGGGCGGTCAGTCCTGGCTGCTGCGGGTCGTCAGGGCCCGGAAGTGGGTGCTCGAGATGCGTGTTGAGGGAGGCTGGGGGGGATACGGAGGCGACACCCCGGCTGCGGGTGGCAGGGTAGGAGGTGGGAGAGAAGGGACGAGCCCGGGGTCCGAGGGCACTGCGCGGCCGGGCCGCAGGCAGGGCTGGCGGGTGGCTGCGAGAGCGGGCGGGCGTGTGTGGCCGCGCAGGGTGGCTGTCCTCCCCGAGCCGCGGTCCCTGCCCCGTCAAGGGAGAGGATAAAGGACCCACGTGGGGGGCGCCGGGGGCCAGGCGGCAGTGCCTGCAGCCCGCGGGGGCGACGCTGCTGCTGCGGGACGGGCTGGCCCTGCCCGCGGCTGCGCCCGGGAGCACCTCGGGACCACGGCCCGCGCCCCGCCCCAGGCCCGGCCGAGCGCCCCCTTCCTGTCCCCACGCTCCTGAAGGTCGGGCCTTCCCAAGGTTATCTGTGTTTTTCTCTGGATTCTGTGAAGTCGCACAGGTCACACTCTGGGGCTGAAAAGTGTTGCTTTTTATAGCCTTCCCTGCCGGCAAGGAATGCCTGTGGGGCCCGTCCTGGGGAGGCCTGCCCGAGGCCGGACCCGCAGGCCTGGGGCCCCGCGGCCGCGCCAGCCCACAGCCCCGGGGTCGGGCCCTCCTGGGCCGGCGCCCCCACCCCTGGGTGCCACAGGCGCGGGGAGGCTGCCCGAGGAGGACGGGGCCGGGTGCACAGCCGGGAGTGCACCTCCAACGGCGGTGCCGGGGCCAAGCCACCGTGCTCTCCGGCCTCAGTCTCCCTGTCTGTGCAGTGGGGCCCCTGGGCCTCGCTTGCCTCGCGTGGCAGCGGGGAAGGGTCACGAGGGGTTGGAGCGAAGGGGACAGGGGACCCGCGGCCCCCTGCATGGACCCCGGGAGGGTGACGGGGAGAGGGAGCAGGGACAGGGCGGCAGGCCTCGCCTCACTCGACCCTCCCGGCCTGGGCCTTGGCAGGAGCAGGTGTCCGCGCCGGGCTTGCGGAGCTGGGGCCTCCCGGTGGCCCCCCTGGCCCGGGCCGGGCTCGGGCTCACGGCCCCATCTGTCTCGCCCCCGGGTCACCTCTTGGAGCAGCGCCGGTGACGGCTGGCAGCCGAGGGGACCGGGCAGGGGCTGCGGCCGTCCTCGTGCCCCCCCAGCGGCAGGTGCCCGCGGCTGCCCCACCAGCCCCTGCGCCCCCCGTGTCCCCGGTGTCCCCAGGAAGGGGTCCCGGCCGGGCCGGCGGAGGCCTTGCTCAGCAGCAGCAGGGCTGCCCTTTGCTTCGCCCCCGCCCGTCACCCCTCACCCCACCTCTGCCTCCCCCTCCCTCCCTTCAATCTGGTTCTTATCGGGATGATAACGTTCGGCAATAATAAACCCGACTCCACTTTCTAACAGCTGATTGCCCCACGCCCTGATGCCGCGATACGAAGCCGCGTCCAGGACCCCCCCCCCCCCCCCCCCCCCCGCTCTGCGGCCCACAGCTCCGCGGCCACGCTCGTCCCGGCCCCTGCGAAGGATGAGGCCTCTCGGCTCTGGACGTGTCCCCGAGCCGCTCCCTTTCCTCCGGGGCCCGCGGCCCGTGCCCAGGACCCACCGCGGGTGTCCACCCATCAGCTCTCCGCGACTGCGGGCGACCGCTACCGTGTGTGTCGGCTCTGTGGCGAGTGCTCCAAGCATTTTCTCAATAAAGCTTAAATAATAGGCCTCATTCTCCCAGGTTACTCAGAGGTGAGCAAACTAAAGCTGGGAGGGGTCAAGCAGCTTGCCCAAGACCACGCCGCTGGCTGGGGACGGTCAGGATGCCCACTCGGGCTGCTAGAGCCCAGGGTCCAGACTTTGGGGCGCTCCCCTCCCTCCTCGGCTCCGCCAGGTGGAGAACACCTGCCCCGCAGCATCCTGCCTCACGTGCCCCGGGGAGCCGGCCCTGGGAACCTGCTCCTCTCTCTGCCCCGGGGCCCGGGGTGGCAGGGCCGAGGGTGGGGGTTCCTGCTGCAGCCCTGGGCCAGCTGCCAGGGCCGAGCCGGGGTGCCTGCACCCTGGGAGGACCTTTGTCCCTTTAATAGGTCCTTCTTGGTACAGGACGTCCCAGGGCAGAGGGCGCAGCCCGGGTGCCAGGCCTGGGCAAGCCCTGCCCAGGGCACTCCCCATGCTCTGGGGCTCGGGGAGCACCCACATCTCAGGCGGGCCCTGGTTTCCTTGCCCCCAGGAGCCGGGGCTCCCAGGCATCCCCAGAGCAGGACCACGGGCTCCCAGGCTCGGGGGCCACATGGGCTGCTGCGTCCTTCCTAAATATGATTCACAGCAAGACCCTCACCCCCAGAGTTTGCACAGATGCCCCCGGCCCCCGTCTGTTTTCCGTCCCGCGGCCCCTGCTCCCCAACTGGAGCCGCACCCCCAACCCTACCACACTGGACAGTGCTCGCCGTCCTCCTCCCTGCAGGGTCTTCAGGGCCCTGATCCTAGACGCCCCCCACAAGGCCTCTGGGTCTCTCGCTGCCCCGACGATCTCCTCCCCCTTCACCCCTCCCCGCCCCCCCCAAAGTGCTAATAGAGACCCCTGTGCTGACCGAGACCCCCTGTGTGATGTCCCCGTGTCCCTGCATCTCGCTCTCTGCAGGGACGGGGGAGGAAGAGCATTAACACAGGCTTGAAGGGGAGGGACATGGCCTCATTCATTCCTGCGGCTGTTGTGTAAATAGCACAAGCCCCTCTCCCCCATGTCCCCCCCAGGGTCCCTGGGTCCCCAGGTCCTAGTCCCCAGGGCACTTGCTCCAGGCTCAGCCCTGCCCTGAGCTCATAGTAGGTGCTCAGAAAGTACTGGATGAAGAAGGAAGCGAATGAATGAGCCACTACTATGGACTCGCCTCATTTTCTCTCCTGGAATCTAAGCTTCTTGAGGGCAGGGACCAGGTGGCCTTAGCTCAGGAAAAGCAGGTGTTGCTAGGAGCTTAGAGGAGAGACAGGTACCTGAGGCTGGGGGGGGGCAGGGGGCGGCGGGGGGAGGAGGGGACAAGGTGACAGAGGGGCCGCAGCAGGTGGGACCTCGTGTGACCCATCGGCCCGGCCCTGGGAGCC
Source organism: Canis aureus (assembly GCF_053574225.1). Lineage (NCBI taxonomy): Eukaryota > Metazoa > Chordata > Mammalia > Carnivora > Canidae > Canis > Canis aureus. The sequence goes on from NC_135615.1 coordinate 85,954,725, forward strand.
CCCGCGGGCTTTGTTCACGTCGCCGCGGGTCAGCAGGTCAGCAGGGCCGCAGCAGAGGGGGGCCAGCGCCCGTGGCCCATTCGGTGGCCACAGCGCCCAGAGGCCGGGGCCCCCAGGTCTTAGCTCGGGGTCACTCAGGGCTCGGTCACCTCGTGTCTGGCTTCCCGATGGGGCACGAGGCCCAGCCCCGGGGCCGGGATGCGTCCAGTTGGAGAGGAGGCCGTGCAAGAAGCTGGGCCCGGGTATCAGGCCAGGGGGCCCCTCCACCCCCGGAGCAGGGGAGGGTGCTGGGCGTCCAGGGCGGGGGCACCTCAGGCCACAGGCGGGAGGGCGGAGTGGACCCGGCGAGACCAGGGCATGGGAATGGATCGGAACCGGGGGCTGAGGATGAAGAGGATCCTGCCAGGAAATGGGGGGGGGCGCAGGCGGAGGGCCAGGCTGGGGAGGGAGACAGGGTGCTGAGCCGACACACAAGGGACCAGGGGTGCGGCGGCTGTGAGCCCGAGGCCCGGACCCCGATGGGCCCACACTCTGCCCCCAGGGACCGCCGCCAGCCAGAGCGCCGCTCCGGGCCTCAGTTTCCCCCTCTGTGAAGTGGGCTGAGGCGAGCCCGATGTGGCTGGGAGGCATCGGTGCAGCGCGTGTGGCGGCCCCTCGGCTCAGCCAGCGCCGGGGAGACAGAGGACCCGCTCCCTCGCCCCTGGGGTGCAAGGGGGACGGAGCCCGGGGGCCAGGTCCTGCCCCTGCCTGTCCTCGGGGCGCCCAGACACAGCTCCCCCCGCGAGGGCCCGGGGGACCTGGGGACAAGGAAAGAGCAACAAACCCCAGCCCAGTGTTTTCGGTTCTGGTCCTGAACAAAGCCGTCCCGGGCTGGTTGCTGAGCAAACACTGCAGGAGGCGGGCCCAGGGCTGACGCAGGCTGGGTGTGCTCAGGCTATGGGTGCCTGCCACCCTGGGACCCCGGGTGCCCCGTCCGCCACCCGTGGGAGGACCCTTCAGGGGCTGGGGTCCCGGGGAGTCCTGGCTGCAGACACGCCCGGCCGCCCCCCCCCGCCACCGGGACAACAGGGGGGTTTTGCTCTGGACTCTGGGGTTTCTGTGACGGGACTTTCGGGGCTAGAACTGGGCCAGGCCTGAGCGAAGCAGAAGGTTGGTCACCCCACGGGGGTCCAGGAATTGGGAGTCTGCGGGGAAGATTTCTCGGAGATGATGATGCTCACGGCACCTGCCGCTTCCACCGCCGCCGCCCCCTACCGAGTGGTTGGCACCGTGAGGCCCATTTTACAGCCGGGAGGATGGAGGCTCAGAAGCTGACCCCGCGAGGCCGCACGGCCAGGTCACCCCAGGGCGTTCCCACAGCCCTGGGTCCCCGTCCTCTCCCACCCACGCGCAGACTGACCTCGGCCAAGGCCAAGAGAGCTGGAGGGAGCCCCGTGCCCTGGTGGCTGCCCGGCACCCCTGCCTGGCAGCACTGGGAGGCCCCAGCCCTGAGCAACACGCACCAGCTGGTTTGGGGCCATGAGATGCTCCCGGCTTATCTGAAGGGCCCCGAACTTGCCCCAGATGTGGAGGGTCCGCGTGGGCCTGGACTCCTGCTTCTCCCTGGGGGCCTGCCGCCGAGTCAGCCTCAGGCTTGCTCAGCGGGACAGTCCCACTCAGGGTCCCGCCTCACTGGGCCCCAGAACCCCAGCTCCCGCGGGTTCAGGGGACCTGCACCCCTTTGCCTGCGCGGGGTGGGCCTGGGGCTGCCCGCGCGGCCCCCTCCTCTCCGTTCCCTCCGCCTGGCAGGGAGGGCGCTGGCGCTCGCTCGGGGGGTCTGTTTGAGGTTTCCTCCAGCGGCTGGTGGCGGCGGGTACAGCTCACTAATTAATTAGCGCTTAAGTACTTAGCATCCTCCTGCATCGTGTCAAACGAGGATTTGAGTCTTAATTCCCTGTGTAGGTAACGGTGGGAATGTGCCTGGGAGAGCGGTCAGGACTCAGCACACGCTTCCCCTCGCTCGCGTGCCAGCTGGGGACACGGGGGCGGCGGACGCAGGGAGCGCGGGGGGCAGAAAGCCGGGTGGGCCCACCCGCGCCCCGCACCCCGCCCGGCAGAGAGCGCGGCGCGGCGCGGCGGTGGCCACAGGGCGGGGGCATCGCGTGACCTCCCTGGCTGTCGCTTTGCGTGGACAGAGGTGGTGAGTGAGGGACCCGCCCGGGGCGCCCCCGCGGAGATGCGAGAGCGATTGCGGGAGGTCTGCGGGCGGCGGGCACGTGGGGCTCCGAACCCAGCTCTCCGCCTCCGTGTCCCCAGTGTCTCCCGCCAGATGCTCGCCCTGGCGCCCCGCGGGGCAGGCCCAGCACGTCCTGCGGCCCCAGCCTCGGTGGGAGGGGAGGCCTCGGGGCCTCGGGGAGAGGCCATGCGCCCCCGCCCTCCTCTCAGGTCTGAGCCCCACTCTGCTGGGTGCTGGCCGGGCCCCAGGACGGGCTGAGAGCAGGCGGGGGGCCGCCCCCTTCTCTCCCACCTGGGCCCACAGGACCCTGCTGGAGAGGTGGTCGGTCCCTTGGCTGCTGGGGCGCTGGGTGGGCCCCCCAGGCGGCGTCGGGCCGTGGGGACGAGGCGTGTCGTGGAGTCCTCGTGAGGGGGCCGCAGGGTGGGCAAAGCCAGAGCCGCTCCTTCTTTTCCGGACTCTTGTCATGTGTTCGCTGTCCCTCGGCTCCACGGGGCAGGGCCGGGCCCGGGGCTGGTGTTCGCTGCCTGCCGCCACCGGGCCTCCAGCACGGCTCCACTCGGCCCCGGAGAGGGTCCCCGGCGGCACCCGGGTGCAGGTTGGGGTGGGCTGGCAGGCACAGCGGGGCGGGCGGCCCAGGAGGACGAGACGCTGAGCCGGGCTCTGGGTTGGCCGCCTGGCCCCGCTCCTGACCCGCAGGAAGCCACACAACCTCTCTGAGCTTCGGTTTTCGGTCCCGCAGGGGCTGAGAGCTCCGCGCGTGGAGAGCAGGTCACACGACCTCAGGGACTGTGCTATTTGGGGACCGAAACAGGCTGCCGGTCCTGCCTAAGCCTCTGTCCGCCACGGAGGCCTTTACCGGCCGAGACGCAAACGCAGCCGCACCCGCCGTGGTCCTCACACCGGGTTTCGCGCTCCGTGAACATCCGAGCCGTCTCCGCAGGCCCCACCGCGTGCCCGGCATCGCGCTGAGCACCGGGCCCTCCGCCCCTTCTCCCCCTCGCGGGTGACGAGTCCCGGGAGCCGCGCTTCAGTCTCTCGCCCCAGTTCTTCACCGGGTAAGAGGCGCGGCTGAGATTCAAACCTGGGTCAGCCGCACGGGGCACGGGGCGAATGTTTGCTGAGTGAATAAGCGAGCGGGTGGGTGCGTGGGGCAGGAAGCTGTTGGTCAGAGGGTAACGAGTGGGCTCCTGTTTTCAATGAAGCTGTAAAGGTCAGGGGCGGCGGGGAGAGCGCCCCCGGCTTTCATGTTACCTCCAGGCGTCACCTGTTACTGCGCGGAGTCCGGAAGTTTAAGGGAAGAACGGGAAGAAAAGGGAAAGCCCCGGCCTGAAGGGAGGGTCCAGCCAGGGCCAGGCCGGGTCCTGCCTCACCTGGAGCAGCTGCTCTGGGCCAGGCGCTGGGACGGGCTCAGGACGCCTCTGGCTCCTGCAGGACGGCCTCGTGGGGGGACCATGTTGGGGGCTGCAGGGTGCTGAGACACGGGGTGCTCACGAGCCGCGCTGCGTGGACTCAGGCCGGGCCTGGTGGCGCCCGCGCTCCGCTCCTCGAGTGGCAGGACGGCTCGGGTCCCCTGCACCATCCCCGAGGCCTCACGGGCCTTATCTCCTCGGGCCCCCAAACAGCCCTGCTTGGCCGCAAAGCGGAGGCTGGGAGGTCACCTTGCCCAAGGTCAAACCGCTAGTAAGGCGCGGACCTGGGATTCGGCCCGGGGGTCCGAGGTCCGGGGGGCTCTGCTGCCTGGCGAGCCCCGCCCCGCGCTGGGCCAGCCCCCCCGCAGCCCCGTGTCACGCATCTCAGAGCACAGGACAAGTGGGCGGGGCAGAGGCGGGTACCCAGGGGTGCTGGGGTCCTACCTGCAAGGGAGGGAAGGGGCTGCAGAGCCACACAAGCGCTTGGGAACTCCCGGCTCCGAGGTACGAGCAGCCTGGCCAGCCTCTCCGAAGGCTCTGCACCGTCCCTGCGGGAGCCAGCTCATGTATTTTAAGGGAAAAAAAAAATCATTAAAGAAGTTAGGACGATGGAGAGGCCGTAAATGTAAAATATCGGTGGTTCGACAGTGTGTCCCCAGCAGCCGCAGGCACGGTTCATCCTCACAGGACAGACCACGGTCCAGGAAGTAAATCATTCTGTTTTCCCGGGATGGCTCCTCCAAACCTTCCCAGGACATCTGCCCCAAACCTGAACCTGCCCACCTGCCAACCTGCTGGGGCCCTGACGGCCGCGGGCGCACCTACCAGGGACAGGACTCAGGGTGGGCGATGGAGGGAGCTGCACCCCGTGGGGGCCGCGGCCCTGTTGGGCACGGGTGCCCGGGAGACCCCGTCTGCACCCCCGACTTTGGCTGTGGGCGATCGCGACCATAATGCCACGGGTACTTCCCCGCCTGGGCACTCCGGGGTGTCCTCTCCTCTGTGGCCTGGGCCCCGTAGCGGAGGATGTGCCACCGCCCGGCAACCTGCCCCCCCGCTCCCCTCTCTGGAGGAGCCATAGAACCAACTGCGTGGACTGGAAGGTGCTGCCCCCCCCCCCGACCCCCCCGGCCCTGGCAGCTCCGATTGCACCGCGGCCCAGGCCCCGACCCGGCCAATGAGCCACAGGCTGCGAGGCTGCAGGGAGGATCCCCAGGGCCCCACCGAGCCCCCAGCCCCCACATCCAGGGTGACTTCCAACAAACCACCTGACCCCCGCCCCCCTTCCCGGCTGGGAGACGGGGAGGGTGACATTGAGCGCCGGCTCTGGGGCGTCCTAAGGGTTAACTAATTAATGGTTGGAAAGTGCTTTGAAAAAATAAAGTGCTGGATAATGGGAAGGGCAATTATGTTGGGAGAAACTCCTAATTTGGCTGGAATTGATGTTAATGATAAAGTATCTGAAACATGTAGCAAGCAAGCGTGATTGTATTTTATATGACAGAGAGAGACACTCACACGCAGGGGACACGGAGAGCAGTTAATTTGGTTAAATAAAGTGAAAGATAAAAGGCACGCGGACGCCACAGAACTCGCTGTTTATCTGGACTTGGTGAACACTTCGGAATCGGCTCGGGCCCTTTGGCTCTTATTTATTTGTTTGTGATTGACACAAATGGGGAAGCACCGGGCTTCCGGCTCGGCTCGAAAAGCGGCCGTGGGGAGCAGGCTGTGGTTCGGGGGCCTCGGCACAGGTGCGGGCGCCCCAGGAAGGAGCCCAAGTCTCCGCCAAGGGTCAGGGAGGCTGAGGACGGCCCCCCAGCCCGCACCCTCCCGGAGGCAGAGGCCTCGCCCACCAGAGCCGGGGGGCCTGCGAGGGTCCCCTGCCCGCTCCCTTACCTCCCGGAGGGAGAAACCGAGCCCCAAAGGGTAAAGACTGTTCGTCGCTCTAGGGACCAACATTTCGGGCCCTCCCGTCCGCCAGGCCCCGCGGCGAGGAGCTGGGACGCCGTCCTCGAGTGGGGACCCCCACGGCCACCTTCGGGGGCGACACGGAAGCTCGGGGGGGTGGAGCAGCGCTCAAGGTCGCATGGGGGGGGGGCAGGGCGTGGGGCCGGGCGCCGACCGCCCGGAGAGCCCCGCGGTGCGACTTTTGGACTAGGAGCGTCGGGCGCCGGCCTCCCACGGCGCCGCTCACCTGGGCCCCGTCTGCTTCAGCAGGAACCCGGACAAGGAAGTGGGGAGACTCACACCCGCGGCGAGGACGAGCGCCAGGCCCTCCGGCCGGGACCCCAGGGGCGCGGTTGAGCCTCGGTTCTGTGCCGGGGAGGACAGCACGAGGTTGCCCCGGGGAAGAGCAGGAGACTCGGTTTCCGGAAGGTCTGTGAGGTCCCCGCAGGTCCAGATTAGTATTCAGTATTTATAATATTTCCATAATGGTAAAACAAAAGAAAACAAGCAGAGAGAATGCATTTTTAATCACCAATCATTTCTCTTTGTTTGTTGTGAATGAACAGCGAGGTGAAATAGTATTTCATAATCACCCCATTCGAATTTTCCTCCCCTCCAAGCACCGAGAAATCTCTAAATAAAATAAATAAACAGCCAAGGCCTTAAAATAAATTCCAGAGGGCAGAGCGCTACGTGTGGGTTATCACAGCTGTGGGGAGGCAGGGGCGGGAGGTGGGGCAGGAAGGACAAAGGGACAGGGCCTGGTCCTCGGTCCTTGGGTTACCTGTGCCCAGGTGCTGCCCCAGGCTACCCACCAGCAGGCCAAGAAGAGCAGAGCGCTGGTTTGAAGACCCAGGGAGAGGGGTGGAGCTGGAGCACACGCTCCACCCTTCATGGACTCTATTCTCCCAGAATTTTCTGCTCTTCACCCTCTCAGTCCTCGTCCTGTCACCTGCCCCCTTGGAGGGGACACTGTCCCTCTGAAAAGCCTACCCACCCAAAGAGTCCTCTCCGTATCACGTCCGCTGTCCCCTGAGCTAGTCCAACTCTCTCAATTGATAGAGGAGGAAACCATAGGGAGGGAAGAGAGAATGGAGGGATGCATCCAAGACCCCCCAGGACACTGGGGGCACAGCTGGACCTGGAACGCTGGGGGCTTGACTCCCTGACAGGCCACGCCTCATGCACTCATATCACCCTCCAGGTGTCTTGGAGAAGCCTCCTGTGCCACTGAGCTTTCTCCACAGGCTTTTCCTGGTATTTTGTTTTGTGCATCACAGCATCCCCAGACCCTCAGGTTCTAGCAAGGTTCCTGGTACATGGGGGCGCTCACCCGATGTTTGTAAGATATAAGGATCAGTGAGTGGACAGATGGGTGGATGAGGGGGGTGAATGGGTGGGTGGAGGGGTGGAGGGATGAGTGGACAGAGGGGTGGATGGATGGATGGAGAGATGGAAGGATGGAGGGATAGATGGATGGGTGGACGGAGGGGTAGGTGGATGATGGATGGATGGAGGGGTGGAAGAATGGAGGGATGAGTGAATGGATGGGTGGACAGAGGGGTGGATGGATGATGGATGGATGGATGGAGGGAAAGATGGATGAGTGGGTGGAGGGGTGGATGGATGGATGGATGGATGGAGAGATGGAAGGATGGAGGGATAGATGGATGCGTGGACGGAAGGGTAGGTGGATGATGGATGGATGGAGAGATGGATGGATGGAGGGATGAGTGAATGGATGGGTGGACGGGGGGTGGATGGATGATGGATGGACGGATGGAAGGAAATATGGATGAGTGGATGGAGGGATGGATGGATGGATGATGGATGGATGGTAGGATGGAGGGATACATGGATGGGTGGACGGAGGGGTGGATGGATGATGGATGGATGGACAGATGAGTGATAGATGGAGGAATAGAGGCTAAGGCTGGTTTGGTCCCTCACTGGCCACCAGCTTATCACCAGATAGGTGAGCCCGTCACAGTGTAGTTCACTTAACCTCTGGGGTCTCCAACAATCTCCTGAAGGACCCCAGAATAAAATCACCTTCTAGCAAGTCAGACCCCTTCCAGGTAGAAATTTGAGGCAGGGCTCTGCAGCCCGGAAGGCCCTGCTTTCAGGTGAGTCAATGGTAAGGAGCACTGGTCTGGGGTCAGAGGACCGGGGCTCTGCTCCCCCTCTGCCATGAACCTGCGTGCGGTCTCTCTGGCCTCGTTGCCTCCTCTGAAATGGTCTCTAGTAAACGTTCTGGGCTCAGAGTCTGGTCCCGTGGGTGCAGACAACTCCACGAACTTGGAAGCGCTCTGCGCCTGCAGCTCCTCTTCTGTAGTCTGGGCAGCCGCCGCCTCCGGCCCCGCCCCCCGCTGTTTGGGGGAGCCACTTAGGCCTCTCGAGCCTTTCCCCTGCTCGGCGGCGTTGGAATGGGGGTAGCTCAGAGCAGGGCTGTTCTGGCCACAGCCGAGGCCCTCACTCCCTCTGAATCCTATTGAAAAAATAATAAAAAGGTAATTACTTTGTCATTACTGAACACTGGTTTGTCTCTTTTTTTTTTTTCTTGAGCCATGACCATAAATAACCAGCCCATTACCCTTCAGAGTGGACACACATATCCATACAGGACCTGCCTCCTAAGTGCTGGCTCCCCCCGCCACCGGCCCCGGCACATACCGCACAGCCACACACGTGTCCATCCACACGGGGATGCCGCTCGTTCGCCAGACGTTCTCTAAGCATTTTGCTAGATTCTGGGAGTAAAACGACAGCCGCTGTGCAGGATTCCAGGCTCAGGGCCCTGCAGGAATTGTCTCCAGTGATTCTTCTGACGATGCTGGGAGGCAGCTGCTGGTTCTGTTGCCGTTTCACAGACGGGTGCTGCGAGCGGCGGGAGGCCAGGCCCTGCCCGAGGCCATGCTGCCAGCGCGCAGTGGCAGCTGGGATTCGAACCCACTTACCTGGCTCAGAAATCCACGCCCCAATACACCCTTTATTTAAAAACCACGCACACACCTAGTCTGCTGCGGGAAGTTAGTTATACCAGTGTGCTAAGCGCCAGGACAGGGGAAGCAAGGGGGCTGTGGGAGCCCGAATAGCAGCATCCGAGCCAGTTTTGGGGAGGAAGACCTCAGGGGAGGGCTCCCTGGAAGAGGTGGTATCTGCTGTGGTCTTGACAGGCAAGAGGGCGGAAGACAAGCCGAGAAAGGGGACAGAGGCCTTCCGGGCGGAGGAAGAGCTTGGACAAAGGCCTGGCGGGTCCCTACACGCCCCCTGCGCCCGAGCAGAGGGTGTGCAGGTGCACAGCCGGGAACTGGAGAGGTGAGGCTGGAGAGGCGGGCGGGCCTTGCTCACATCCGGGCCAGGCTGGCACGGCGGGCGCCCTCCCCTCCCGGCAGCGACCTGGCACGCCCGTCCGCGCGACACGAGGGCACCTCCTCCGCAGAAGGGCCCTTCCTCGCCTCCCGGCGCCCCACCCTCGAGCCCCCGGCGGCGGTGCTGGCACCTGCAGAGGGCCCGTCGGGCAGCCCGGCCACCTCCGCAGTCTCGGAGCAGGTCCTCGCAGCCCTCCGCCTCTGCCCCCAGAGCCCTGGGCTCCCCCGGGCGCGGCCGGGGCTCTGAGCTCCCCCGGGAGCCTGGCGGAGGCTCTGAGCACGGGCGGGCCCTCCTCTTCTCCATCACTGGGGTCCCTGGCTGTCGGGCCCCGGAGCCAGGCCACCCCTCCCCGGCAGGCTCTGGAGGCGGCAGCTGTCCCCGCGGAGCCTGGGGTAAGAGGTGACGTCAGCTCGTCACCCTGCCCTCCACCTGGTCGGTTCTCTGCGTTGGGCGGCTGCCGGTCCTCCGGTGTGCAAACAGGCGCAGCCAGGCCTCCAGGTCCTCCAGGACCAAAGCCTCCCTCAAGGCCCCCCTGGGCCCACGCATGTGGGCACCTCACGCTGCAGAGGGAGTCGGGCACGTGCCTCCCCGCGAGCCACGAACGTCACTCCCAGCCACACACCCCCGATTGCCCGCCCACTGGGGGCCCAAAAGGGTGCCCGGTGGGTTTCATTTCAACTCATTCTTCTAATTTTTTGGAATCCAATTCACACCCAAACACAGGACTCTTTGATCGCGGGTGTTTTTTGTTTTTTTTTTTTTCCTGCATTGTATTTATATTTTCATTTCTCTGTGTTTCCTCAACTGCTAGCACCGAATGTGAATTACCCTTTTCTTCTGAAATTTAAGTTAGATGGTCCAGAGGGTATTAACACTGAAAAGGGCCATGGAGATCGGAGACCCCGGGACCAGAAAAATGTTTCCTAAAAGGGAAAGAATTAGTCACCTGCAATTCTCATCCTGAGCAGGCAGGAGTAAACACAAATTCACCCCTCCCCACCCAAAAAAGTGAGTGAACTAGAACGAACTAGGAAGAGGAGGCTTGCATGGAGCTGAGCGAGAGCCCAGGCAGGGAAAAGGAAAGCAGGTACAGAGTATGGATCCTGAGCTTGGAAAACAGATAGTATTTACGGCACAGAAATCCCCAATGCTCTTCTGTCGAGAGAGGCTTCTGGAAGGTGTGGGCGCCGAGAGGTAGGAGGGAGCGGAGCTCATCTCTGTCGAGGCTCAAACACTGAGACAGACCCCACCCCTCCACCCCCAGCACTGGGGGGATGCCCGAGAAGCCCCTGAAGGATCAGTGGACAGATGGGTGGATGAGGCGGGTGAGGACCCAGACCCGCGCTGGAGCCGGGAGCCGGGAGCCGGGTGAGGCTGTGAGCCCCAGGGCCCCGCAGGCCTGGAGACAGCCCCTGCCTGTGGCCGGCAAGGCTCTGCTGAGGACCCATTCCTAGGGTCACAGGCTTTTTCACCCATTAAATTAACAGGGGTTAAAATAAATAAATAAATAAATAAATAAATAAATAAATAAATTAATTAATTAATTAATTAACAGGGGTTAAGAAAAAAGGGAGAGAGAGAGAGGGGATACCGAGGCTGGAGCGCTTGCCGGGACGCACGGCCGCGGGACAGCAGAGCACAGCCTTCCCGGGGAGGGGCCGCGGGCACCAAGAGCTTGCAGGTGTAGACACTTTCCAGGAGGCGCACGATTCTTTCTGGACCAGGATGTTCACTAGGGGTCTTCATAACAAGGGAAAGTACTGGAAATGAGTCAGACGTCCAAAATTTTCCTAGCGAATCAGGACAAACCCCATCACCCGGCCATCAAGAATCCCGGCACGCGGGGAGAGCCGATGGCGTGAGAAAGTGTCGGTGCTGCACGCACGTGCTAGCGGAGGCGACGGCGACTGCGACGCTCGGCCTGGTCCGGAGTTTATAAAACAGAACCCAGCGAAAGATAACAAACAACCCTAGACTGGCAGGAAGTTCACCAGAACATCACCAGTGATCCTTCGTGGCGGGCGGGATGACGGGTGACGCAGGTTTTCTCCTTCCTGTTTATCTGTATTTTGTGACTTTCCTATGCTGAAGACGCGTCCCCCATGAGGGGCCAGAAACAACGACCTTGTACTTCGCAAAAAGGATGAGGACACTCTGGGGGTCGAAGGGTTTGTCAGGTTCAGCATCTTGATGGGATTGAGGATCAGGCCTGGCTCTGGGGACGGGGTGCCGCTCCCATCCTCCCTTCCAGGACTCCCGAGAGAGGCGTTCGTAAATAAAAGAAATGCACTCAGCTTTTTTTTTTTTTTTAATTACAACTTGCCCAGTAATCACCATAATCACTTATCTCGGGCGTTTGTTTAATTATTCAGTCACTAAGCATCTACTGAGCACCTACTGTGATGCCAGCACCAGGCCAGGCCCAGGACCCGGGAACTGACCTCGCCCATGGAGGTCAAGGCCAGTAGCCGATTAGGAGAAAGGGAGGCGGAGCGCATGGTTGATAGTTTGTTCATTTAAAAGCCATCATTCTTTGCCAGCACTTATTGAGTGCTTACTGCATACATACAAAATCTGGTGCTCGGTCCTGTGATCTCTTTGGTTCCTTTTTCTCGTCTTTTACAACATCGAGATACAACTGACGGTTAAAGGACGGGTCTGTGCTCCTTCTCCTCCCCTCGTCTCCCAACATTCAGATCTCAGCTCTGGGAGCTCAGAGGAAGAATGCCTGTGTCACGTCCGGCCCAAGCGTGAAGAGCGTGGTTCAGGCGGCCGGCCCCCCTTGGAGGTCACTCAGCGTTGCTTCCCTCCTCTGTGTAATGGGCGGATACCGTATCCCCCTCACCACAGTGGTCCCGAGGGTCTAAGGAGACGACACCGCCCCACCAGGGCCACACAGATGGCTCGTCCTGCCTCCCCCCTGCCTCCGGAGGCTCCTCGTGGGGCCACAGTCCGCCAGAACCAGCTGTGGGTCCCCACTGTCCCCCCGGCCTAATGTCAAGCAGTGCGGAAACTCGGCAAAGCCCCCAGGGTTAACCCGGCGACTCCCCAGAACTCCTGGGTTGTGCAGCTCCCCCTGCTTCCCCCAAACCTTGTCCGGGAACTCGGCAGCCCTTCCCTTGCAGCACAGGCCCCTTGGAGACGGGGCCACAAGGCCTCTCTTGATTCGGTGCCTGACTCCCAGGGGGTGAAGGTCGGCCAGGGCCAGGCCCCGTGAGGGTGCTCAGGACACGAGGGGACACAGGACAGAGTCCCTGCCCCCAAGGAGCTCCTGTTCTAGCAAGGGCACCTGGACAGGAAGCGTGGAAACAAGTGAATAAGCAAAATCATTGTAAACAGTGCAACAGGGTAGCGGGAGAGAGAAGGCTGGAGAGTTCGGGAGAGCCTCGGACCGAGGGCCGCGGGGAAGTGGGTGCCGTGGGCCTTCCGGGCAGAGGCCCCGAGGAAGGACGGGCTTCGTCCAGGACAAGAGGCCAGTGTGTCGGGACAGTGTGACTGCCGGAGGTCCAGCGCCGGGTCTTGCTGAGCAGGGACAGGCGTTTGTGTTTTATTCTAAGGAAAGCTTAGGAAGCGATAAAATGAAGCAAGTGAGGAAAAGAGCGTGTAACTTTCGCGTGGGCAAGGGGCGCGGGGGTGGGGGCAAGACGGCGAGAGGCTCGGAGCCGTGGGCTCCTTCTCGGGCCTGCGGTTCTCTCCCAGCCCTTTGCTCTGTTTGCAACACAAGTTTTGGCAACCACAACATTTTGGGCGCCTGGATGGCTCAGTCGGTGAAGCATCTGTCCCCGGCTCAGGTCAGAGCCCCGAGCCCCCAGCCCCGTGAGGCCCCCCGCTCAGCGGGGGCATCTCCTTCTCCCTCTCCCTCTGTCACCCCCCGCCCTGCTGCACCCACCGCTCTCTCAAATAAGTAAATAAAATCTTTAAAGAGAATAAAAATAGAACACAATTTTTGTTTGAGTTGGGGGAGTGGGGATTGGGAAAGGCAGAGGAAGCACCCCTGTTCACCTCGCCCCAAAGTCCTCGCCGCTTGCCCCATCTTGCCCCTGTTTCCAGCCCCCCGCCCCGGAGTTTCCTCCAGAGGAGACAGAAGGGCTCCCTGGACGATGGGAGGATCGGAAATGTCGGAGGAAAAATGGAGGGAAGAACAAATGTCTTCATGAAAGTTTGGTGCTGGGGATGAGGCTGCAGGGGCAGAGCCTTCCAGGGCAAGGCGGGAAGGGACCCGCCGGCTCCTTTGTGTCTTCCCCGCTCCTGCTGAAGGACGCCTGTGTGCGGGACTCCTCCGGCGGCATGTCCCGGAGGAAGGAAAGGACAGAGGGGAGGAAGCAAGGGAGAGAGGACAGGAAGAAATGAGAAGTAGAGGGAGCACTGGATGTCCCAAGGAGCAATGACAATTACTGGCATTTATCGATCACTCGCTTGGCTCAGGCACTTTCCCTACATTAACTCATTTTAGCCTCTCGACAAGCCCAGGCAGTAGTTCTCTTATTATCCCCATTTTACGGTTGAGGCAACTGAGGCACAGAGGGGTCAAATGCCTTACTCAAGGTCACCCCGCTGGTGAGTAGCTGGGGTCTGACCCCAAAGCACAAGCTGTGAGCCACTTCTTTATACAGCCCCGGGAGTGGAATCGACCTCACATCAAAAGCTAGAAAACCTCCCTCCCTGCTCCTCAGGTCATTACCCTCACCGTGCCTCAGTTTCTCCTTCTGCAGAATGGCAGGATTGGGCTTCGGATCTTTAGGGCCGTGTGTTCTGCTGAGTCACAAGGGTCTCATGCACAATAGGCCAGCAAGCCGACTCCTGGAACTGAGGACTTGGACCTGATTTGAGGGTGCGGGGTGGTGATGGAGAGCAATGGGTCAGTGCTCCGGGAGGACTGTTAGTTATGGATGCGTTGCTGCTTCCTGTTAGTTACGGGGATGAAGCCGGGAGAAAAGTCTCTGAACCTGAGAGGTGTGTCTCACCCCCAAATCTGGCTATCCTGTGCCGACAAATCCCAAACGTGGGATTCTCGGACCCATTCCAGGCGGTAAGGAGACAAGCTGTATCCTTGAGTTGTTTTATTTTCTCGGCTAGTGTAACAGGTAGAGATCACTCAGCGGCTGCAGGATGAGGGGCGGCCCGGCCTTTTCCCTTGAATCTGGAGGCTCTATGAGGGGACAGGGCAAATCCTGGCCACCTCAGGGCCAGCGGGCCTCGGAGTCCCCAGTCTCTATGCATTTACCAATTAGCTTCCAGCTTAAGGCAGGGCATGGAATGCATCCCAGTGGATGTCTGTCTTGGCCAATTACCATCCAGGGCTTCTGGAAACTTCTGGTCTGGAGAAGCTTTGCCCAAACCTTGCTGATTACATCCCAAAGTCAGCTAGCCCACAACGTCTCCCAGCCCATGGCGTTTCCTCTCCGTTCGCTGCATCCGGTTGAACACTTCTCCAAACTGTGGGTCATACTTTTTGTATTCGTTCATGCGCCCCATCATTTAGCTGCTTCGCTGACTTACTGCGGTCAATTTTTCACTCCTCTCGCCATCCGAGTGTTTACCCGTTTCTCTCCCCGTCTGACGTTATTTCCGTCACGTCCTTGTTAGAGAAGGAAAAACAGGTACAGCGACTAGCTCAGTCCTGGGACAGGGGTGGCCTGGCAGGGAAAGGCAGGACCAGAGCCACCGCGCCAGGACAGCAGCTGACCTCCAGGTCACCTGGGACACGGGCAGCGGGGACAAAGGGACCGATGAGGGGGGGGGCTCCTCTAGGGCAGTTCCAATGTCCCCCGCCTTCGCAGAGGCCTTTCTCTGTCACCTGGGAGGGATAAATTAGCTCTTCCAAAACGCGTTACCCTATTGCCTTATTTTCTTCACGGCTCCTTTCACTCTCTGAAATAACATTATTCATTTGTTTTAATGCTCATTGCCTTCACCCCCCCCCACCCTCCCAGGTTCATTCTTCACGGCCTATCTTCCATCTCGCTCACTTAAGGGTTTATTTCTTGCACAATGGGCTGGATGAAGGACTCCCTTGCAACGAGTAAGATATCACACGGTGAGAACAGCACGTTCCTCTGGCTTCGACGATCCCAACATTCTAACTTGCAGAAAAGAGCTGGGTCTTCAGTGGGAAAGCGGGAAGCAGACCGGCTGTCGGGGATCAGAACAGGTGAAAAGTAACCCGCTCCCGGCCTGCCCCGTGCTCCCCCCGCCTCGCCCCGCTGTGCCCGGGGCCTGGGAGCTGCCGCGGGGCCGAGGCTCCCGCGCGGGCCCCGCCGCGCGCCCCGGCCCAGCTCGGCCCGGCGGGGGGTGCGGGGAAGCCGGAGCGCAGGTCCGGGGGCGCGAGGGCGGAGCGCGGCCCGGGCCCGCGATCCGGCCCGGGTTTTGCGTGCCGCCCGCTCGCCCGCCCGGCCGCGGAGAATTCCATAATCACAGCGGGCGAGAGCGGAGACTGGGAGCGAAAAATCCGGGATCCGGCAACTTTGGGCAGCGCATGCGCGCCCGCGGCGCTCCATCCCAAACACACACACATTTTTCCCCCGGACTTGGAAAGTCACCCAAAGCCGCCCCAAGTGCAGGTAAGAGACTCGGCGCTGCCTCCGCCGCGGGCCCCCCGCGCCCCCGCCCCCGGGGCCCCCCGGGCGCGCCCCCGCCGCGCCCCCCGACCCGCGCGGCCCCCACCCCGGGCTTCGCCTGCAGCGCGGAGCGGGCGAGCGGGGAGCGGGCGAGCGGGGAGCGCGGAGCGCGGAGCGGGGAGCGGGGAGCGGGGAGCGGGCGAGCCAGCAGCCTCCCTGCCTGCCTGCCTGCCGCGCGCCGGGCTGCCTCCCCTCTCGGCGGCGGGCGGCGGGGGGCGCGGGGGCGCGGGGGCGCGGGGGCGCGGGGGGCGCGGGGCGCCTGCCGCCCGGGGGTCGCTCGCCCAGCCCAGGGGCGGGGGGAGGCGCCCGGCGCGAGCGCAGCACTTCGCACACAGGGTGGGGGCGCCCCCCGCGCTGCAGCCTGGGGGGGCAGGTGCTCGCCGGCCCCGGGGGCTCGCTCCGGCCCCCTCCGCGCGCGCCCACCCCCTGCTGCAGGGGTGCGTGCGCCCGCCCGCCGGGGCGGAGAAGGGGGCAGGGGCGAGGGGCCGGGGTGACTTTGCAAGACTTTGCCCGGGGGAACGGGTGGGCAGCCGGCTCCCGCGCCCCGCGCCAGGCTGTGGGTGCTGCCGGCAGAGGTAGGAGCGTCCGCCCAGGCGCGGGGCGCGGGGCTGCCTCCGGGCGGGACAGGGCGGCGCGGGGCTGCTCGGCCCGGGGAGCGGCGCCCCTTCTCCATCTCCGCCTGCGAAGTTTGTCTCAAGTGCGCTGCTCCGGGCGCGGCGAGCGGCGCTCCCCGCCCCCCACCCCACCCCGCCCCACCCCCACCCGCGGCTCCGGGGCGCAGGGCCGCGGCGGGCGGGCTCGGGGCCGGGGCGGCGGTGGGGCCGCGCGCCTGTGCGCCGGAGCCCGCCCGGGGCCGGGGAAAAGTTCGGGGAGTTGCGGCGGCGCCGCGCGCTGCGGGAGAAGTTGCGCCCGGGGATGCGGGCCGCGGGGCGGCGGCGGGCGGGCGGGCGGAGCCGGTGCGCGCCGCGGGGCTCGGCGGGGCGGGGGCCCCCCGGGTGGGCTGCGGGGCCTCGAGGCCGGGGCCGCGCGGGGCGCAGGCGGGGAGGAGGCAGCGCGCGGGGGCGCGGGGCGCGGGGCGCGGGGGCAGCGAGGGCAGCGGGGCCGCGACCCCCGGCCACCTGCGCCCGACCTCGGGGGCCGCGGGGCGCGTGGCGGCCGGCGCACGAGCGGGGCTCCGGGGGCGCGCGGCGGTGGGGCCGGGCCGGTCGCTCCCGCAGCCCGCGGGGCAGGGGCCGAGTCGTGCGCCCCGGGTGAGCCGGCCGGGCGGAGCGGCGGCCGGTTTATTTTTACTCGGTGGCATTTGCAGAATGTGCAGCTGATGGCCGTCGGCCGCCAGGAAGTTTTGCTTTCTGTTCTTTCTGTCTCCCCGAAGCCAGCGCGGCCGGGAGCGGGCGGGCCGGGGAGCGGGGCCTGGGAGGGGAGGGCGCGGGGCGCGGGACGCGGGGGCGCGGGGCGCGGGGGGCGCGGGCCGGGCGGGGGCGCGGGGGGCGCGGGCCGGGGCGCGGCGGAGCGCTCGGGCGGGCGTCGGTCCCCAGCGCCGGGAGCTCCTGGCGAGGGAACAGGTGTATGCGCCGTCAATCACGGCGGGAGGGACACTTTGGGGGCGTAGATTAAGATCATAATAATAGATCTTTCTCTAGGGGGTGGGCGCGGATTCTTGCTCCAAGTCGTCCCCGACCCGGGTCCGGAGTTAGGGGGGCCCAGGAGGGCGCAGGGGGCCGCCTCGGCTGCTCCGCAAGTTCCCGGGACCCGGCCTCGGCTTGGGGAGCGGCCCCGGCGCGGCGGGTGCGGGTGCGGGTGCGTGTGCGGGTGCGGGTGCGGGTGCATGACTGTCCGCCGGGGAAGCAGCGGAAACACGCCTGGGACCAGCCCGGGGCTCCCCCAGCCCAGCTGGATCACCGGGGCCCCGGAGGGGGCCGCGCCCGGCTGCCCCCGCGGGTCCGGGGCACGCCCCCCCCCCAGTGTGCGGTGGGCCCGCGACTCCGACCCCGCGGACGCCCGGAGAGCTGGGGGCGGCGAGGGGCGAGGCCGAGGGGAGTCGGGCGGCAAAGTTGGCGAATTGAGGACGGCTCGGAGCTGGCACCGCGCGCGGTAAGAGCGCGCGAGCGGCTGGAGAGCGGACCGCAGGGTGGTCGGCGCCCCCCGCCCCCGGGCGCGCACACGCACACGCACACGCGCGGGCACACACACGCGCACATGCACACTCGCGCGGGCACACGCGCACACACGCGCGCGCACGTGGACACACACATGCGCGCACGCGGGCACACGCGCACACACACATGCACACGCGGACGCACACACGCGCCGTCCTGAAGGGAGCTGTCCGGGCTGAGCAGGAGCAGCTGCGCCGGGCGTGGCGAGGGGGGTCGCCGGCTCCGGGGGCTGCGCTCCGCGTGCCCAGAGGGGGCGCTGGGCGGCGCGGAGCCCGAGCGCGGAGCCCGGGGCGAGCGGCTCGCGGGCGGCCCCAGGTGCGCCCCGCGCCCTCCGCGCGCCCCTGCGCCCCCGCGCGCCCCCGCGCGCCCTCCCCGGCGCGGCCCTGCCCAGCTCCCGGGGCCTGCGCGCGGCCGGCCGGGGGGCTCGTCCCGTCCCCGCCTGGGCGCCCACCGGCCCTCCCGGGACCCCGCGAGCCGCACAGGCCCCCGCCCCCGTCTGGTTCGCCACCTTCCAGGCGGGCAACGAGAGTTTATGGGGAATATTGTTGAACTTCAGTAATCAGGTTTCCAGCGATCTTATGCCTCCTGTTTAATTTATTAGACTAGTTATTTATTCTGTTGATGATAATCTGTTGCTGGTTTCTATGGAGATGTTAAACTGATCTCTTTCAGAAATCAAACTCCATATGCACTAAAACGTTTAAAGGGGCAGCGCCTCTCCCTCTCTCCCCGGGCCTTTCTGATTTTTGTTTTTTAGACTTTGCACCTTGCAGAGACTTCGCGTCTTTCCCGGAGTCTCCGTGTGCACTTTATTTCCTTCTTACGAGGGAGAGGAGCCCGGAGACTCGCGCTTTGTGGCAAGTACAGCTTATTATGGCTAGGAGAGAGCGGGCGCTTTGATCTCCAAGTTGCATCATCATTTAAAACAGATCATTTCACCACCACCCCCTTCTTCCCCATCGTATAAGAGCAAAATTCTTTCAAGATCAAAGAGTCCAATCTAAAACAACAAAAAAAAACCCAACTATTGTCCAAAAAAAAAAAAAATAGAAAGTCAAATGTGAATCTCTCCTTTATATCTGCTCCCCTTGTGTTGAATTTTTTTTAATAAGAAAAACAAAACTTGTAGCTCAGCTGATTTTTCATACTTATTAATAGTTTATCTGCCCCCCCCTTTTTTTTTAATTTAAAAAGAAGTTCAAAGTTAGATTTCCCTGCCTGTGGGGGTTGAGGTATATTTGCTTCTCTTCTAGATCCTGACCATCTGTTTTTGGAAAATTAGCCTCTGGGAAGAGGGGGAAAGTTCTTACTCAAAGTTAATGGAGTACTTAAAGAAATTAAAAAAAAAAAAAGCCCAAATATTTGACAGGCCTAATTTTCCCACTTTTTTTTTTTGTGGGGGGGGATTATCAGGAACCTCTGTCCCATGTATGAGAGCACATCAACTTTTTCTCCTTTGATCCTCCTGTCGTCTTCTCAGTTCTTTTTCTGTAGACTCCGGACTTGGAGGCGGTGGGTACAGTGAATTAAGAAAGTAAGGCAGAAAAAAAAAATTATCTTGGTTTGTGACACTCTGAAAAATTGCAAACCTACTCCGAACTCAGATATTTATCACGTTGACAGATATGATACAAAGCGATTGCATTTCCTAATGATCCTCTGGGACTAAGTTGTAGGTAAAACCATTTAATGCATTTTTAATTTTAAAGTAAGGCCTGGGTTCCATTTTCTTGGCGGTGGGGGAGTGGATGTCCCTCTGTAGAGCCGATGCTTTCTGAGTATACTGTTTTGCTTTTTCAAGTAGGATCCCCCACCTCCACCCCTTCACATTTCCATTTACTTTGGGGAGGGGTGAGGCACACACAGGGCATTTGGCTTTCATAAATAAATTTATATCTGGCCAGAAGGTCCAAAGCTTAAATAAGAGTACACTTAAAAAAAAAAAAAAAAAAAAAGGAAAGAAGCAAAAACAAACCTGACTCCACCCCTGATATAGGAAATAAAACAGAGTCAATACTTGACTCTCCCCCCCCCCCCCCCATGCCATCCTGGTTCTCTTTTACATTATTTTATTTTGGGAAGGGGGTGGAGTGGTTCTTGCTTCTCAGCTCAGAGGAGAGAGGAGCCATTTCTGATCTTTCCCCCTTTGCTATATTTTTAAAATTTGTTTGATTTGGATTGCAAACAGAACAGGCTTACGGGAGAAAAGAGCACTGTGGCTTTAAACTCAGGAGTTTGCATATTCTCCTTGTATCTTTCCCCTTTGCTAATTATTGTGTTGTTTTCAGAGCAAATATGTCATATCCATGGCGACCGGGCAGGTTTATTGTCTTTCTGAAGCAATAGCTCACATAAGTAATTAATGACTTTCTTTTTTTTCCTCTGGCTTAGGTTAAACAGATCATTCAAGGAAAGTCATATCTCTCTCTTCTCCCTTCTCTCTCTCTCTCTCTCTCTCTTTTTTTTTAGCCCAGTGACATAAGAACATGAGTTAGAACAAGAAAATACTTTAACCAAGAAGTCAACAGCTTATTTTCCCCCATTTCTTTTAAAAGCTGAAGTGTCAGCTTTCAGACATATGAGGCTGTCATGCTGGCAGCCGTGAGCAGAGCAATCCACGCCTGGGTTGGAAATCCATTTGAAGGTTGTGCAGCAGGGGAAGTGTTGGCATGGGGGGGGAGTAACCTGCAGGAATTTGCTTTTGAGGTGTGTGGGGGGGGAGAGCACTCCAAAATGAGTATTTCTCCTGTATTTAGCAGAATTTAATTAAATTGTTTACAGGAAAGAATTAATGAGTTGGTAGTAATGTGTCCCCCCCCCCTTTTCTTTTTCCTAGTCTACTTAATTGGAAAGACAAAGTTTTTCTTTTTTGATTCACCTTGAGCTTCAGCTTTCTCCAGCCTTTGTCTTCAAGTGTTTTTTCCTGGAAAAGTACCTTTTGGAATCCCCTCTGGTTAATATTTCCAGAATTATGGCAGAGGTGTTGTTTGTTTTTTTTTCCCCTTAGACCCACAGTTCGAAACTGGCTTCTGCTTCTCAGGAATCGACTATGATGATTGACTAGGACTTGGATTTTTTTCACTTCTTTGGTGGGGGGAGTGGCTTTTTGTGGATGTAAAATCATATAGACGGCCTATCTCTGTCCTGTATCAAGTGACAGTGTTGTGGAAGGTGGAAGAAATGTTTTCCTTTGGAAAAAAAAAAAATCACCATGTATGTCCCACCCTTTTCAAATGGACTTTTTGCTAATGAGAAGTCTTATGATGTCACTGCTTAACTTTTGAAATACGCTGGATGTCCAACCGGATACCCTGCAGCAACTCTCCTGCCCCCTCCTCCCGGACAGATGTGCATTAATTAAGCACACTTATACTGTCCCCCCTCTTGTTGAAATTCCACGTATTGCTGAGGTTCTGTGTGTGTCCTTAAGAAAGGGGAATGAGATAAAGAGAAAAGCATTTCTATTATATTTATACCCGGACACAATTAAAAAGGATCGTCGTCCTCCCTCCCGCCCCCCATTTGAAGCAAGTGAAAAAAGGACCATGAGTCAACTGAATGAATCTTGAGGCTTTTGGCATTAAAAATAAAAATATAAAGCCGAAGAGGATTTCTTTGGTATCTGGTTTCTGAAGAGGAGAAGAGAAGGCCGGGCGAGTCTGGTGCTGAGACTCCAGTGGAGTTGTAATTGAGCCCGTAACCTCTTGATGTCTATATCAGAAAAGCAGACATGAGCACAGGGAACCAGGGAGAGGCAAACAAGCCTTGTAAAGGAGGGAGCTCAGGGGGAGATGCAGAGAGAGAGGGAGAGAGGGAGGGAGGGAGGAGGGAGGGAGGGGGAGGGAGGGGGGAGATTTAATTTATAGACATTTTAAAAACTGTAATTTCATTAGGATCTGTTCTTCCCCTTCTCTGAAGGGCAGCCCGGCAGACCGATAAGGCCGGTCCCCGTGCTGGGACGCGTGGCGTGGCTCGGTGGGCGCGAGCTTGGCACCCTTTGCCGCCCCCACCCCCCCCACCCCGGGCTCCCGCGCTCGCTGCCCGTTTGCTCGTGGCCTCCTGATTTTGGAATCAGACCCCATAGAGCCACGAGTTGAGCCCCGGTTCCCGGCTGCCCGGCCGCCCCCCGCGGGTGCCACACGGTTCCTCGAGCGGCTCCTGCCTGGCCTTTGGCACCCGCGTGGCTTCCGCCTGGCGCTGGGCCGCAGGAAGCCCCCGGGGAGGGGGCGCCCCCGCTCTGCCCCCCTCAAGTTCACCAGTGGAGTTGCTGTGGTGCGGAGGCCACCGAGTGGGTCGGGGGGTGGCGGTCGGGGGGGACCCAAAGCCCGTCATAAATTCTGCAAAAATTAATCAACCGTTTAAGAGCCGCCGGTTAACGAGGTTCTGCAGGCCCGCCGGGCCCCCTGCTCAAAGTCCAGCGGGGTGGGGGGTGGCCTGGAGGGTGGGGAAGACAAGGGGACTTGGGTTTTTTTTTTTTAAATCTGAATAATTGAGAATAACTAGGGAGAAGGAGGAAGAGAGAGGGATTTATTGAATATAAATCCTTAAGTACCCTGGTTCCATATTGTTGGGATTTTTTTTTTTTTTCCTTTTGGTCTGGATTTGTCCTGTGTGTCTTTGGTGGAAAAGACACGTAGAGAAAGAGAGCAAAGGAGGGGGTGGGGAGAGAGGGAAGGATAGAGAAGAGAGAGAGAGAGAGAGAGAGAGAGAGAGACGTGTGGCTCCTTTGGAACTCATTATCATTCTTAATAAGCCTTAAGGAATAAAGAAGAGCGTTGAGTGTAAATGCTGGGTAATCCTAACACTTCTCAAGGTGAGAGGAGTCTTGAGGACACGGAGGAAAGGGGGGCCGGCAGTCCAGGGCTCGGAGGCTCTGCAGGAGGCCTGGGGGCCGGAGCGGGGGGCCCGGAGATGCCCAGCCGGGCGGCGTGTGGGATGGCACTGGGGCTCCCAGGAGAGGGCGACCCGCGGGGGCGCAGGGCAGGGCGAGGGAGGCATCTTCACCGGGCAAGCCCTGCCTCGGTTGGGGTGGGGAGGAGGGGCCACAGGACCTTTGCTCTCTCCTGGGCCCTGTCTGCCCACAGGCTCGGCCCCTGCCCCCGGTCTCGGGTTCCTGCAGGGGGCCTCGTCCTGCTCCTGTGGGCCCCCTGCGTTGTCCGCTCTGCTGAGCGGCAGGGACGGAGCAGCGGCCGGAGCTCAGCTCTGGACACTAGGTGGCTTAGAGGATCTTCGAGGTTTTCCGAGACGAGCAGCTGGCTCCCTCTGCTCCCGCTGGTGGGCTCGCTGTGCCCGTCCTCCGTGGGGCCCGCGGGCCGCCTGGCGGGTGGGTGGCCTCGGCACAGGGGCCCGGCACAGCCCCCGGACCGGTGCTCCCGGAGCAGCTTCGAGGCCAGGCGGGAGGCGGCCGCGGGGGGGCCTCTGCTCCTCCTCTGGAGTTCATGTGCCCCCTCTGAGAATCCTCTTAATAAAGAAAAGTCTCATAAGCATAAATACTGCTTATTCTTTGAGGGGTTTCGCAGATCTTACAGCCCCAGGCACGGAGCCTCCGGGGTCCCTGCTCCGGTGGCCTCCTTCCAGCTCTCCGGGACTGTGGCGGGGTAGGGACGCAAGGAGGCCACTTCAGTTCTCAGGTCCATTCCCACCTGCCTGCTGGGCTCGGGGAGCAGAGCCTGGGCAGCACCGTGAGCAGGGTCCCTTGCAGGTGGGTGGGGCCGACGCTCCGAGAAGCGCACCTACGCAGGTAGCTTCCCCTCTGCGGGACCAAGGCCGCGGCCCCGCCACCCGGATTCCGAGGGTACTTGACGAAGGGTCTCAGCCGAGGACATGTCCAAAGCCTGCGTGATTTTCTCTGGGGCCTGACAATTCAGGTCTGACTTGCCACCGTCAGGGCGTGCGTGTCTTCACCGGAAAGCAGCTTCTGGGGAGCTCGCAGAGGGGGTGCGTGGGCGTCAGCGAGGAGGGCTGGTTGGTGACTGCGCTGGGGTGAAACCCGGGGGCAGAGCAGGACCGGGCGGGTGGATCCTGCTGTCCTGTTGTTTGAAAGCAGTGGTGACCAGATTGCACCCCGCGTGTGCTCGCTGCGCTGCCCCTGGGGGGTCTTGGGGTGGGTGTGCGTGTGCGTGCGGTGAGCACGGGGTGGGGAACCAGCCTGCCAGGCTGGCACCCTTCCCCAGCACTAATTGCTGGCGGAGAACCCGCGGGGCCGTGCCAGCGTCTGCAGCCCGCCCGCCCCCCTCGCCCCCGGGGAGCTCAGCTGTGCAGCTCGCTCTGCGAGGGCCATTTCCGGGCCCACTAGTCCTGGAGGCTCCTTTGGGAGATTCAGGGAAATCTGATCCCGGGGGACCGCGGGCCAAGCCCCGCATCCTCGGCCTGGCACCTGGGGCGGGGGAGACCTGGGTGGTCCCGAGCTCTGCGGAGGTCCACGTGCGGGGGTCGCGGGGGTCGGGGACCTGCTCCCGGGCTGGCTCTGCAGTAAATCACTGCATGCTCTTGGGCGAGTCATTCGACCTCTCCGGGCCTCGGTTTCCTCTCTTATCAAATGGCCTCTGACCCGATTTCCCTGACAGGGTCGCGCTGCTGGTCGGTTGGCCCTGTAGCTCTGAGCGTTCTTTGAAATCGTGAAACGTAATGAGGAATTTATCACGGTCACGTCGTCAAGTGCGGGTGCCCCCGCGTCGATGAGCCCGTTTCATATAATGCGGTATTAGTGACCAGAAAGCCGAGGCCCTGGACGTGGCGTGTGTGGAGCTGGGGTTGCATTTTTGTGTCAGGCTGTGGTTTGCTTCTCATCCTTGGGCGCTTGGGGCTGAAGTGTGTCGGGGGAGATGCTTATCGGGCAGCGTGGGGGGTGCCTCGGAGAGCCGTGTGTGTTACACGTCAAGCATCTGGAACCAGTTAGCTGGGCACCGAACTCCTGTCCTTACAGCAGCTACTTAACTAGCCTATGCCTCAGTCTTCTCATCTGTAAAATGGGGATAACGCTGCCTGCCTTGTGGGTTTGATGTGAAGATCAGATCACCTGGGCTTGGGAAGTGTTTGGAACCGGCCTGGCACCTGTGGGTGCTCCAGACTCACATGGGAGGGAGTGTGGACGCACCTGCTGCCCACCGGGGTGTGCTGTGCTCTCCATCCGGGGCCTGGGATTCCCGAGGGTCCGGGGTGTGATGCTGTTAGTTGGAAACTCTGATTTTGTGTTTTATCTTCCGGGGCTCCCTTGAGGTCTCCTGGTACGTTTGGTGATGCGTCAGAAGACGTCGAGAAGCAAGACCGTGCCCACATTCGGAGTCTGACCCCAAATGGGAGAGGGGCCCTTGGTCTCTCGTCCCCATTGCGGCCGGAGTGGATGTTCCCGGAGCTGGAGGCAGGGAGATTCCTCACGGGAGCTTTATGGGATGAGAGGCAAGGGGGCTGGTGGCCTCTGCTCGTGTTCCCAGGGCCTGCGAGTTCCTGCCGAGGGCCGCCGTGTGGGGGCCCCGCCGTGGCGGAGCTGGTGCGGCCAGCAGAGGCTGGCTGGACCCAATGCGAGCCATGTTTCTCTTGGTTGGGCGGATTCATTTCTCTAATCCTTTGTTCCTGGGTCCATAAAATGGGGTTGGGATTCCATCTGCGGCCCCTGAGTGAAAGCACAGTAGTCATGGCTCCCATTCACGGAGGCTTGATTTTGCGCATCATCCGTGGAAGTCACTTGGCCGGTGAGCAGCACACAGTAGGGGCTGCGGGATGAACGTTCGAGGAGTAGCAGGCTGACCTTGGCCCGGGCCGAGCCGGCCCCTGGAGGGCCTCCTACTAAGTGCTCAGCGAGCTGGCAGGGAAGCGGGCACGGTGGGGACGGAGCCCAGGCCTCCCCCCGCCCTGCCGAGGGTGATCCTGCCCTGGGGAGCGGCCCCGGCCTGGGCGGAGGTGCGAGGGAAGGGCCAGGAGAAGCAGCAGAGGAGGCTCGAGGCAGTGACCTCAGGAGGCAAGGACATGGGGGCTGCGGGGCTGGGGGCACCCGAGGGGCGAGGGGCGCTGATGGAAGGCGAGGTATATGGCTCGCCCCGGCCTCTCCCATTTCACTCTGCTCTGCCAGAACACCCCGGTTCTTGTTTCACTCCCTGGATCTGGGAGCAGGTTAATTTCCATGACGAACTCCAGGCCACGTGCTCAGAGGATTTATCTAATTAAACTGATGCTTTTTCTTTTTTTTTCTAAGAAAGAAGGGAAGGGAGGAAGGGAGAAAAGAAAGAGAGGAAGAGAGGAAGGAAAGAAGGAAGAAGAAATGGAAGGAGAGAAGGAAGAATGGATGGGAAGGAGGGAGGGGCCGAGAGAGGGAGGGAGGATGGAAAGGAAGGAAAGGAAAGAAAGAAAGAAAGATGGGAGGGAGGAAGGCAGGGAGGGAGGCAGAGGAGCTGGAGGCTGAGCAGTGATTTTTGAAAGGCTGGGCCCGCAGGGAGCACAAGCCGGGCAGCTGAGCCGGGCAACATCCCCGCTTCTGTCCTCTGAAGCTCCTACGCTGATGTGCAGCGTCGCTCTTGGGCTGGGAGGGCAGGCGCAGCAGCGGGGCTCAGGATCTGGACCGTCCAGGACCGTGGCCTCTAAGCCCAGTGGCAGTTGAGAGGAACCGAGATGAAAAACTCAGTTCTTCAACGAACCGGCCACATGTCCCGCGCCCCAGAGCCCCCCGGGGTACCGTGGGACAGCGTGGATGGAGGGCGTCTCCAGCTCTGTGGCACCAGGGAGGCAGGTGGGAGAGGGTGGGCGCTTCCTCCCAGAGCCTGGGCTGCGGGGATGCCCGACCCCGAGCCCTGGGGTCACGGATTGTGGGCTCCTGCCTGGGGCCAAGGCCTCCCTGCCGCCGCGGCCGCCTCCTCTTAGGGGCCCCTGCCCTGGGGACGGGGCCACATGGTGCATCTCCAAGTTAGCAGAACCGGGTTGGAATCCTCTTCTCACTCGCTGTCTTCGGGGCCTGGGCAGGGGTCGTAACTGTCTACATGGCCGTGGGCTAACGGGAGGCGGTGTCTGCGCCTGGGGTCTTGGACAGCATGGCCCGAGCTCCCGGGGTGGGCGCAAGCCTTTAGCGTAGTGCTTGGCACACAGTAGACACGTGGAAAATGGGGACCACGGTTTTTATAATAATCATATTATTATGGTTGATATTATTTTAATGTGATTATTGAAGAGCTTTTGTGGCTGCCAAGTTCTTGGGGACATTCCCAGACCAAATGCTAATTTCTCTATGATCAACACTTTCCAGATTTAGGTTAAAGGAGCCCCCCCAACCCCGACCTTCCGGGAGCCTAATTTGGATCCCTTGCCATCTCTCCCCATCCCTCCTTTCTTCTGGCAAGAAGAAGAATTGGAACTGCCCTGGGGTTACTCTTGCAAGCCCTTCTACTTGTGAGAGGCCCTGCTGCTCCCAGCGCGCATGAAGTCGTGCCCATGTGCACATACACACATGCACACACGTGCACACACACGCACTTCTCTACTGGCCAAACTACATTAAAAAAAAAAAAAAAAACAACCAAAACAAAACACAACCAACCCAAAGCATTAAAATAGGGGAGAGCAGATGTGGCCAGGCGGGGCTAGCGGATTGTTTGGGGCCGGGGTGGGGGCGGCGGCCCCTGGCAGGGACGTGTGTGTTTATTCCTGGACACTGCCCAGTGCTCTGTGTGCTAATGTGGAGCTGTAAAGTCCCCTGCATTGTGCAGGCTCCTCTCCCCGTGAAAAGGCAATTGAGTCAGTGAGTTCTGAATGGATTGGAGCTGACAGTAAATGAGAATTTGGCAGTGGGTAGGAAACAAGCTCCCCTCCCCGCCCCCCACCCCAACACACACTCACTCATCCCTCCCTAAACTTCCAGAGCCTGTTGGGTTTTTAGAGGGGTTTTGAAGAAAAAAAAAACACCAAGAGTGACGATTCCTTTTTGTACAGGTCAACGTTACCAGCAGGGGGGCGGCCCCCGCCTGCCCCCTTCCCCAGGGATGCCCTAACCCTGTCCCGTCCCCGCGGTGGCTCCACCAGCGATCCCGAACGAGTTAACGGCTGAATCAACGCTAGACTCAGCTGTACGTTTTACTCTGGGTTCCTGAATGAAGCGATGTGCTGTGCTCAGCACGATTGGAGACTGTCTGCCCCGGGTGGCCCACCGGCCGCCACCCTGCTGGGCTCCGCCAGCTTCCATGGGACCTGCTGCTGGCAGCGGGGCAACCCCGTCTGGCGGTCCCCACATCCAGCCTCCCATTAGAGACCTCTTTTAATTTCAAAAGAAGGGGTGGCTCATCTTGAGCTGTACGGTCCCTGGTTTGCAAAGAAGGCTCAGGGTTTTGAGGGTTTGTACACGCCGTGCCCCACGCCCCGTATTCCCCTCCCCACCGTGCCCTCACTAGCAGATTGGTCAACAGACATCCTGGCCCCTGAAAGGTCCCATGTCCCTAGTCCTGCCCACTCGATCATTCCCAAGAGAGCCAGGCAGGGACCTGCCTTGCAGGTGCCTCCTTACAGGTGCTCCTCCCGGGCCCCCCCCGCATGTTTGTGAAATGGCAGCTCTGAGCTTACCCATCCTCTCAGGGGAGCTGCGGAGTCCCTCTTCTTCCTCAGGAGCAAGAGGCAAAGGAGCACCACTCACTGTGGCAGGGTGACAGCCTGCTGGTGGCGGGGGGCTGTGTCCCCAGTGCCCGGGGAAGCCTCTCGGGAGTCCCTTTTTGGACAAGACCCAGTAGAGTGTGGTTGTTTTTGCTGCTGTACTGGGAGAAGCTCCCCCACCCCGTGCAGAGGCACCGTAGAATGTTCTAGAATAATGGAGTGCACAAGTCCCAATCCCTGCTTCCTCATTTGTTAGTACTGTGACTTTGGGCCCATCCCTAACCCTCGTGAGCCTCTGTTTTTTCACTTGCAAAGGGAGAATGATGCTAGTGCCCTAAGCCCGGGGTGGCTGTTGGCATTAAAGGAAATAACGCAGCCAAGGCGCTTGGCATGAGGCCTGGCACCTGGGAGCGAGGGGCAGCGACCGTCGTGACCTTATTGTTCCTCCTCCTTGCTCCCGGCTGGAAGGAAGGGGTGAGGCAGGAAGGCGGAGGGCTCCGGAGGGCTCAGGCCTGTCCGCCCCGAGATGTCCCCAGATGCCACCTGCCAGACCGGCAGGGTGAATGTGAGGTGCCTGGACATGTGGGCCTGGTGTGGGGCCTGGAGGGAGCAGGGGAGGGCCACCCCACCCATGGGGGCTTCCTGGACCCACACCCAGCTGGCGGCCTGGCTGAGGCCTGGGACCTGTACGCAGCTGGTGGCTCGGCTGAGGCCTGCGGACCCGCACTCAGGTGGTGGCCTGGGTGAGGCCATGGGACCCGCACCCAGCTGGCGGCTTACCTGAGGCCTTGGGACCCGCACCCAGCTGGCGGCCCAGGTGAGGCCTGGGGACCCACACCCAGGGGGCAACCCGCCTGAGGCCTGGGGACCTGCACCCAGGGGGCGACCCGCCTGAGGCCTGGGGACCCGCACCCAGCTGGTGGCCCGGCTGAGGCCTGGGGACCTGCACCCAGCTGGTGGCCCGCTGAAGCCTGGGACCCGCACCCAGCTGGTGGCCTGCCTGAGGCCTGGAGACCCGCACCCAGGTGACGGCCTGGCTGAGGTCTGGGACCTGCACCCAGGGGGCGGCCCGGAGGGGCTCACCTGGGTCTGGCCCGCAGGAGGAGGTCAGAGCAGGGCCTGTCCTGTCACCCCGAGTGCCCCTCCGAGCCCTCCAGGTGAGTCGGTGGAGACGGCGGCGGCTGGGGGTGGCGGGGGGTGGCGGAGCCAGGAAGGGGACGAAGGAAGGAGAGGATGCGGGGAATCCTCTTGCTTTTATCCCCACAGGGCGGCCAGCAAGCTGAGGCGCTCGTACCTGTTCAGTTTCTTTCTATCCTTTTTAAATATTTTATTCATTTATTCATGAGAGACACAGAGACACAGGCAAATGGGGAAGCAGGCTCTGAGCGGGAGCCCGATGCGGGACTCGATCCCAGGACCCCGGGGTCAGGCCCTGAGCCACTAGGGGCCCCACCTCTTCAGTTTCTTAAAAGGGGAAGGACAGAGATATTCCCGCGCGCCTGCTGGGTGTCAGATGCTGGGCTGTGACCTTCTGAGGGACTGAAGAACACGAGGCAGGTCGGGGTCGGCCCCTGTTGCGCCAGTCAGGACATAAGGCCCAGAGAGGCCAAGGAACGTCCCGAGTTCACCCGGCGGCTAAGGGGGAGCCTGCGTCTGGCGCTTGAGCCCCTGCACACGCTGGGAAAGCACAACCGTGTTTTAAGTAGCTTTTGAGAATAAATAAAGGGAAAACGTTCAGCCGTAACCTAACCATTGTGGTATCACCTCCCAGGACCGCGTGTGTTCCGGTGTCTTTCTCGCCCCTTTGGTGACTGCGTGCGTTTGCATAATAGACATTTTACGTGATTATAGTAATAAGAGAATATGGTTTTAGTTGAGAAGCGAGAGGGTCTCCTGAGCTGGGGCCGCTGCGGGGTGATTGGTTCTCAGCAAAATGGAAACCTGGCTTTGGCCCCGAGCCATCTCTTCCGCAGCGACGTTCCTAAAGTTGGGTCGGAAAAAGCCAACCGGGCGCGCGGAGGGGCGCAGAGGACCCTCGCGTTCCCCTCGGGTTGCTCGCGCGGTTAAGTGGTACCATTTTCCTTTTAACTCACTTCCTTCTTGCTCTTGACAAATGGGAATATTTGTACCATTTTCCCGAATGACCTCCTCTCCTTGGGGTAATGAGAAAATGAAAGTCTCTGCTAAGTGCTTTGAGATATTCAGATATAAAAACGGAGAGCGCAGTGTTGTCATGGGCCCTTTGCTGCCAGGGCGCTTTAGAAAGAGGAAGTACGGCTCGTGGGGGTGAAGGTCAGCGTGAGGATGAAGGCCACTGGCGGAACCAGCGTGCCCGGGCGGGCAGCGGGGCGCGCGGGGTGGCCGGAGCCTCTGCCCGCCCTCTGGGCCCACCCTCCGAGGCCCGGGGACCCCGACACCGCGGGGCGGTGCGTGTGGCCGAGGTTCCAGTGCCTGGCGCGGCCCCGCGGCCCTGTCCCCTCCGGGCTTCGTCACGTCCGCCCAGGAGTAACAGGGCGGAAGAAATACCGGGTCACCTATACGAGTAATAATGTTGAAGCTGATTTCGAAACGTGCAAAAATGTTTATTACGCGAGGGGTGGGGGGGAGAACCAAACACCCAAGGCCGCGAGCGGGCGCCACGAGAGAAAGTGTATGGGGGGGAAATTCACAAATGCGTCCGGACAAAGCCTGCAAGGTAATCCTCCAAAATGAAAATTACAGCATGAGCGGTGGGACCACGGTGATTTGTTTTTTATTTCACAACATTTTCTTTAA
This sequence comes from Canis aureus, assembly GCF_053574225.1. Taxonomy (NCBI): domain Eukaryota; kingdom Metazoa; phylum Chordata; class Mammalia; order Carnivora; family Canidae; genus Canis; species Canis aureus. The sequence goes on from NC_135615.1 coordinate 85,985,785, forward strand.
ATTCCCCCCTATGATTAAAAACCAACAAAGCCAACGTGGCGGCGCGGCAGGGAGCCTGGGGAGGGGGCGGGGGCGGGGCAGCGCCGGGCGGGAGGGCGCCTGCACCCACGGCCCCCGCAGGGTGCTGAGCTCACCGGCTGTGCCAGCCGCAGAGACCTATGAGATCTCCGGGAGCCGAGGCGTATCAGTGACTCAGACCTCCGTGGTATGCTCCTCAACAATAGCTTTTGTCCTTTGCCCAAAACCCTAGGCCAGTGTGTTAAAAAAAAAATTATAAAATTATGAGATAGTTTGTACTTTCCTTATACCAGCCTGTGCCAGCTTCGGGTGCTTTATTTATTCAAGGTGGGGAGGCAGGGAAGGCGGGGTGGGGGTGAGGGGCAGACAGAGAGGAAAAGAAAAACAAGGTAGAACTCGGACAAGGCCCAAGAAACGTTTGAGCCTCAACCAACAAACTTTCTTTTGTTTCCCCCGTGGGGAGGGAAAAGAAAATGAGGCAGGGAAAAACGCAGAGGGCCGGTTTGAACCAAAGAAAACGCCTCGTGTTTGGTGCACGGGGTCGTTCCTTGCAGTGGGTTTTGCCTCTTGCTTGTTGAATAAGAAAGCTGCTTCTGGAAGCTCATCTGGGGCCGGGCCGCGGGAGGGTCTGGGCAGAGAGGGCTGGAGCGGGGGCAGCCAGGCTGGGCCACGGGGGCCTGGAGGTTTCCTTGGCTGCTGCGGCCAGTCACGCCCGTGGCCCTCGCCCCCCTCTGCTTGGGTTTAAGTAAGATTCCGACCCCTGGCGTCCCGGGGGCAGCCCAGTGCTGGGGACTCCGAGTTCCCCGCCGTCGGAGCCTGTCTCGGACCCGCTGGGCCAGGACGTGCCTCCCCGCGTCCAGCAGGAGTGAGATTCGGGAAGAACGACCTTGCGCGGGGTTAGGGTGGGAAGTGGGGTGTGTGTGCGGTCGTGTAGGTGACACGGCGTGTGACTGCCTGCGGGGCCGCGGGCGTGAGACGGAGCGTGAGAGGCCGCGAGTGTGCGCGTGCGTCCCCGGAGCGCTCTTCCCCGGGGTACTTGGGCCCAGCGCCGACCTGTCTCTCCCAGCGCCCCGGCCTGCCCGCCCCACGCCTGCCCGGGCCGTCCCCTGGCGCACCTGTCGGGCAGCCTGGACCCCGGCCGTTGGCGATTCTTTCGTCACGGTTAGTTCAGAGGATTCTGGGGAACGAGGCGGGGTCTCGGCAGTGGTTTGACCCGTAGGGAAAGGCATCCTGTGGGTGACGGGCCGAGACGCGGCGCTGTGGGTGGCCTGGCCCGGGGCTCGGAGGCCCTGTCCAGGCCCTGCTGCGGTTTCAGCCCCGCATCCCCTGTCTCAGCGTATCCACGGGGTCCCCCTTACCCACAGGGTCCCCCTTACCCATGGAGGTCCCCCTTACCCACGGGATACCCCCTTACCCATAGGGTCCCCCCTTATCCATAGGGTCTCATCTTATCCACGGGGTCCCACCTTATCCATGGGGTCCCCCTTATCCACGGGGGTACCCCATTACCCATAGGGTCCCATCTTATCCAGGGGGTTCCCACCTTATCCACAGGGTCCCCCCTTATCCACAGGGATCCTACCTTATCCACGGGGTCCCCCTTATCCATGGGGTCCCCTCATCCCTGGGGTCCCCCTTATCCAGGGGCTCCCCCTTATCCACAGGGTCCCCCTTATCCACGGCCCCCCCCCCTTATCCAGGCCGCCTCGGGAACAGACTGGCTGTTGAGCTTCCGTGGCCCTGTGGGCTGTAAGGGGCCGCCTTGGTCTTGGGGTCCCGGCGATCCCTCCCGAGAGGAAGGCAGGGTGGGGACCATCGTGCCTGTTGTATAGGTGAAGACCCTGAGGCCCGGAGAGGAGGGCACCGTGTCATGGTCACGCGGCCGTCGGGCAGACCTGGAAACAGGACAGAGTCGGGGGCCGCCCGGAAATGGGGTCACCGCCGCCAGCGGCTCGGGTCGAGGCGAGGGATTCTGGGTTCTTCCTCCTCCGGGAAACACGGGGAGCCTCCCGGAGCATCGCGCGCCGTGAGGCCGGTGGGAGCGGCCGGTGTGGTTTCAGGGCCTGTCGAGCTGAGGGGGGCGCTGGCTGGAGGGCCCGGCCCCGTGGGCGCTCCCCCGGCCCGGCCTTGCTGCCCCAGCGGCTCCTGGCTGAGCTTCCTGGCCCTGTCCTGCGCGGGCCCCCGCACCTGCTGGTCCACAGCCCGGGCCCCCTGCACCCCACAGCCTTTGGCGTGACCTCGCGGAGCCCTGGGAGGCCTAGATGCGAGGGCAGGACGGCGGGGGAGAAGCGTCCCCTCTGCGACAGGCAGCTGTGGTGGCGGGGCAGGCGCCGTGCCCGGGTGAGCGCCATCTGGGCAGGAGGCCTGGCTCCAGCTGTGGGGGCTCCGGAAGGGCACAGCCCGGGAGGAATGGTTTTGAAGCCACTACTATGGAGATTAAGGGGATGAGAATGTAAATCTCAAGTAAAAAGGTAATTGAATGTAATAGCAAACACTGCTCGCTCTATGTTAATTTTAGCTCTTCCCCTGGATACAAGGCGCTGTATTAGTGTTTTATTACCATTTTGTTTGCACTAATAAAATAGTAAAATTTATTTCAAGGAAGTTGAAGGATGGTTTTACAATGCAAATTTGAAGAAATTGGACTTTTCATTTATGCCTCTGCTATTTTAAACCCTGACGGGTGTAAATTAGCTACAGGGACCGAGCAGACCCCACTGATGGGGGCTTGGGAGGCGAGAGCCCTGGCACAGGTTCCAGACTAGCTCAGAGCAGGGAGCAGAGAGTGCTCCCCAGGAGGCTGGAGGGGCACAGGGGTCGGATTGGGAGGGCCGGGGCAGTGGGTGAGGGCTCGCCAGGCCCGGATGCCTGGTGGTAGGCAAGCATGTCACCCGCTGAACATGCAGGGAGACACACGTGACCACAGACCTCAGGCCTACATCTTTGCTCTCCGCCCTTTGGCCTCCTTCCTGTCTTGACATTGAGCCCCGATTAACCAGGTGACTCCTTGAGGGGAACTGCTAGGAAGGATGGGTAGACCAGATGTCCAGTCCTTTTTTTAAAAAAAAAAAATAGGGCTGAAAATTGAGGGGAGCCTTAGGAGCGTGGAGGAAAGACCCTGAGCCTAAAAGGAGCTGAAGAAAATTCGGATCCTGGCAGGTATCAGCCCAGCACAGGTTCCGAGGCATGTTCCGAACCTTGTCAGCTCTTCCCTCTGACCGATGCATGCTTACGAGTTGGGGAGCAGAGCGTTTTTCAGTAAGCCAGCATCCCTTCCAGTTGGGCCTGGTGGTCCCAGGTGTGGTTGTATCTATGTGCAAAAAGCCCGGAGAACTGAATTTATTTAAAAAAAAAAAAAAAAAAAAAGGAAAGAAATCCAGTTGTCTGAGTTTTAGGGAACCTGATGATGGCATAGGAAGGTGGAGAAGGGAAGGAAATAGATCGGAGAGTTTCATTTTGAGTTTTGGGTGAAGAATTCAGGTTGGTTCTTGTTTTATCCAAACCGGTTTGTTTATCTCTGAGAAATTATCAGCAGCAGTGGCCCGAAGCGATGCATTGGGGGACCAGCTTCCAAAGGGTAGGGACCCGAACAAGTGTACCGATGTCTGGCGAGGTCTGTGACATGTGTTGCCCAGGGTTCTTTGGCCGCCTGCCTGACGTGGGGGAAACAATGAGCTGGTGACACCGGTTTCCAGCCCCAACCCTAGGTCTGGTGGGGGTTTTGTCAGTGTGTTCTGTCTCCCTCGTTCGGAGTGGTGTGTGTGTGTGTGTGTGTGTGTGAGAGAGAGAGAGTGTGTGTGTGTAGTGCAAAGATTCGAAGTGTTGATACTGGCAAGACCGGAGCTGAGAAACGAGCAGAACGGTGGCAGAAGGCAGTGGAAGATCCCTCGGCTGCAGACAGCGTGAGCTCTGGGTGTCAGCACTCTGTGGGTTGCAGGAAATTTGGCACCGGAGCAGAGGAGGGTGGGCACAAGCTCCTGGCCTCTGCTGATGGCTTCTGAGGCCTATGGGGTCCCGTTTGGAGCCGACTGGGTGCTGGGAAATCTCCAAGGGTCACCGGCGTCCAGCAGCAGAGCCAGCACCCCACATGGTTATTGTCAACGCTGGAAGGTTCTGCATCGGGGCCTCTTGACTTCCTTTCGGATCAAGGGGATTTCTTGGGATCTTGGGGTTCGCGCGGAAGGCAAGGGACTGCAGGCCCAGCCCCCTAACAGGTCAGGAAACTCTCTGTCCACTGCTGGCTACACAGAAGGCCCCGGTGGCTGACGGGACAGGCAGGGAGGACCGGAGCTGGTGGCGGTGGCCGGGCGAGGACGGCTTTGAGAGGGTTGCTGGAGGAAACCAGAGACGGGGGCATTTAGAAGTGGGGTGACTTTTGGAGTAGTTTCCGATTCTCAGAGCGGCGAGATGCACCGCGGCGTACCCGAGGATGTAGAGGGCGCGTGGGGCAGGGGCTCACTCGGTGCATTGCAATCCCAAACTGTAATTACATCAAGGAGCAGACGGAAATGGGAAAAGAGGATTAGTGGTGTGGCCCGCTTGGGCCTAGAGGTGGAGGTGGCCCCAGGAGAACCTCTCGGGCTCCACCTCCGTGCCAGAGTCGGAGCCAAGGTGCTTTTCCCCCTGACGCCCGGGAACAGCAGGACCCTGGGCCCTCTCCTCTGCAGGTCTAGGCTAACGGTCTCCCCTGCGCGGCCCTGGAGGGGCCTGCCCACCCTCCCTGCTCCTCACGACGGCTTGCTTTCACGTCGGCTCCAGCCTGGAATAGAAGGAGGCTCCACTTGGGTTGATTTGACTTTCTCTTCGGCATGAGGTAACTCGTGCATGTCGGGGAGAGGGTGACCCTGGAGGACACCTCGGGTTGCTCTCGTAGGTGGCCTGGGGAGCCAGCGCCCTGTCCGTGGCTTCGTCCTGTTTGGCTGGTCCACAGCACCTCCCCAGTTGCCCTTTTCATCTGGAGAAAAGGTGGCCAGAACTTCGAGGCCTTTGGCCCACATGCTGTGACCCTTCCTGTCATCCTGCTCAGCCCCCTGGGGTGTGACCGTGGCATCCCCAAGTATTCCAAACCCCCGGCTCACCTTTCTCTTCTCCCTGCCCCCCTTCCCTGCACCTGTCAGCTGTTTCATTGACTGTCTGGCTTGGCTGCCACCCATCCTACCTCCCAGGCCAGCTCCTCCCCTGCCCCCCTCCCCCCAGGCCCACACTCCCTCCCTTCCTGTCTCTGCCCACGTCTGTCTCTACCTGCCCGTCGCCGGCACACCTGAGGATCCGAGGCTGCCTAACGGAGTGCGGGGATGGTTCAGGGTGTTTACCAGACAGCAGGGATAAGGTATTAAATCCTGTTGCTGTCTTCCCAGGGCCAGGTTCCTCAGATGGTTTTCCAAATTCCTAATCTCGGTGCCCACATCCCTGCCCAGCCCATGTTTGATGGGAGCTTTCCTTTCCGATTGAAGCTGAACCGAGCAGGATCTGTCGTGAGGCTGGGTCTGGCTTCCCACCGGTGCACGATGACATGGAGGGCCAGCCCCTTCCTCTCTGGTTCTTCCTTCCTCTCCTCCTTCCTTTCTTCGGGAATCTTAGGGAGTGGGGGCCAGGATTCTGCTGCCAGGTGTTCTAGAGCTTTCTTGAGTGCGCCTTTCCCCACCAGTCTTGTCTTGAGGCCACCTGCCATACCGTAGGGGAGGGGATCCCGGAGTGGGCTTCGCGTCGGGTGCAAGGGGGACCCCAGCTTGCGGATGGTCTGAGATGGGAATGAGCAGGTGAATGGCAGCCTCTCCCGAGGACATCGTTATGGTTCCTCCCGCTCAAAAATAAAATGGCCAGTGCGGAGTTGAGCTCCTGATGCCGAATACCCCGGCTTGCCCCACGAGAGTCCGCAGGCAAACCCGTTCCCCCGGGGTGTCTGTGCAGCGCTTGGAGACGCAGGACTAGGGAGGAGGTGTGCGCTTGTTAAGCTGGCCTGGGCGCTGGGATGAGTGACAGGAGGGCCCAGAGTCTCCGCCGTGACCTGGGACACTCAACCGCCCCCGATGTTCGCTTTCTGATATGGGGCAGAGGCAGTTTCTCTGGGATGTCCGGGGCTCATCTACCTTTCCTGGGAACTCTGTCCCCATCCTCAGGCTTCTCTTTCACAAACTAGGCTAAAGGGGCAGGTTAACTTACTTTCCCCATCCACCACCACCCCCCAGGCTGGGAACTTTCTAGAAAGGGAGGAGCAAGGCTCTACACCAGCCTTGTAAAGCTTCACCGCTGGTGGCAGCCTGGATCTACCCTCCGGGGTCGGGGGGTGGGGCCTGGGACACATGGATGTGTCCCTTCTCTGAGCTGCTGTATGACTTAGAGCCTGTGTGACTTCCCTGGCTACGGGTTCTCTCCTCTTCCTCCTGGGCACCCCTTCTCCTTCCTCCCCAGTGGGACAATCGCTTGGGTTTCCCTGGCCCTCCAGGTGATCTAGCGTCGTGGATCCTGCTGGTGTGCCACATCTGCGCCCTCTCCCTGTTGCCTGGACACTCGCGGCAGGGTGCTGGGCTCCCTGTCTCCCTTCCTGAGCTCAGGGCACCCGCAGGAGCGGGGGGGGGGGGGATCTGTGGGACTCAGCTGAGAGGGCTTTACAGGGTCAGGGCCAGGGTCCTCGGCCACGACACTCACCACCGAGCTGCTTCTGGGATCCTACAAGCTGGGGCTCCTAATTTTATGTTGGGGTATTCTTTTTCTAGTACGTGTTGGGCAAGAATTAAGAAGTGGCATAGACAAAAAAAAAAAAAAAAGAAGAGGGCCGGGAAGTTCTAGAAGGTGACAGTTGGGAGGAGGAGGAGAAGGAGGAGGAGGAGGGAAGAGGTGAAATTAATTCATTAGAAAAACTTGTTTACTGGCTTTGCTTAGGCGCCTCCATTTTAAAAGTCTACGTTTACAATAAGTCGCTAATTAAAATACAAAATGAAGCAACAGCTATGTTTTTTTTTCCCTTACACTTTAATTGCATGATTTTTTGTGATGTAATTTCTGGAAACACCCAGTGTACCTCACAGGGCTGATTGTTTGATAAACTAGAAGCACCTGAAACCAACCCAAAAAATAAATATATAAATCCAGGGGAAACTTAAGGTAGATTGGCAATGACAGAGAAAGGCAGACAGTAGGGAACCAGAAATCCATAATGTTAAGAAAAGATAAATTAAAAAGGCCCTAAAAAGTAGGGATCTTTATCCTGTTTGCCCCCAAAGGAGAACCCGTGTGCGCATCTCGGGGTAGGGGGGAGCTGAAATGGAAAGCAGACCAAGTGGGGTAATCGCTCCCTATCCCCCCCTCCAGTTGGTGCTATGGGGGAAAAAAGGGCAAAAGACGACTTGGGATATTCCCTGGTTCCATTTCTGGCCGGGCTCAGTACTTGCTGGGGCTGCTTCCTGAATCGCAGACCTTCCAGGAGGATTTCCTTCATGCCCTCTTGTCCTGAGCCTGGATGAAGCCCCAAGGGGGAGCAAATGGGGGCGATGACCGTCCCTCCAAGCCTCTCCCGGCCACGGAGGGAAGATGGCACGGCCCAGGCTCAGGCCGGTGCAGAGCTCCCGGCTCCCCCGGGTGCTGGGAACGGGAGGCCTGGTGAGAGTGGCGCGTGTGCTGCTTTGCAGGCGGCCCGTGGCCCTCTTTATGGTGCAGACCTGGGCGGTGATTGCAAAACTGCTGAGAAACCTGTCAGGAGCAGCCCGCGGGGTGGGGCCGGGAGGAAACCCGGCTGCTGCAGAATCCCAGGCCCCGCATGGTCTGCGGCCCGGCCTCCGGGTGCTGTCGGGCCTCGGGGGCCCGTGCCTGTACTGGTGTCTCCTCCAGCGGCGACTTGGAGGCCAGGTGGCCCGGCGCCCCAGAAATCCCTCTGTGCGCTCCCCACCCGGGGAGGAAGGGTTTGCCTCTTTTTAGGGCCTTTTAAATTATTTAGTTTTAGAGCCTTTAAAAAAAACACACACATCTTTCTCCCCGATTAGGACCGATGCCTATGGCTCATTAGGAAATGCAAAGAAAGCGTGAAGAAAAGAAATAAAAAATCTGCAGCGCGGTGGATAAAGGCCCCGGGCCAGCGGGCGGCCTCACTTGCGGAGCCTCAGTCTCCTGGTCTGTAAAGTGGGCTAGTGACCGTGTGCACCTTGGAAGGCGGGCAGGCTGCGCGGGTCGCTGTAAAGTGCTGAGCGCCGGGCCGGGGCGCGGCCATTTCCGACATCGTGGTTCCCGGCGGTGATGCCCCTGCTTTCAGACACAAGCTTCCGGATGCTTCCGTCCTCTGATGACACCTGGCCCACCCGCGCCGCCCAGCTCCGCAGCCGCGGGCCTCGCGAGGCCGTTCCACCCGGCTGCCAGGACCCCGCCCGCGGCTCCGGGGCTCTCGCGGCTCCCGCGGCTCCGGGGCGGCCTCCGAGTGCGCGCGGCGGGGGCTCCGGGGGCTCCGGGGGCTCCGGGGGAACGTGCGTCGCCGTCGCGGGCTTGAGGCTCAGGTGGCGGAGGCCGAGGCTCGAGGGCGCCCGCGGGGCCTATGGGGCGGGGCTCGGGCCGTGCCGCCCCCTGATTGGTCCGCGCAGCAAGGGATTCTGGGGAGGAGCAGAGCCTTGCCTGCCGATTGGCGGGCGGGCGCGGGGGCGGGGCGAGGGGCGGGGCGGGGGCGGGGCTCCGCGGGCCGCCGCTGAGGAGGACGCGGCTGAGGAGGACGCGGCCCCCGCCGTCGCCGCCCGCCCGCCTCGTCCGTCACCTCACGGCCCGACCGACCGCGGACGACGACGCGGCTGAGGCGGCGGAGTGGAGCAGCAGCGGCCCCCGCCCGCCGACCCGAGCCCCAGGTGTGCCTCGGAGCCGGGGCGCCCTCCCCGCCAGGGAGCCCCGGGGAGCGGGCGGCCGTCGGGGGGCCGGGGGCGCGGGCGGGGCGGCGGCCTCCAGACCCCGGGAAGGGCCGGGGGGCGGGGGGCGGCGAGGTCGCAGGGCGGGATGCCGGGCGGGAGCGCGGTGCTGCAGGGAGATGGGTGCTGGGTGCCGAGTGCTGAGAGCTTGGTGCTGGGTACCGAGTGCTGGGTGCCGGGTGCTGGAAGCTGAGTGCCAGATGCTGGGTACCGAGTGCTGAGAGCTTGGTGCTGGGTACCAAGTGCTGGATGCTGGGTGCCCCGTGCTGGGTACCGAGTGCCGGGTGCTGGCGCCGCGGGGGGTCACGGGCCCAGGGCCCAGGGCGGCGCTCGGCGGGGGCGCGGCAGGAGGCCCCGGGCGGCGGGCAAGACGGATGGGCCGAGCGCCGAGCGGACCTGCTGATGTGGCCCTTTCTGCTCGCAGCGGGTCGTAAACCACGGCTCCGGTTTCATCACGGGCTCTATCGATTATCTTCCGGGGCGGGTGAATTATGGAGAACATTACGTTTTTTTAAGAAGCGAGCGAGAGAGGAAGTCTCTGAATGAGTGGGGTGGCGGCGGCAGGGAGGGCTGGGCCCGCGGCGCGCCCTGTGAGGGTCTGGGGGGCTCCCGGTCAGCCCCGGTCGCCGCCCGCCTGCCCCCGCCCGTCCGTGGAGCGTCGCTGTCGCTGTCGCTGTCGCTGTCGCTGCGGTCCCTTCAGGTCCGTGTGGGAAGAGAACGTCCTGAGGCCCGTCCTCCCGCCTCCCCGCGCCACACGCCTGCAGAGGTGTCGGCCCTGGGGTGACCCCGGGTCACATCCCTCTCAGTCTCACGCCCCCGACTCTCCAGTTGAGCTAATGACGCTCCGCCTCAGGTTCTTGTGACAACGACGACGCGTGCTAATGCCTCGAAGCCCCTCGTCTGTGCTGCTTCACACACAGCCGTTGCCCTCCCGCACCGTGGCAGAGCCTGGCAACCCTGCGCCCGCCTTCATTTGGCCTTTTTGGTTTATCGTTCCATTTCACGGGCGGGGAAACCGAGGCACGGAGAGGTTAACGATGTCGGCCTGTGGCCGCCCAAACGGTAAATGGACTCGTACCCGACGGTCCGGCTGCAGAGAACCGCCCGGTGCCCTGAACCACCATGGTGGCGCCGCCCCCGTGACCTCACAGGGTGGCCCGTGTGTGTGCGTGTGCGCTCGCGCGCGTCCCAGTGGCCTGCCCTCCTGGTGGACCCGGGCCAGCCCTTCCTCCTGACCCTCCACGCTTCAGGCGGCTCACTCAGGTCACCGGCCAGCCCGGCGTTTCCTGGGCCCGCATCGTGCCTGCGGTGTCCCTCCCCGCCCCCAGGCCATGCCCCCCTCAGCCTGGCTTCACCTAGGCTGCCCTGAAAAGGTGGTGGTTTCCATGGTATCCGCCTCTCTCTGGCGACACGCCCTTTTTTTGTAGAACTCTGTTCCCTGGAGTCGATTGTTTTTGGCACACAGCTCCGTAAACTCATCCAGCGGCTGGGGGGAGGGGAGGAGCAGAGAGGAGACAGATAGCAACTGGGTGAGCAACGGGCGGGAGGGGCCTCTGGGGCACCGGTCCCCTGCGTGTCCCCCCGGCCGGAGCGGGACAGCACCTCAAGTGCCGCAGCGCCAGCCGGGAGTTCCGCTTGCGGAGTTCTGAGAACTCACAGAACTCCACGTTTCCTTCCAGTTGCACCGCGATCTGGTCGCCCCTTTATTTCCCCCTCGGACACTGAGGGGCCCGTCCGCAGAGCCAGCACAGCTGTCTCCGGAGGCCACCCGAAGCCCCGAGATGCCAGCTTGGACCAATTTGAATATCTGGTGCCCTTGTTTCTGGTTAATTGTCTGTGTGTTTGCTCTGTTTGTGTACCATCAAATACCAACTGCTTTGGGCGGACCCGTGGTAGGCTGTGTGAGATCACAGATGAAAAATGCAGTGAAAAACACTTTCGTGCCACAACACATCGTGTAGGATTTTTGTATTAAGATGTGGATTTTTTTATTGTTTTTTTTTTCCCCTTTTCCATACAGCCTGAAGTTGGGCAATGTACACGTCTGTGTTTTTGTTTTCACTCCAGGTGGTTTATGAAATCTGCTCATTAGGGCTCTGTCCTCTCCCCATCCTGGCCTGATCTTCCAGCCCTCTGGCCTCTCAGGCGTCGATCTTTCCCCGTCACCTCCTGTTGTCTTCTCTCCTTCGGGGAGATCCTGGGTGGCTCTCTTGTCCCCATCTCACCGGATGACAGCATTGGGTGGCTCAGCCCCTCCCCCTCCAGGAGCCATGCCCGCCGCTGGGGTCCCAGGTACCCAGTGGTCTGGGGCATCCTCACCAGAGGCCCCACCTCCCCTCATTCGCAGCCTGGCCAGAAGGAAGCAGCTAAGCACGACCCTTGTCTTTCCTCCAGTTGTGATCTCTGGGTGCTTTCTGCTGGCTCTAGGGGGCTCAAGGGAGACACATCTGGGGACCGGAGGACTGAGATGCAGGAGTGGGATGAGCGTTGGGTGTGTGTCGGTGCTGAGACCGAGGGTGGGGACAAAGGAGAACTTTCATGTGAGTTGGGCCTGGCACGCGTCAGCCGGAGTCCGGGCCTGAGAGGTTGACCTTTGGCAAGTCACTTCATATCTCTGAGCCTCCCCTCCCTAACCGATCCCTAGGGACCCTAATCCTTCCGACCTTGTATTGTAAAGATTTGGCGAGATCACGTGAGTACAACACGTAGCACGGTGCCAGGTGAGCCGGCCTGTTGGCAGAGGGCGACAGGCCCGTGTGGTGTGCCCTCTGCTCCCAGGACGCTCTCTGTCCCATAGTAGGTGGTCAGTCCATTCTTACCGGCATCGGCTGGAGGAGGATCCGGTGACAAGGGGTCCCCTTGAACCTGGAGTTACTCATGGTGCCAGTGGAGGAGCTTGGGGAAGGCCCAGATGCAGGTGGGGTGTCGGGGAGCCAGAGGGAGTGGGGCAGGAAGGCAGCTGGGGAAGCATTCCGTCGCTGGAGAGGGATGATTCTGACATGAGGTCGGGGACTGGTTGAGCTCCACAAGCACTTATGCTGCCCACTGTGGGCCAGCTGTTGTGCTAAATGCTGGGGACGCAGAGATAATTAGGACCTGGTCTCTGCCCTTGAGGAGTTAAAAACCCAGTGATGGGGACAGACTCGCGAACAAATTACTTTAGTCCGGTACGGATTTAAATGCCGCAAAGAAGGATGTGCCAGGAGCAGAGCAGAGCAGAGAGGCATATGGGCCTGCTCAGAGCAGATTCTGGAAGGTTACCTTGAAGAGGTGTGGAAGAAGAAGGTGGTGGTAGTGGAGAACGTTTCTGGAGCACTCTTACCACCTTGCACATCTCTTGACGATGGCCCAGCCCATCTGCTAGGTAGGAGGGAGGAAGGGGTTACCTCCATCTATGAGGAAATGGGGCCCTAGGGAGATCGTGTGGCCTGTCCGAGGGCCCACAGCAAGTTACGTGGCCGGGCTGGGACTCAGACCCACGTCTTCTGTTTCTCGGCCCAGTGTTATTTCTGTACCTGCACATGGCTTCTCACCCCTTCACCCCGGAGCTGCTGGCCAGAGAGGTCTGTCCTCTGGGCTCTCCACCTACTGACCGAGATTCCTAGTGCCACCATGGCCCCGGGGGCCGGTGCCGTGGGAGGGCCCCGTCCATGGCAGGCCCCGAGGCCTGTGCCCTGGTTTGGTAAATAGGTCAGGCCACTTGCTTGGGGACAGTCCCTGAGCAAGGCCACACCTTGGCAGGGCTGGAGGATGGCAGGAATGGGGAAGACGGACGAGGAGGGGGAGGAGAAGGCCTGGCCACACCCTTTACCCAGTCGCTTTTGCTGCCAAGGTGAAAAGCTCCCTCTGCCCTGGGTAGGCCCCTCCCTCAGCTGGAAGAGGCCAGACAAGGCCTCCAGGGCCTGGAACACCCCCTTCACCTGTAACTGGAATCCCCTTCTGAGCCAGGACAGCAGAGCCTGGTATCGTTCACATTCCCGTTTGTGTGTGGTCAGACTCTGGGCTCTGTAGCTCCTTGCCAGGAGTCGGGGAGGTGGGAGCATTTCTCGTGACCTTTCCCCTGGGAAGTGTACATATGTCTGGAAGGGGACAGTGCAGGCCACCTGCACGGGATGCTGGCTTTCAGGTGGGGCAGGGGTTGTTCTGATGGGATATTGGAATAGAGCCCTCCCCCCCCCAACACCAGCAGAAGTATGTTCTGGGGGCAGGGAACCATAGGTGGGCTGAGGCACCCCTTCCTCTGGCTCGGAGATACTTGGCTGATGGGTGGGCTGCCCCAGGGCTTTGGGGGATTCTGGACCCACAGGCAGGGCAATGTCAGAGCCCAGAAGAGTAAGTCTCCCAGTGGCCCTGAAGTTCCCATTAAAGTGTTTTTTCCTCTTTTTTAAAGAAAAAAATATTCCCAAACTGGAAAACAAAGGAAATCCACTTCCCCCAAATCACACGAAACTCACATTAGGGGCCTGGCGGGAATCCATGGAAACCAGGAAACCCGCTGTTAACCCTGTACGGTGCTGAAGGGTGAGGTGGGAGCGGGCTGGTCCAAGCCCCGGGCCACTGTCACTGGCCCATCCTGGTGGCAGTGCCCCAGAGCAGAGGTGGGGGGAGCTGCTGCTGGAATCTGTCACCTTCACAGCCCAGCAACCCTTCCACTCAAGGCCCAACCTCAGGAGGCGGGGGCGGGGGTGGTGGTGGTTCCTGCACTCCAGGGAGCTGGGGATCCGAGGGCTGGGCTCACTGGAGAACCTGCTGGGTAACTGCCCACACTACGCCACACCGTAGAGTCAGGCTGAGCCCGCTCACATGCTCCGGGAACACACAGGCGCCGTGGAAGCTGCCATCCCCCTGCCGAGGGGGAAGGAAAGGACCGGAATTTCAGCCACCACCCTCCTTGATGCCAGCCCCATGTGCAGTGTGGGTGTGGGAGCAGATAGAGCAGAGCACCCCCTGGGGTTTCCACACCCCACGCTCCCATCCATGAGGCTGGACCTCCAGGCCTGGGAGCTTGTGCACCGAGGTCAGGTGCCGTGTGTGTGTGTGTGTGTGTGTGTGTGTGTGTGTTTGCACGCGCATGGGCTGATTTTTCTAAAAAGGCTGAAAATATTTACAGATTTGAAGTTGAAACACAAACAGGAAAAGCCCTTTAAAAAGTGAGTGTAGTGGATATTCAAAACAGGAATCACCATGGAAACACCACAATATTTGCTTAAATTGACACAAAGGTTGCTGGTAGCAGGGCACCAACTTTCTTTGGCCACGTTTTTTTGGCCCAGCACCTATCACATGAATCTCAGCAGCCCCCTCTCAGGGGTGTGTATGCACCCTCTATCCTGTTTTATGGGATGAGATGGTATAGGACCAGCATGGAACGGGGGCGGGGGGGAGGGAAGAAACCAAACTGACCATCCTGGGTCACTGCAGAGACACCTGTTGATTCCATTTTTAGAGACTCCCACAAGGCCACTGGGGGGTCATGGGAGCAGCTGGGTTCCCGCCCTGGGAAAGTCTGGAGGGAGCGGCAGGCCGTTGGGGAGCCCAAGGCTTGGTTCGGTCGCGTGGGTCTAATCTGGCTTCCACTGTCCTCTTGGGCCGCTGTCAGGCTGACCTTTCACCCAGGGTGCCGAGCCCGGGTGTGATCACTCTGTTACTACCTGGGGTGGCATCTGATTGGCCTATTATCTTGATTCTTTTGTCAGGTGTGACAGCTGCTTAGCAGTTGGCTAATAATTGTGCACAGGGTGCATTGGCTGTAGGGTCAGGCATGGCACGCACCATGGCAGTACCGTCTGCTGATTGGCAGGCAGGGTCCGAGAATCTCTGACCAAGAACTTCTGGCCAACGGTTACCATGCAAAGTGTCGGAACCACGCCATCTGTTGTCCTCCTCTCTGGAGTCGTTTTGTGGGTCTCCACTGTAGCCTACTAATCTGTTTTCCCTTCTCATTTTGGTAGGCAAACAGACCTCGCTGACCGAAGGCAAAGACCCCTTCCATCCCACCTGCCCTTCTAGCCGCCACGGTTGTCAACCTCTGCTGTAGAAGGGGATCCTGCAGCTCAATCATTGGAGTGGACTTCGGACCCCGGCCTCTTGGGATGCAAAGGTAGCTGCTCCTGATCCCCAAGATGTGTCTGGGAAATGTGGGTGGGGGCTATGGTTGGCCAGTTTGGGGGTTCCTTCTTAGGAGAGGGCCTGGTAGGCCTTTCTCAGAGGGTCCTGACCTGGCTGGTGGTAGCTCAGGCACCCAGGTGAGAGTAAGAGGACGCAGGATTGAGGACGGACCCCTGGTCTAGGGACAGGATGCCACACGTTGGCCCTGGCTTTGACATTGAGTCACTGCTTTCTCCTTTCTGGGTCTTGGTTTAACCACCTGTAGAATAAAGAGATTGGAATAACTGGCCTTTAAGAGTTCTCCCAGCGTCACCACCGTATGACGTTGAGTGGTGCCAGCAGCACATGGTACTCTAGGTGAGGCCTGTGCCCTAGCAGACAGCACTCCCGGAGCCAAGCACGTCCCCTCTGGGGGCAGTAGGTCCAGTCCTTCTGCATGACCAGAGGCCACTGCACTGCTCTGAGCTCGTGTGTGACTTGTTGGGGCACGCTCAGGTGGTCCTCCAGCCCAGGCAGGACCCTCAGAGAGGAAACCAAAGGTGTCTTTTTTTTCCTAAAGATTTTATTCATTTTCTTAGAGAGAGAACGAGTGGCTTGGGGCAGGGAGAGGGGGAGGGGGAGAGGAGGAGCATGCGTCTCAAGCAGACTCCCTGCTGGGTGCAGAGCCCGGGGCCCCACAAGGGGCTTGATCCCATGGCCCCGGCATCATGATCTGAGCTGAAATCAAGAGTCAGGCTCTCACCCGACCCAGCCGCCCAGGCGCCCCCATAGGTGTCTTTTGATGAGCCACTCCCACCAGGGACGGGTGGTCCATGAGGCTGGTGCTGTCACCTATCTACCTGCGGGTAGCAGACCTGGCGGTTTTTGCGGTGGGGGTTTGACACACAGTAGGTGACTTCGCGCACACTGGTTGTCAGTGTTCTCTTGGGATCCCGGGGGAACCAGGCCAGTGGGGTCAGGTGCTGAGGCAGTTGGCAGGCATGGTGTGAGGTCAGGGCTGAGTCTGAGTGTCCAGAGGATGGCTGGGAGGGCGAGGCCGCAAGCCACGCCTCCCGTGTGTGCCAAGCAGCAGTCAGCAGCCCCAGCTTACTTCCCAGCACCGACCCGCCCCGGGGGCGCCATGGGCAGGTGTGTCTTGCCCCTCCCTCTGTGGCTGGGCTCCGCAGCTCTGGACTTTGAACTTGCAGGGAGGAAGCACTTGGCAGCGACGGGTGCGTTGGTGCCCACTGGGGTTTGAGAGGTCCCCAAAGCTGTAGGTCTGCTTCCTTCCAGGCCGCGCCACCTCGGGGACTAGCGGAAACCTGGTACAGGGCAGGGGTGTGCAAATCAGATGTAAATGTCGCCTCCTTGGGCTGCCGTGGTGGAGCGGCTGGGTGGCCGGCTCTTCCTGGCTTCTGGAGGCCATCACGCTTCAGGAGTGGCCTCTGCACATTTGAGATGTGCCTCTGTTGTCCCCTGATGGCCGTGTCGAGACTGCTGGCACCGCCGTCTTGCTGGGTTTTTGGCACAAGCACCTGCATGTCTGTACCCTTGGGCTCTTCTTGCCTGACTCGGCTTCTCTGATGGTCATGGGTCCCAGGAAGGCAGGCCCTCACGTCTCCGAGCCTCTGGCTGGTCTCCCCGGCCCGGCCTGGGCCCAGCGCGGGAGCAGGCTGCCAACGGGCCCGCGGAGCCCCCGCTTTGAAGGCAGAACATGGCCCCTTCTGTTCTCAGTGACAGGCTTTTTGTTTTCTTCATTCCCTCAGCAAAACATGCCTATTAGTTTTTCCTTTTCTGAAGTTTCCACTCCCTGTTGACTCCCAGGGGCGATGCTGGCGTAGGGGACGGGCTCCACGAGTCCTGTGGGGCTTCTGCATCCTGGCATCGGCCATCTAAGGCTTAATAATGAAGCTCAGGAACTGGGAGGGCCCTGGAAAGGGCTGTGGTGGCCAAGGCCCTGCGCGCTTACCCGCCCCTTCCCAGGTTTGGCACCAGGCCTGCGTCCTCTGGGGCAGGGCTGACCCTGTCTCAGAGGTGTCCTTCCTCACCCGAGCACCACGGGGAGTCCGTGCTCGGGCCCGGTCCGCAGACCTACTCCTGTCTGGTTCAGACTCTCCCCGTTTCTGGCGGTACCCTGTAAGATCTGGTTATACATTTTTAAATAAGATTTTATTTATTTATTTATTTGAGAGCCAGAGCACGAACAGGGGGAGGGGCAGAGGAGAGGGAGATGCAGACTCCCCTCTGAGCAGGGAGCCCCAGGTGGGGCCCGACCCCAGGACCCTGGGATCATGACCTGAGCCAAAGGCAGGCGCTTAACCCGCTGAGCCCCCCAGACGCCCCTTGACCTGGTTATATTCAATCAACAGCAACTGGGGGCCTGGTGTCTGCGGGCAGAGTGGGCCAGGCAGCCCTGGCTCCCGTGGAGTTGTAGTTGGGCCGGCAGACAAGGAGTCCCCTAGAGGGGACGAGGAGCCCATTGGTGCAGAGTGGACATAGGATGAAGTGGTGTGAGGTGAGTGGCAGTCAGAGGAGGCCCCTTGAGGAGGTGATGGTTAGCTGAGACGGAAGGACAGGAAGTGGACAGCCACCGGAGCAGCAGGCGGAAAATGTCCCAGGAAGAGAAGATGACCAGTCTAAAGGTCTTGGGGTGGGGTGAGCTCAGAATGTTCATGGCAGAAAGAAGGTCCTGGTGGCCAGGAGGTGGTCACAGTTGGAAGGGTGGGTGTGCCAGGGGAGAGGGGTTTATTCCTTGGGGAAGCCACTGGATATTTTTGAGCATGGAGGTAATGGGATGTGGCTGGGGGGCCCCCAGGGGGGCACAGCGGTGGAGCATCTGCCTTCGGCCCAGCGTGTGATCCTGGAGCCCCGGGATCGAGTCCCACATGGGGCTCCCTGCACGGAGCCTGCTTCTCCCTCTGCCTGTGTCTCTGCCTCTCCCTCCGTGTCTCTCGTGAATAAACAAGATCTTTTTAAAAAGTAAATAAATAAAATAAATACAAAGATGGCTGGGGCTGCAGTGGGGAGCATGGGTGGCACGAGAGAGAACCTGAGAGGCCGGAGGGGAGGCTGCCGGGGCCGCTGCCTCAAGGACGTGGAAGCGCGTCGAGGCATTAGGAAGGGTTTGTAGGGCTTCCCTGTGGGAGCAGATGGCGAACAAAGGCACCAGGTCAACGCAGGCATTCTGGGCGCCCCGATGTGGGCCCGCACCTCCTCCCCTCTCACGCCCCCACCCGACAGTGCCAGGAACCACCCGTGGCTCTTGGAGGCCACACATTTTGTGGATGAGGGCGAGGCACCCTGCCGCACCATGCTGTTGGGTGGATTGCGCACCGCTGGCCGGCACCACGTGGGGGTAAGGCCAGGGGCCCGCTCGTCTCTGGCACTGTTTTCAGTAGGGATTTCCAAGTTCGCTCTCCTTCTGGCCCAGAGACGGCCCCGGAGGGTTCAGCGCTGGGTTTGAGATTGGGTCTAGTTCATACAGTTCTTGTCACTGCTATTTGGAGCGTGATCCGTGCTCTCAAGGGCTGAGTGTCTGCATGCCTTCTCCCCTGCATCCGGTCACACAGCCTAAGACCGCGTTTCCACCGGGGCCAGCTTAGTTCCAGCCCCAGTGTGTGGGCTGGGAGCCCAGCAGCCTTCACGCGTGGCCAGTCATCTCACAGTTCGCGGTGTGAATTCCTGTGGGGACCCCATCAGATTAGACTTGGGCCCCCGTCCCTTTCTCCTGGGCATCTGATACGAGCCTCTGCTCTCCTGGGCCTCGGTCTCATCTGCTTGGGCCAGAATGGGGCAGGCCCCCCAGCCGTAATGCGCTAACAGTGAAGCGATCCTCGACCCTCGGCCGACGGCTGCACGGCTCAAACAGCAGGCCTGGCTGGAACGGGCGGGAGCTGTCACAGCCGGCAGCGGGGGCCCCGGTGAGGACTTGCCCGTGTTGGCAACATATTCCCGGCCACATGGGCCAGCTCGGCCTCCAGGGAAGCTCTGAATGCTTGACTTCCAGGGGGAGGGGTGAGGGAGCAGGAGGGCAGGCTGGCCACGTCCTGCAGGGTGACAGGCATGTCCTAGGATGCGTCTGGTGCCTCTGCCTGGCTCCCAGGGGGTTTCAGCCAGCACCCAGACCCTGGGCTCAGCCCCGGGGCGGGCGTGTCTGGGTGGGCAGGCGCGTGTGTCTGCGTGCGTGGGAGGCTCTTCTGCTCTTGGCCTCCACGTCTGCTCTAGATCCCTGGCCTTCACTCGTAACTGGCCTGGACAGTTCGACTCCTTCCTCCTGGGCTTTGATCTGGTGTGGGGCTGGCGCTGCAGGCAGGCAGCTGGGGTGCCGTGCGGATGGTGGGATCGGGGCGGTGCTGGCTGAGGGGCTGAGGGGACTAGCCCTGTGCCCCCTGGGTCACCACATGCTCTGGAGGATGGCTGAGCTGCGAGGTGTGGGGAAGGGTCCATGAAGAGGTAGGAAAGAAATAATAAGGCGTGGGAAGTGTCGCTGACCCTTCTGATTTCTGTTCTGTGTGAGAGTTCGGCCTGATGTTGCTGACCCCCGACCCTGGGCCTCCTTCTTCAGTTCTCCCCTGTTCCCTAGCAGACCGGGGAAGCCCCTGGGTCACGCCAGGCACCGACCCAAGGGGAGAGGGATTGGGGAGGACGGGTGGTGCCTGCCTGCCTGGAGCTACCAAGGGGCCCCTCTTCATTTGGTGACACGGGTGCTCCAGGGGGACAACGGCCTGTGGCTTCTGGAGGGCTAAGATCTTGTGCCCTGCCTCTGTCCTCGTGACCTTGGTACCTCCACGGGGAGAGCGCTCTGGGGCATTGGGGGAGCTGGACCACCGGGTTGCATCCAGAGAGGAATCCCAGTGGCTGTGGACACGTCGTCCTTTATTGCAGATCTTGGAGCTCCGCTGTTCTGTGTCGCCAGCGGCCCCAGCCTCTGCTATTCCGGGATCCACCCAGGTGTACAGCTGGTCTGGGTGAAAGCCCTTCAGCCCAGAGGACACCCCACGGGGGCCAGAGGCAGCCCAGTGTGGGGACCCTTGGCCGTCCCCCGCCATTAGCTATGGCCACTCCGTTAAGTCAGCTCGGGGCTTGTTCCTGCCCTTCCGCTGCCCACTCTGAGTTTTGGCTCTGATTTGGCCCCAAGGGAGCAGACACCGTTCCTGCCCCTGAGCCTCCGTGTGGTAGCCTGGGGTTGGGACCCCTGTGGCCTGCGGGTGGAAATGGGAAGGTGTAATTAATCACTAGTTTCTTCTCCAGAAATGCTAATCGGGAGAAGCAATTAAAAGCAACTTTTTTCCCTTAGTAATCTGCGCTAAAAGCTGGTAATGAAGTTTAGGGCCGTCGTGACTCAATATTTCAGCTTCACCGACTCAAGTCAAAACAATCCAAGCCCAGGAGTTTGCCGGCAGCTGAGCTGGGCCAGGGCAGCAGCTGGGAGTCCCTGCTCCCTCTCCTCGCCCCTCACTGCCACCCCACCGCCCCCTGCTTCTGGGACAGAGCCCATAGGGGGCCCGGCTGGGAGGGGCGGGTCTGGGTGGCCGGGAGATGGGTCCCCAAGGCCATCCCTCAGGAGACCCAGAGTTAGAAATGCATCTTAGGGGAGACGGTAGGAGGGGGTAGGAGGAGCACCTACCTATGTGAGACCAGAGCTGGGGAAGAGGGAGTCGGTGGGAGAGGTGGCAGGTGCCGAGGGAGCCCCCAGGGCAGCCTAGGGCTCAGCCACAGTCGGCTCAGAGCTGAAGAGGTGGGGGTCCGTGTCTTGACCTTCACTTCGGTCATTCATTTCTCATTTTCATTCATTTGTCAAGCCTTTACTGAGAGACACGGCAAACTGGACTCGAACTGCCACAGTGAATGAACGGAGCAAGGCCTCCTGTGCTGTGGGATTTGCATTTTAGTGGAGGAAGGCAAATGACAAATGAGATAAAGAAGTATAGTATTTGTTGGATGGCCATGTGTGTCCAGGAGAAAGCCAGCAGGCTTGGAGAGTAGTATGCAGGCAGGGTGCCATGGGGATAGGGGGTGGTTTGTAATTCTAGGCGTGGCATCCGAGGGACGCAGCACTTGGACGGCGACGTTGGGGTAAGGACAGAGGAGGGTGAGGGATCGAGCCCCCCTACTTAATACCCCAGAGAAGAGTGTCCCCACTGGGGGAGCAGCAAGTGTGAGCTCCTGGACGGACGCGAGAGTGGCCTGGCTGGTTGGAGGGCGGTTTGTGGGGTGATGCCACGTGAGGTCACAGGGATGCTTGGGGGGCCCCGGATCCTGCAGGCCTCGTAGCTGTTACCCCAAGTGAAATCAGAAGCTTTTGGAAGAGCTCTGGGTGGTTTGCTCTGATTAGGCACAAGCTCTTTATCAAAAAGTGAGACCTAGCTGTCACGGCTTCTCCTCTCCCAGGTCCCGAGGTGCGTCTGCACCGTCCAGGTGTGCTCTCTAGAGCAGGTGAGGGGGTGCTGAGGGCTCTGTTGCAAACCGCCCGCCCTCGTCTCTGCCTGCCCCTCGGTCCTCTTCAGGGAGCAGTTCCGAAACAGGCTCTTGTCACTTTAAGCAGCCCCCCGCCCAGCTTCCCTGGCCTGCTTTATCTGAAGTCCAAGTGCATGTTGTTCCAGGACCGATCCGCTTTAGCTAATTAATAATCTGACAGGAGCCACCCAGGGGATTAGCCGCTGAGCTGAGCTCCACCAAGCCCCAGCAAATGAGCCCTGTACTCCTTGGGGACGTGGAGGTGACTTTGAGGGGTGCAGGGAGAGGGGACCCCCACAGGTGAGCCGTGGCACCGGACCGTGAGCAGTGACCATGGGAGAGGGTCGGCGGGGGGGTGGGGGGTGGACCCACGGAGCCTCTGGAAAGAAGGACTGCTGTCCAGAGATGGGCGGGGGTCTCCATCCTCTCCCTGTCTGCTGCAGCCCTGCTCACCCACCTGCCAGGTGTCACCTGCTGAGAAGCGGGCTACAGTGGCCAGAGTTAGCAAATGGAAACACAGCCTGCGTACACCTGAAATGAACATAACACTCACTGTATGTTAACTAACTGGAATTAAAATAAAAACTTAAAAAAAAATACAGGGTGCTCAGTGAAATTTGAATTTCAGATAAACCACAAGTTAAGTTTTAGTTAAGTGTGTTCTATGTAATATCGGGGATGTACACTAAAAAAGTATGCCTGCCAGGTTTATGTGAAATTCAGATTTCGCCAGTCGTCTTGCATTTTCTCGACAGTCCTGAGCAGGGAGGGGCAGAGGGTGCTGGGCTCCCTCCCAGCCATAGCCTGGAGCTCCCTCTGGAAGAGGCAGCCCTTGGGGGGAGCAAGGCGGGGCCAGGGCCCAGTGGCCTCCACTGGCCTGCTGCTGCGGGATGAGGAGGGTGGAGCAAAGGTCAGCTCTATCTGGGCCCAGGTGGCCCTTGGATGAGTAGAGTCCAAGTCTCCTCTGAGGGATCAGTGGCCTCCAGCCTGGGAAGGATGTCCCAGGACCACCTCCCGTCTGGGAATAGTCTGGGCCTCTCCCGAGGGGAAGGCGGGCCGTTGCCAGGGTAATCTGGGTTAGGTGGTCATCATCTCTCTGAGCCTAGGGAGAGATCAGCAGGAAGGGCCCCCTGGGGGGGGGGCAGACCAGGTCAGGTAGGTCAGGGACAATAGCCTGCCTGACCCCCACGTAGGGCCACCTCCAGGTTCAAGGCCTCGGGGCCCCGAACAGGCACACCCATCTGCTGACCATTCTGCGCCCACCCCAAGGTGGCCGAATAGCCCGGGCCAGGTTTCCAGGGTACACCAGCAGTGGGGTCGGGCTGCCTGGGCTGCACTCTGGGTGGGCTTTATTGGAGTCCGTCCTTAGTACGGGATCCCACTGTGCTCCCACTGTGCCCTCGGGACCCTTCTCGCCCGGCTCCTCCGTTGGCAGTGCTCAGGGCCCTGGGGCCGGGAGAGGTGGGAGCCATTCTCTAGGAGTTAACGGGTCCTGTGCCCCCGGGGCCTCCTCTCTCCAGCCCGGCTGCCCCCCTCCCAGCCTTCCCGGCACAGCCAGCCAGGCAGTGGGGGCTGGGGGTTCCGAGCCGGTGGGAACCTCTTCCGCTTGCGAGCTCTCAGCCACTTCCCCAGCGTGCCCGGCGGTTTGGCCCTGTTTCGCGAACCGTCTGCTGCCCGTGCTGCCTCTGACCCACATCGTTAGCATGGGCATTTATATTTCATTAACGACATTAAGCCCAAATGGCATTAAAAGCAAAGCTGGTGATAAATAGCTTATTAATAAACAGGGAGTACTCCGTGCTGCCGGCCTCTCCCAGCCCCAGCGTTAACCCTTGCTGCCCTAGGTGATGGTGTTTTGTCCCAAAGATCACCCCCCACCCCATGGGCCTGGAAGGGCCAGTCATGTGCTCCAAGGTGGGTGCCTCGTGGAGCCCAGGTGGGCCAGTTTGGGGTCACGCAGGCTCGTGACACGGCCAGAGCCCTCACAGTCTCTAATCAAATCTTCATTACCCTCTCCTCGCCGGTTTTGATTCTGGGCTAAACATTTTGGGAAATGTGGCTTTTCTAGGTGGTGAGCTCAGATGTGCCCCATGACTCTGTAGCTCGGTTTGAAAAGAGGCCCACGGAGTGTTTGGAATCAAAAGGAACGATGCTCCTGAAAACGATGATGATAATAAGAATAACAACAGTAAAAATCGCAACTGGCATCTCCTGGGTGCCGACCGCTAGCAGACCTGGTGCTGGCCATGGCCGTGCAGCACCTCCGGCCTGCTCCCTGCGGCCCCAGGGGTCATCCCGCTCAGGTTCCTTTTATAAGTGGGAAACCAAGGCTCCGAAGACAGGTTCCCCAGCTGGAGCCCACATCTCCCGGGTGCTGGCCTCCGGACACAGGGCCCGTTGCTGTCCCCACCAGGGCTGCTCAGCTGTGCCTCCAGCCTCGCTTGCCCTTGGGCCCCTGCTGTTCCCTTGCTCGATGCCCGGCTGAGTGTGCTTGTACGGGCTGGCCACCTGGCGGGCACAGTCATGCCCCTGACAGGCATCACCCCACCAAGGACCCCGAGGGGTCAACAGAGAGCCAGTGGAGGAGTCGTGGTCCTGCCGAGGCCCCAGTGAGCTTTTTGCTTCTAACTAGAGCAGCTTCTTGGGGCAGGGTGGCCGACCCTTGATTGTTTGGGGTTTAAGTTAGTGTGTTTTGAACACAGAGTCATCGCTTAACACTTCCAAGAAATAGGGGCAGGCTCAGCCCTGGGTCCCCTTCCCCCTACCCCCAGCCGAGTTGTTTGAAGGCAGGAAGAAAGTGGAGTCTTGTCTAAACTTTGCCTCCGCTTAGAACTGTCTCCATTGCAAACCTGAACCAGCGTTCTCGTTCTCCTTCCTGTCCCTCTGGGGCTCTCTGGGCCCAGGCCTGGCTGGGGGAGAGAAGGGGATTTGCGGGGGGGCGGGGGTTGCAATATAGGAAGGGAAGTTGGAGGCGACGTGTGAGGTGAGGGTGTCACGTCATCTTAAGGGGAGGACGGGCGTAGAGGGCACGTCTCTGGGACCATCTGGTTGTGTCTGGTGAGCACTCGGGGAAGACGCAAAGCTAATTAATTAGCAGGACTCCTGCTGCCTCTGCCAGGAGCTTGGACTGCTTCTCCCATCCCGTTCCCAAGCTAGGAAGGAAGTTGGGAAGCAGTGGCCATTGGGCTCATCCAGGAGGGATTCCACTCCCCCTAATGGATGGAAGCCTGTGAGGCCAAGGCAAGCAGCAAGGGACCCGTGGGAGGCGTGGGGGCATGCTGAGGGGGACTGCCTTGGGAGGCCAGTTCACGCCTGCTTCTCCTCCTGGGAAGACCTTCCAGCTTGCTGTGGCCATGCAGCCCTTGACCTTCACCACAGGGCGTGGTGGGGAGCTAGGAATGGAGTCGTGCTTATCACCTGCTTTACACTCTGTACAAGGGACCTGCGTGAAACCAGTAACCAGAGAATCCAGCCTCCAGCAGGGAGAGGTCAGGCAGGCCTAGAACGAGTGGCCGGACACTAGAACTGGGTGGGGGAAGGGGCTGATGGAGAGCGGCACCTGGGCTGCCGTCCCGCCCGCCCCCGTCCATGTGTGGCCATCACTTCACTGCGCTTCACCTCCACGTCCTCCTCTGTAAAATGGACACAACAGTAACGTCTTTGCAGGGATGTGGCCTCTATGGTGCTCGCAGCAGGGTCCGGGCCCCATAGGTGCTACTGCCCCTGTTGCTGTTTGGCCTGCTGCTAATCTGTGGCCGCTGACCTTCTGTTTGAGAGCTGGGAAAGGAAGTTGGTAAAGAATACAGCATATCCGGCAGGGCACGGCCCACCACTCCAGCAGGCGGTGGTCTTGGCAGCAGGTAAGGGCTGGCCCATCCATTCGGCGGGGTTCTAGAGCACGTCCTCCTAGGCGACGCTTAGAAGAGGCAGGGGCAGAGGAGGGCCAGGGGAGCACCGTGCAGCCCGCTCAGTGAGGGCCCCTTGCGGTAGGGGAGCCAGGTGTGAGGGTGGCAGCTCCAGTTCAGGCAGCTGTGGTGATGCATGACAGCAGGACCGGGGCCTTTTTTTTTTTTTTTAAAGATTTTATTTATTCATGAGAGACACGGAGAGAGGCAGAGACACAGGCAGAGGGAGATGCAGGCTCCATGTGGGGGGCCCGACGTGGGACTCAATCTCAGGACCCCGGGGTCACGCCCTGAGCCAGAGCCAGACTCTCAACCACTGAGCCCCCCAGGTGTCCCAGGACCGGGGTCTTCAGCATGGTTGCCCCACTGCCGTTGATGGCCCCAGGGAGGCGGGGTCCCATTCGTACAGCTATCTCAGCAGCCTGCCATGCCGCGGGCGGGGGGAGGGGGGCAGGCTGCCCTATACTGCCTGTGGCTGGGCCCATTCCTCCCGGGTTCTTCCCCGGCTTTGGGGTGGAATGCCTGTCTTCTGCCACTGGGGCCAGCTGTCGTTCTCACGTGGATGCAGGCCTTTGCCTCTGCAGCGCTAGGGTTCATGCTGGTCTTGGCGCTTCGCAAGATCCGCCCACCGTGGGATTTGGTCAGTCTTCTGGGTCATCTGTTTATATGACGGGTGGGAGTATGGACATCCTCCTCTGCACACCCCTACCTTCCTTTTTCTTCCCAGCTTTCCCCCCAGTCCAGGGTCCCCTGTGTCCTCCAAGGACCTGGGCCAGGCAGGGGCTCCAGAATGGATCATGGGGTGGCCAGCGCTGCCTGGAGCCCAGGGCTCTGCACGCTTCCCTTGCCCGGGTGGGACAGTGTGTCGTCACCCCGAGGGTTCCTGAGAGCACACCTTCACCTGGAGGGACTGTGTGAGGAAAGGCCTTGAGGCATCTGCTTTGCCTACATGACTCAGGGCCACCCAACTCCACAGGGACCCAGGACAAGGGTCTAGAGTCACAGCTTGGAGGACAGCTCCAGGCAATGGGAGCAGTGTCATGTGGGTAGGATTGGGCAGTGGCCAAGGAGCCAGGTCTTGTGACTTGATGGGCACATTTTTCAGTGAGTCAAAGGCCATTCCAGAACCAAAGCTTTCCCCTTTCCTTGCTCCCTCACCTCCAGGTAGGAAGAGATCAGCCTCCCCTCAGCCTCAAGGCACCCCAATGTTGGGCCAGCCTCCGGGGCCAGGGCCTAGGAAGGTCCTGGGAGAAGGAGCCAGGACCAAGCCTGTCCCTCGCCTGGGGTGTGCAGTGCTTGGCGTGGTGCCCGCGCTGACGGAGGGCCGAGCCGACACTCCGGGGTCCAGCGCAGGAAGGAGTGCCTTCACCCAAAGCTCCTGGCCTGGGGAAGCGGAAAGGGGCCACATGCATATTCCCTCCTCGGGGAGCCTTCTCCTACGTTCATTTTCGTTTTGCCAGTTTTTTCCTGGGGTCTAATTAAAGACTTGGAGCCCTTTACAGCTTGTGGTTGGGTTTTTATTTGGGTCTTTGGCAATTACCTCCTGCCCTAAAATAAGTTTCGATGGAACAGGGGTAGGATCTTTTTTTTTTTTTTTTTTTTTTTTGGGGGTAGGATCTTTTTTTTGGTCAAGTTCTCAGCTTTAGTTTTCTGTGTGTACGCGCTCACATGCATACACAAGTTGCGTGTGTGTGATGGAATGGAATGGAATGAAGCCTTTCCGTCCCCCCGTTCCAAATCCTGCCTCCTTCTCCTTCTCACTGCCCCCATCTCAAGTGTCCTGTGGCCACAGCAGAGCCTGGACAGCAGGAACAGTATGTCCTTAGCCTTGCCCTGCCTGGAGGCGGCTCTGTGACAACAGACAGGTCATCTGTTGACTCTGTCCCAGTTTCTTCAATGAGAATGGGGCCAGCGGGTTGGGTATGCCAGAGGCTTCCCTTCCACAGTGCTTTGAAAGCAGACATGTTGCTACAAGGGGCAAGTCATCCTTGGGGTGAGAGGAAGCCACCACAACACGAACTGGCCTCACTCTTTCCTCTTGGTCAGTGCACTCTGTATTTAAAGAGCGTGCAACCATGTTCCCAAAGCTCTTTGCCACTTTGCCCCTAAGTCCCCCCGGCCCCCCGGGAAAGCAGGTGTGATCACCCCACTTGATAGGCGAGGCTCCCTGCAGCCAGAGATAATAAGTGGCTTTTCTGATGTCACTTGGCTTATAGGGGCAGAGCCTTGGGATTCACATTCAGATCCTCTGATCTCCCAAAACCCACACCCAGGACCAACCACATAATTTGCAGGGCCCAATGCAAAATGAAAATAGGGGAGATCAGAGTATCTTTTTTTTTTTTTTTCAAAGAATTTCATGACATGGCACCTGTGTGGCTCATTCACTTAGATGTGCAGCTCTTGGTCTGGGCTCAGGTTGTGAACTCAGGGTCCTGGGATCGAGCCCCAGGTCAGGTTCCATGCTCAGCGGGGAGTCTGCTTGGGAGTCTCTCTCTCTCTCCCGCTCCCTCTGTCCCTTCCCCTCCTCAAATAAATCTTAAAAAAAAAGTTTCACAACAGTGACAGCACAGCACGTGCCCTTCTGAGTGTGGGGCCCTGGGTAGCTAGGTGGGTTGCCCACCTGGGTAGCACCCCCGGTCTCCACCCCCTATTCCGTTCCCCTATTTGCCGACACTCCTACCTGCCTGGTGAGGCGAAGGGAAGTTCAGTAGGGGTCGCTTGTGCTCTGCGTCCCAGGCCCCCGTGGTTTTCTCCAGCAGGTGGAGGGGACTCTGGGTTCCCCTGACCCTTGGCCTGTCCCACGTGACTGCTGTCCCGTGAAGAGCCACTGCCTTAGCATGGTGCAGGCTTTCTGGGGCTCCCTGACTCTCTTACAGCCTACTTAAGGCCTTCTGAGACTTTGAGTCAGTTGGAGGTGAGGAAATACAAAAGAAGATTTGGTAAGAACTCCATTTCCATAGGGTGGAAGGTGATGGTCTTGGGAATGGATCCTCCAGGCCCGTTCAGGAGCTCTATAGGTCTCTCTTTGTCACTTTGAAGCAGGTGGTGACCTGCCAAAATATCCATCCAAATCATGCTGGGCTCTGATTGCCATGCTTGGGGTAGAAGGTCGGGCAGCCATTCCTGGGGCTGATCTGGAAACTTCCTGGTTGGTTGTTGGGGACTTGGAGTAGCTGGAGGATCCTCTGGGGCTCACTGAAGTTTCCCAGTAGTGGATGGATTGATAGAGCACCCGGTCGGGCATATTCCACGTGTGCCGCGGCGCATGTGTGTGTTCTGGTGAGATTGCCGCTCGCTGTGTGCCAGCCAGGCAGCCACTTAAAGGCTCTCGCTGGCTTCGCTGGATGGAGCTGCCTTTGCCTGGCCATCGGGGACCACATTCCCTCGCCCCTCACATTCTTCCTCTCTCCTACTGATGCAGCCCACTCCCCACCGCAAGTCTGGGAACCAAAGCCCTGGCCGCAGGACCCCACCCCTGGCTCTCTCTGCGGCACCACCTGCTTCCTACAAAACCTTCTAGATTCTGGACCTTGGATGAACTTCAGGATGAAACGTGTCCTGAAAGCCACACCAGCTGGTTTTATAGAGGGGGGGAACTTTATCTAAAATTGGGGCACAGGGTCGGGGTGGGAACCCCACAGATGTGAGGTCTGAGGTGGTGTGACTATGGGAGGGAGAGAGTGCCCGAGTTTCCAAGGACTGATTAGATGGCATGCCAAGTGTATTAAATTTTGCAGACATTTTAACAGCAATATGCTAGATAGTTGGGTGTCCCCCGAGGCGGCTGGATTTTTTATATCCTTCACAGAAGGTCGGAACCCTCTTCTGCCTGCCTCCCCCCCATGCTCGGTGCTCCTCTCTCTCTCTCTCTCTCTCTCTCTCTCTCTCTCTCTCTCCCTCCCCTCAACCATTTCCTCGTTTCTTGCTCTCGCTCCTAGAGAACCTAAGGACACCTCTGATCTCTGCCCGATGGGGCATTCCGCTCCTCCTGTCCCCGCCCCCTGTCGGGAGACCGGGGTCTCCGCTGAAGGGGATGGGCACAAAAGAGGGGCTTGATTTCCGTGTTTTCTCCCTTTCCCCTTCCTCCCCCCATTTTGGAGACTGTCGTAAGACCTACTCCCCCCCCACCCTCCTTATTTTTATAGAAAAAAAAGGCAGGAAAAGAATCCATCTGGCATATGAATAATTGAAATGGCTCAACTCTGTTCCTGTTGCTGCTGTTTGTTCTCGGCTCCCCGGCCCCCCGCCCCCGGCCCCCGGCCCCCTGAGTACAGGTCTCTAGGCACAGGGGGTGCGGGCACTCTCAGAAGGTTGTCACTGGAGACGCAGAGTCCGCTCTCCCCGTGAGCCCGTCGGTCTGAGCCAGCGGCGCCCGGACATGTGCCTGGGCCCCTTCCTAGCACCCGAGTGCACAGCCAGCCTCTGGCCCATCTGCCCAGGTAGCGCTCAAACTGAAGTGGTTCCTTCGTGCCTCTGGCCTCGAGGGGCGGCTCTCCCGACCGTGATTCCCCTCGGGGCGCCCAGAGTGCTATGGTCCGTGCCCAGGCTCCTCCTGTCCCCAGCCTCAGCCCTTCTGTCCTCAGGGACCCCTGGGGAGCTCCTGGGGACTCCTGTTTGGGGAACTGGCCTTCGCGGCCCCCCTGCAGCTCTCTAGGCACTGACCCGGGCGGCCCCCCTGCTGCCAGCCAACCCCTGCCGCCCTGCCCCAGCCCGGCCCGCCGCACCCCTATGTGGGCCCTGAGCTGCAGGGAGGCGACCAGCAGGCCAGAAACTCTGTAACTTTCTCCAAGTTGGGAGAAGCCCCCGTGGCAGCAGGATGGGTGGGGGGGCAGGGGTGGATGGACACTGGTCCCGGCCTGGCTGCAGTTGGCCGCCTGTTCTCCACAGAGCCCGGCCAGCTGCACACTGCGGCCCTGGGTCCGGACGGAGAATTCGTTGTCTCTTTAAAACCATTTAGGGGAAAAACAAAAGAACTTTAGTGCATTAATTCTAGATGAGGATGGGTCTCCAGATGACAGGCTGAGCCACATTATTCCCCACAAGACACCCCCCCCCCCGCCCCCTGCCCGGTTCTTTGTCACCCTCCACGGTCTGTGCCAGGCTGACACGGGGGTTGCTATGAAGCGCGATCGTGTGCTTTGTGTTTGAAAAGTCAGTACTTCTGTGTGTTTGGGACATCGCGTCTGCACCATGTGTGAGGTGCTGACTTGCAGCCGTGGGTCCTGTGGTCTAAAGCGCTGCGAGCTGGAGTGCGTCTCGGAGCCGCCGAGGGGCTGTGGGAGGCGAGGGCACGTGTGTCACTGCAGAGTGGCACCGTGTCCCTTGCTCCTAAGCTTTCTGGGGCAGAAATGTCCCCCCAGAAAGAGGGTCTGAGGAGCACCAATGTGTTGTAGCTTTTTTTCTGGGTGCGTCACACACACAACTGCTCGCTAAGCAGAAAATTCAGATGAAATTCAAATCAGGGTGGTTACTACACAGCCGTATCTGTGCATATAACCATGCACACGGCGAGGTGGGCAGCGACGAGTGCGTGTCGCTATATACGTCGTTTGTAAAGACTCCTACACGTGTTATAAAAGCTGCAAAATGTCTGGCATTCCAGGGCCTGGTACAAATAATTAGATATTTATATCCAATAAAACTGGTTTGATGGGGAAATCATTTCCCTCTGTGTGGATTCTCAGTTGAGGAGTTTCGGTGGTTGGCTTTGTTTTCTCCCTTGACAATAAAACCAGGGGTTTGGCATCAAGCGGTGTCCATCGGGTAAATGTCTACATCTCTTTGCACCACACCACGGCTTCTGCTGGGTGGCCTGCCGCGTCAGCCCCGCGCCGCTGTGCCCTCCTGCCTTGCCACGTGCGCTGGACGAGAGTGCGTGTGGAGCCCGGACCCCCGACCTCCCAACCCCCTGCCCCCTGTTCCCCCTGAACCCCCGGTCCCCCAACACCCAAGCCCCCAACCCTGGCCCCCTGACCTCCTGACCGCCCAGCTCCCCGACCTCCCAACCCCCTGTCCCCCCAGCCCCTGGCCCACCTGAACCCCCGGCCCCCTGATGCCCAGGCCCCCCAACCCCAGAACCCCTGGCCCCCCAACCTCCCAACCCCTCTACCCCCCAACCCCCCAGCCCCTGGCCCACCTGAACCCCCGGCCCCCTGACCCCCAGGCCCCCAACCCCAGCCCCCTGACCTCCTGGCCCCCAGCCCCCCGACCTCCCAACCCCCTGACCCCCTGGCCCCCCAACCCCAGCCCACCTACTTCCCAACCCCCTGGCCCCCTGACCCCCAACCCCCTAATCCCTAGGCCCCCCAACCCCGGCCCCCTGACCTCCTAAACCCCTGGCCCCCTGACCCCTGGTCCCTGACCCCCCAGCCTCCCAACCTCCCGACCCCCAAACCTCCCAACACCCCAGCCCCCAAACCCCCAACTCCAGCCCCCCGACCTCTGACCCCCCAAACCCCCGGCCCCCCTGACCTCCCAACCCCCCAACCCCAACCCCCCGACCCCCTGGCCCGCCAGCACCCCAACCCTGGGCCCCTGCAGACCCTGCGCACCTCCTATGTGCTTTGCGCCCCCATCCTCGGCCCTCGCCCAGCCCACGGCCACCACCCCTGGGTGCTCTCTGTCCATTGCTCTTTTTTCCCACGCAGTGGTCTCTGGAGCGGGGCTTCGGCCTCACTGTCCCTCCAGGCCCAGTCTAAGCACTTTTCTAATTTCGTGAAGCTCCTCTTATAACCCCAACCTGCAGTTTCCCTTCCTCTGTCTCAGCTTCTAGACCCTTCTCTCCTGCATGTTCCTAAACCCTGCTCAACCTCTCGGCCCGTTGCTTTCAGGGCTGTTCCTCAGTGTGGGGAGGCCCGGGGGAGCCAGGCTGCCTCACTGCCCCGGCTTGGGGAGAACAGCACCCACCGCCCCCCCTCGATTTCCTTCCATCTGTTACACAGTTGTGAACAGATGGGGCCCACCGGGCCGGGCTGAGTACAGCCTCCCTCTCCCATTATACAGACGGAGAGCTGAAGCCCCGCGTGGGACGGGCGGAGGCCCTGCCAGGAGGGGCAGGGCCGTGCTGGGCAGCGCCACCCTTGCCCGCCAGCCGGCTCTGGGAGTGGGAGGGACCCACAGGCCCCACTGGCCCTTGGCTGGACTTCCTGTGAGACTGGGCAAGCGGCCTCCCGGCTCTGGGCCTTGCTGTTGTGTGTTTGTGACTTGGAGCTGGTCATCCCTAAGCTGTAAGGTCCCGAGGAGAGTAAACGTGCGAGCACGGGACAAGCCCCCACGTGGGCGCCCGGCCTGGGGATGCCCTTCCACAGAAGGCGGTGGCTTCCGCGGTGCCCTGACTATAAAACGAGGACCCGGTGTGACGCGGGGCTGACACCCTGTCCACCGAGGGTGCCACCCACGCAGGGGGCTGGCCGTTATCCATTCCCCCTGAATGTCTGGGCATCGCCCATGGAGGGGCTGGGGGCTGTGATCGGAGCCCCTGGCTGCTTCCTGAGCTCAGGTAACTTCACCGGGAAGGAGAGGCGGGAATGATGGCGGAGCATGTGCCGGAGTCGGAGCCCTGGAGCCCGCATCAGGAGCCGCAGCCCGGGGAGGGGGCTGGCCAACGGGAGGATGGCCCGCAGCCGCGGTGGCCAGGGAGCTGGGGCCGGGCTTTTGACAGAGGCCTTTCAGATCAAGAATGTGAAGTGTCTTGAAGGGTCCGCGGGAAGACCAGCAAGGGAAAGCCAGCAAGGCTGCAGAGGGCCGTGAGTCCCGCAGAGGGGCTGGGGCGCTCCGGGAGAGGTCTCTTAGCCAAGCCGGAGCCACTGAGTTTCAATACAGAGCAGCGGGTGGAGTGGAGATCCACAGCCCTTGGCATGCACCCCCACTCGTGCCTCCCCCAGCCCTGGTGCCCTCCTCCAGCCCCTCCTCTCCCGGGTGCTGCCCTCCCCAGGCATTTGTGGTTGGCTGTTCCGGGCCCCTGGGAGCCTGTCCCCCAAGTGGCACGTGAAGAGCGGCACCCGCGAGCTTTGCATGCGCCCGGACCAGGGAGCAGGACCTGAGCACACGCAGGCCCGGGCTGCCCTGCACATCTTTGGTGGCTGTGGTTTAATGACACGCTTTACGCAGAGTGGATTGGACCCTGGCCTGGAATTAGAAACCACCCTTCAGAAAATTCTTGGGTGTCTTGTTTTCCTCCCTCCCTCCCTTCCTTCCATTCTTCCTTCCTTCCTTTCTTTCTTTACTTTCTTTTTTTCCCCCTGCCACCCCCCCTATTAAAAAAAAAAAGATAAAACTCCATGAGAAGCAGAGCCCAAGCTTCCTATGACTGGCTCTCAGAGAAGCCAGTCAAATCTCCCCTCGTTGAGAACATTTTGACAGCATAAAATTGCTGCCGGAATGTGACTTTAGTGAAAAGTGAAAAAAAAAAAAAAAAAAAAAAAAGAAAGAAAAAAATCCTTCCTTCATGCATATGGAGTTTTTTGGAAAAAAAAATGGTATTTTAATGCTTTCTATTAAATTGGGACTAAAAGTGGTGTCTTAATTTGCATGCATTAGCATATTTGCATATAGATCACTGAAATGGTGGAAGAGAGAAGAGCCTTTAAATGAAAATTCTTTTAAAGGCACAGGCCTGCCTCCCTCTCCTGCTCCCTCTGGAATTTGTGCTCACTCTGCCTCTCACCTCCCAGCCCCCTGGTGTCCTGGATGCCAGCAGGTGGGCGGCCAGGGTGGGTCAAGACCCCCTGTGTGGGGCCCTCCTCACCCGTGGCCTCGCAGCTCCCGGTGCAGGCAGGACCCACCAGGCCGCCCTGGCTCCCTTCTGTCCTACGGCAGCTCTGGAGGAGGGGCCTGTGCTCACAGCGCCGGGCAGGTGGCCTCATGCCCCTGGGCCTCTGCCAGCCATTGTCTCCCCGTCTCCCTTCACTCGTCCTGCCCTTCCCCAGGCCAGGGGGATGATCTGCTCCTGCCCCGGGGCACCCATCCTGCCAGCCACTGGCCGAGGTCTGTGGGCACCTGGCACCCGAGGAGGGCGTGGGTGGGTGCCCCTCTGGCCTCTTCTGCGTCAGCCCCTTGGGACCCAGACTGGAAGGCCCAGGGTGCCACGTTCCCTTTTATCAATCTGGTCTCTGGTGTTACCTCCTCAGAGGCAGCTCACATCACCCTCCCTCTGTCCTCTGATCTCTGTATCCTGCTCCGTGTCCTACTGTCCTCTA
Organism: Canis aureus; assembly: GCF_053574225.1. NCBI lineage: Eukaryota > Metazoa > Chordata > Mammalia > Carnivora > Canidae > Canis > Canis aureus. The sequence continues at coordinate 86,020,330 of NC_135615.1, forward strand.
GAACTCTGGCGTTTCTTGTCTTTGTTATCTGTTCCCGCCCAGCCCCACAGAGGCCAAGCCCCAGGAAGGCAGGGGCTTGGGTCTGTCCCGTTCCCAGCTGTAGCCCCCAGGACAGTGTCTAGCACGTCGGGGTGCTGAGGGATGTCTGTGGGATGAAGCGGTGGGCACCAGGGCCCTGGGCAGAGCTGAGACTGCTCCCGGGGTCTCAACCCGGCTGAGTGCGGCACTCAGCCCACGTGAGAGGTGCCCCTCCTGGTAGAGGAGCGGGACTGGGGATTGGTTAGCACTTTCCAGTCTGATTCAAGGCCTCAATGAGAGCGTGCTAGCCTGCTCTTCCTCCTTGGGGCAGTAGGTTAGAGGCAGGCCTGACCCTGGAGGCCAGGAGCCCAGGGTGACCCATGCGCAACTTGCGGCCTAGGGGAGCAGTAGTGGCCAACGGAGCTGGGATCCCCTTGTGGCAGCCCAACCCGCAGACTCTCCCTCGAGCTCCTTCACCTCAGGTGTAGAAAGTGGAGGTTCCCCTCTTTAGAAACTTCAGGACCAGCAAACGGGAACCTCAGGTTTCTATGACCAGATGGTACTCAGCAGCTGGCCTCGAGGTGGGTGAAGAGTCCTAGGGAAACCCAGCACCTTCTGCGCGGCACAGGGGCCACCGAGTCTGCACCTCTCTGCCTCACCACTCGGGTGGGCTGGGCTCTCGGAAAGACCCCTCCAGGCTGATGGCAGGCCTGGCCCGAGGGGGGAGGGCCCGCAGGGGGAGGGGACGCCCAGGCTCGGGGTGGGGCTGTGCCTCCACCGCTAATGAAAATCGGAAACCAATTGAGCAGGACAAGGTGCCCAGCCAGCAGGTTGTGGGAACGAGGGGCCTAATGGATGTGGCTGGGGGGAGCGGATGCCTCATTGATCGCCCAGTGGCTATATTTATCCACCTTGGGCCTGTGGCCCCAGCAGCTGGATGGTGCAGGGATAAATAAATGGCCACTGAAATATTCATGAGCTGCACATGCACATCCGTGGTCAGGGGGACCGCCATGGGCCTTCTCTTCCTTCCTCCACCTCATCTCTCTGCAGGGGCCTTTCAGGAGATTCCTCCCACCTGGGCCAGGTGACGTATGGCACAGCCCGCTGCCGCAGCCAGGTACCCCAGGGGGTGCCTCCAGCCCAGGGCTGGCTGACTCACTGTGTGGTGACCCCTGCCTTCCCTTGGTTCCCACCATTGCTCCCCTGTCCCTGTGCCCTAATGATTGGTTGGACACGTTGGGCCATGTCTGTGTGCCTGACCCTCCATGTCCACCCTGGGCTGTGCCCTCCTCAAGGACAAGCTTGTGGTTCCCCTGGTCCCTGTGTTTCCCACGTGGCCCCACATGGTACGTGACAGCGGACTTGGTGGGGGGGCACTGCATGTGGTCGGTGACTGCTGGGACGTGGCTCTGAATCTCAGTTCTGCCCTGTCTTCAAAAGTGACTTAACCCCGCTGGGCCTCCCATTCCTCCTCTGCAAACTGGGATCACACACTGTGTTGCCAGTGCCCTTTAAGTGTGGGCCTGGGACCGCCTGTAGCAACCCTCTCAGGGAGCAGGTTAAAAATGTGGATTCTGGTCCCTCCAGGTGGGGAACAGGGTCTCCGAAGCTGTGGCCTGACGGCTCTGCAGGTTTAAGGAAGTTCTACAGCAGTTCGCTGCTCACTAAAGTTTGGAACTGGCTTTATTGCCTCCTGACACCTCTGTCCAGGTAGCAGGTGGGGCTTTCATCTGTGAACCAGAGTTCTACTTTGTTCTCCAGAAGTCGAGAAACAAGGCCAGGAGCAGGAGGAGAGAGGCATGGTTTTAGAGCATCTGTCAACCGGGCGTTCTGGGAAACACCTGGCCTGGGGGTTCCCAGAGACCCAGCCAGACTTGGTCCAGTCGTGCTCAGTGGCAGGGCTGCCCTCAGCAACAGGTGGGTGGCACCGGGGCCTGGGTGCCTGGGCTGCGTATGGCCAGCAGAGCCCCCAGAGGGCGTGGGCGCAGTGCTCTTTGGGGTCTCTTCTGCTTTTTACTGTCTGCAGTTCAAGGAAGGCAGGGTCAGGCTGCCCTGCCCCTGGTGGGGGGAGCGGCATCAATAGCATGGGTGCCTGACCAGCCAGATGTGCTTGTTGCCATCCACAGCCTGTCTCTGGACACCCCAGGCTGCTACCACGAATGCTGCCCACTTGGCCTGTGCTGTTTGCCTGGCGGGTGGCATGGGGCCTGTCCCCTGGTAGGCAGATGCCTGTGACTCAGAAACCGTTTGACCCCATTTAACTGAAGAGAGCGAGGTTAAGCCGGCCATCTGTGGAGGGTGCTCTGGGGCTCAGGGCACAGAATGCGGGAGAGTCATCTGGGATGGTTGAGGGTGGAACCTCTGTCCCCGGTGCTCCTTCTTGCCCGCCTGCCGCCCCCTCCCCCAGCCAAAGTTTGATCCAAACACAAGCAAACTTTGGGAACAGCCCCTGCGCTGCGTGGAGCCAGCTGAGCCTGCGAGTGGAGTGGCGGCGGGAGCAGAGGGAGGCAGCCTCGGCAGCCCTGGCGCCTGACTCCACTGGTCCCCCGTCCCCTCCAAGAGCTCCCCATCCGCGCCCGCATTTGCAGGCGCCTCTCTCGGCAGCTCAGAATGCAGCTTGGGGCCCGTGGCGGCTCAACCTTTCCCTCTCCCAGAGCCCCGGTCTAATCAACCCCTATAATTTATGCAGAAAATATGATTTATATTTAATTTCACCACACTTGCATTGTTAATTTGAGATGTAATTAACCCGTCGCCATGACAACTAATTTTGTGATGCCGTAAATTACCGCCGTCTTTTCATCAAAATTCAGTTACTTTGGCTCCTGTGTGCAATGTACTGATGCAATTAGGTTGCTAAGGGCAACTCAAAAGTGTTCAATTTCTTTTGTGCAACTGCAATGGGGTAGAAGCTCCCTTGCGTCCTCCCAGGGTCCCGTTGGCCGTGGGGCGGGGAGTTGGGGGTTTGCGGCCCGCCCTAGAGGAATGTCGTTGGAAAGCCAGACTGGGTGGGCGCCTGCTGCCCCGACTTCTCTCCCTCCTCCCTCCAGTAATTATTTTTAAACAGTGACCCCTGGACACATGCTTCTTGTGCCCCTCACGGGACCCCAGAGCAGGCGCAGGGACTCCCTTCCAGGCCCAGACCCTGCCTCTTATGCTTCCCTGTCCTAAACATCCTGGTGCTCCACTTAGAAAAAGAGAGAAAACCACTTCGTCTTTCTTTTCTCCTGGTGTCTAACTTGTTTATATAGATCTTCCCTTCTCCCTCTCTCTCTCTCTCTCTCTCTCTCTCTCTTTTTTTCTTTATTTAAAACAAAAACCCTCTGTGTTGCTTTTGTCACGTTAATTCCCATTTTGCCAACACCAGGGGCCCAGGCAGACGAGTTACCAAGGAACACAAAATTTTAATTAGTGTATTTTAATCATTCAGGCTTTCCGAGCTAATCCACATGCCCTAGAGAATTCCCGAGATGCAGCTCTGCCCTGCTTTACCATTTATTGTTGAGTCTATTATAATTACTGTTAGCAGGTGGGGACTGGGAGATGTTTATTATGAGTTTTTCATCTTTAGTATAATTACCGAAAAAAACAAAATAAAAAGATGTCGTTGTATTTTGTTTCCTAGAATTTTTTTTTTTCCAGGGGAGGGCATGGCCGTGGGATTTTTTTCCCTGCTTCTTCCCAGGCAGGTGACTTGGAGTTTCCATTGCTGGAGGATAACACTCATTCAAGATCAGCACTAAATCGTGCTCACCGCTCCACAGACCCAGGAGAGGTGGGCAGCTGCCACCCCTGCTTGTCATCTGCTGCACTGGGCCCTGGGGTTGTCCCCTTCCAGCCCAGGGCTGGTGTGTGGAGGGGGTCAGGGCTGAGGCTAATAGGGCCGGGGGACCTGTCAGTGCTCCCACGTGGTGTGGGCCGGTCTGGGGATCTGCCCCGGCTGGACCTGGCGGGGGTAAGAGCAGGAGCTGGCTTGGTTATAAATACAACACCTCATATTTATGTGGCAGTCCTCGTCTCATGTTCTTTCTCTGCATTATTTTACTTAATTCTTCAGCAGCCCTATGATGCAGATACTAATATCTCTGATGTACAGGGGAGAGGCCATGGCTTGGAATCACTGAGCCAAGAAATAGGATTCAAACCCAAGACTCCTACCACCTACACTTATCCCGTCTCTTCTGAGCAGGTCTTCCAGATACCACCTCCTCCCAAAAGCCTTCCCAGGTTACCCAAGGCCAGTTAGGGTTCTCTTCCTGTGCTCCCACAGCTTCGCAGTCAAGGTGCCTGCTCCAGTTGCCTGGTTGCTTCTCTGAGACTGAGACCTGTGAGGGTGGAGGGCTTTCTGCCATTGTCCCTGATGGGCTCCTAGCCCGTAATGTGGTGCCTGGTACAAAGCAGCTCTCAGTGCTGTCTGTGGGATGGATGGGCCTGCAGGTGTGTCTGCTGGAGTGCTGCACCCGAGCCTCCGCGTGGGGTGTCAGGTGTTAGAAACTCCGGACACAGACATGTGGCTGCTTGGGTGTCCAGAGGCTCCCTCTCAGATGCTGCTCTCAGCACAAGCTATAGGGCCTGTGGGTCCCTGAGCTTCCAACCCCGGGAGGAGGTCATGCCCTGGGGCCCCGGGTCAAGTTTGGGTGCTGTCCTGGGGTCTTTGTGTGTGAGGCGAAACAGGTCATTGCAGCGTTCATGTCCCCTGTGCCTGCGTTACAGCGGTCCTGGGGAGCCCGGGGCCTGCCTTTTCTGTTCTTTCTCTTCTTCAAGATAGTTTCCAACTGTCTTCCCCTCTCAGTGATGATTTTGATGTTTTCCTGGGAAATTCCACATCTCTGCACCAGAGCCAAGCCTGGGGCGGGGGATCGTTGGTTTTCCCAGCCAGCACGGAGCAACGTGAGCTGGAGCCTGCCTCTGCTCATTTCCAGCCTGGTTACCCGTGGGGACCAGTGGGGGAAGGTAATTAGCACGTCCCTGGGAAGGGCCCGGGGCATCCTGTGAATGGCATGCTGGTGGCAGGATTCCCTGTTCAGCTCTAAATTCTTGGGCACCCCCTCCACTGGCTCTTCCTGACTCTGATGGGGCAGGGGGCCCAGGGCCTGTCACCTCTCTTGCAGCTTGCGTTCCCGAGCTGCCACCACCGCCACCCCCTCCTCTCCTGGGTCAACTCGGAAGTGGCCGCCTCCTTTCCCTCTCTTTGCCAGTACTGTTTCACCCAGGTCACCATCCTGCCCAGGGTTGCCTCTCTCGCCATAGGATGTGATGTGTAATTCTCAAAGGCTCTTACTGAGTCCAAGGCCAACTGTGGGGGCAGAGTTATCCCTCCTGTAGCCCTGCCCCACAAAGCACAGCAACGCATGCCCTCTGCCCTCTTCCTGTCTGCTCCCCCCCATGCCAGTGGTTCTCGAACCGTCAGTCCTGGCGCCCCTTTAAGCGCTTAAAAAGTCAAGGGCCCCAAAGGGCTTTGGTTTAATGTGGAGTATAGCCATTGGTATTTACTGTAGGAGAAATTAAAACTGAGAACAAAAATCCAAAACTTATTTATTAATTTCTGTAAAGATAGCAGCAATAACACGTTGGCAGTAAGAACATATTTTCATGAGAGTTAACTATTTTCCGGAGCAAAACCTTAGTGAGAAGAGTGGCACTGCGTTACCTGTTTGCAGGTTTCTTTAATGTCTGACTTAAGGGAGGGCGGCCAAACTCTCACATGTGCTTCTGTCTTCAATCCTGGCTGATATATTGTTTTGATTAGTCGATGGGAAAAAATCCAGCTTCTCACGAATGTGTATTTGGAAAAAGGAGGATTATCGAAGTAGACTTTGCAGCCCGCAGTGGGGGGTTATCCTTTGCTATTACACTAAAACTCGGCAAGTGATGGTTTCCCAAAGGTCAGTCGCAGTGTGGAATCTGAAACCACAGCCGTGAACTCTGCACACTCTTCACTGAAACCCCTGGTCCGCCTGGCACCTTGAATGAATCGTTGCCCAACGCGTGATTTTGTAACCTGATGCGTGGGTCATTCAGAAAATACTGGTTCGCCCAGGGGTGCAGGCCTTCCAGATGTCAACACGTTTTGTGACACGCATGATACTTTAGAAAATGACGTTCCTTGGTATCATCACCAGTCTCATCGGAATGAGCGACTGGTCACCTGGTGGGGCGCTGGCAAAGTCACGGAGGCCCACTTTCCCAAAAGCTCATTGTCACACGAAAGCTCAGATTTTTATCACTGGCACCAAATACGGTCAGTTTTGTTCCCCCTTTGAAGTGAGTCTTACTTTGTTCACTTCTGTGAAGATGTCTCCCAGGTCCCGAGTCTGAGAAATCGCGCTCAGTCGTCAGTCAGGCTAAGATGGTGTTCGGTGGAGAGCGGCTGCCTGCGGGTCGCGGGGCACCGGTCCTCGAGGCTGAGCGCCGGACGCCAGGGCACACGGCAGAGCAGCTCTGGGTCTATTTCCCATTTTGTCCCTCAGAATATTCTAAAGACATGTCCTCAAGGGCTAAGATTTCATAAAAATTAACAATTTTTATGGCTTCCTCAAGGACATTCTAAAGCAAAAATGGCTCTTCTTTCACTGCAGGTGCATGGCGCTGACGAGCACGCAGTTGCCGGCGCGCTGGTTCGAGCGGCGGTGCTGGTGGGTTTGACCTACTGTGGCTTCCGCCATCGCCATCGATGCCCAGGTCACTGCAGTGATAAAAGCAGTTGCGCCTTTCATTATTATGAAAAGGTCTCCGGCACCCCAGGGGCCCGCGGGCCACACTTTGAGGACCGACCGCCCTCAGCCACCCAGTCTCTCTGTCTCTCTCACTCGCTCTCTCGCCCGCTCTGTCTCCTCTCTGGTCAGGGCTGAAGAGAAGGGCTTCGCTCTGGCACTTGGTCTCCGCCCTGAGAAAAGGCGAAGGTCTTGGCCTGATTCCCCGCCCGGGCCTGGGTCTGGGGACAGGACCCCTGTAGTGGGGTCCTCGCAAGTGGCCTGGGGAGAGGGAAAGGGTCACTCCCCCGGGCTCGTCCAGCCCCGGAAGGGCCTCCTGCGGCCTCTGGCTCCCCGGGGGGGGGCACAGCCTGTGTAGGCCTCGCCCGCCCCCGCCCTGCAGTACCGGTTTCCCAGCGGCCACCTGCCTTCCCGCTGGGGTGGGGGAGCGCACACAGGAGCCAGAGGCAGGCCCGTGCCCTCCCTCCGCTCCCCCACGGGTTTCCCCCAGCTGCCTCGCAGCCACCTCCCCCAGCGTGGCGGCCTGGCCGAGACACTGGGTTTTGTCCCCTCGATCCCGGCACCCTGAGAGTGACAGAAAATAGCTGTCCTGTGAGCGGTGGGGGAAGGCCTCTTGTTTTCACCTCCCTGTGGCTGGTCTTCTGAACTTTCCCATCCCGGCTCCCGAGGAACAAAGGGCCCCCGGCTCCCGTGTGCCGGGCCGGGCCCAGGGAGGGGACTCACCAGCAACTCTTTATTGAGTCTTCAAGCGCTGGCCAGGCACTCCATTAAAAAGCCATTCCCCTTTGTGCTGCCCGGCCCCCAGCTGTCCCCCCTCTCATGTGACGGTCGGTCACAGTTGTAAAACAACAACACACAGAGTTGGCAACTAACGAGGCTTTTTTTCAAGCCAGGGTCTCCATGGCAACCCCCGTCAATCACCCCTCAGGAGCGCTTTAACCTGACCAAGAGGGGGAAATAAAAAATAAAATAATAAAAAAAAGCCAAGAAAGAAAGACTTGGAAAGAGAGCGAGAGGCCAGTAGGCAACTCGGAGGGCGGGGAGGGGGGTACAATTCAGAAAGTTTCTGGGGTTTGCTCCCTCAGCCGGAACACAGATGAAAATTTAATCAGTTGGATGGGATTGTCCCAGTGACCGGAGGGGAAGGACATTCCTTTTAATTTTTACATCTAGTGCATATGTTGCAACTAATTTTACAAAGGTGTCTGGCATTGTCCTGTGGTCCATAAAGTGACCAAGCATGGTTGTCTGTGGACAGAGCGGGAGGTAGGGCAGTCCTGCAGGCCGTTGCAGGGAGTGGATGGTACCATGGGCCCCGACCCAGAGATGCCCGTTTATGGCCTCAGGCCAGCAGGGAGAACCACTCGAGCCTGGCTGGGGTCCAGCAGAGCGTCTGAATCTTCCATGTGCGGCCGGGTGCCAGTGGGGATGGCCCATGGTATGTGATGGGCATGGTGCCAGAGGGACATTTGGGGGACCCCCGAAGTGTGTGCCACGTGAGGGGGGAGCGGACCTACCCCTGTGACGTGTCAGGGGAAGCCCGGAGTGACAGGCGGTGGTAGGACCCCTAGTTCTTCCTACGATGCCGTGCCAGCAGATGCCCACTCCTTGGGCACGTGGCATCCCGCCAGGGGTGAGTTCAACCTTCCACGTGTTGGCATGGTGCCGGGGGCATGGAAAGCCTGAATTCTCACCCCCCCCACCTCACCCCCTGATACTCGTACATGCTGTCTGGCCGCTAGCCAGGGGCTCCACAGGTTCCAAGGTCTGGGCACGGTCTGGGCACGGGCAGCAGGCAGCCTGGCAGCTGCTGCCTGGCCCATCTGAGAACTCTGATCGGGACGTAGGCAAAGGCCAGCTTCGAGGCCCAGCCTTCATCTCTCAGGGCTGCCGATGAATGACCCCGCCGTTGGGGGCCTAGGCCTCCTTTCTCCTTGGAAGTGGTGAGAGGTCAGAAGTCGATGGTTCCCAGCTCCTCAGGAGGTCTCCCCTCGTCCCTGGAGTCTAGGAATCCAGCCTGGAGTCTGAGGGGAGCGGGGAGGGGACCCCAGAGGTCAGCGCCTGTCAGAGTGCGGGCTCTGCGTCTGCGTTTGCTCGGCAGCATTAGGCTATGCTGAATCTCCTGGTCCCTGGGGATTTTTAAGGGCTGAGGTTCTTGAGTCTGTGCGTTTCTAGGAGGCTAGGTTTTCTTCTGGACTCCCAAGGCCTTGTGAAAACCTGGCACCCAGAATAGAATAGCAAACAGCAGGTGGTTGTGGATGGATGGACGGACGGATGGATGGCCCGGCCAGAGATGACGTCCCAGAGCCACTTCCTGTGCTGAGGGCTGTGGGCTGGCCTTGTGGGGTGTACCTATGCCTCCTGGCTTCGTAGCTCGTGCTCTGCATGATGACCTGGAGCTGCCCAGTTCTCCCACAACCCTCCCTGACAGGCTGTAGGCCTGGACGCTGGCTCCCACCGCTCCCTGTCGGCCGTCACTTCAGTCCCAGGTCCCCTGCACTGCACTCACACTCCTGTGCGTGGGCCTCTGTTGACAGGCAGGGCCAGTAAAGTGAGAACCTTTCCCTCCTGTCCCCCACCAGCCGTCAGCTCTCTCCGTTCTCCTAGCTTTGATGACAGGGAAGCTCCCGAGGCCCCATACGGCACTATTTATGTGACATCTCGGCGGGCTTGGCACGGGCTGATGCCCCTGCCCGCCCCCAGCCCTGTTCCATCTTCCCCAAGATGAGGAGGAGGCCAAGGGAGACACCCTGGTTTCAGGGCAGGTCCTGTCCAGCCTCCCTTTGGCCCTCCTACAAAGCTCTGGATTGCTGCGGGCGTGAGGACCCTCCAGGGACCGAACAGCCTTGGCCGGGCCTCTGTCTTTGCATCTCCTTTCCTGGGTGCCCTGGGAAGCTCCTGCAGGGAAGGAATGTGAGCAATCTGCTGGTGTAGTAAGCTGGCACCGTACCCAGGCCGGGGCCGCTCAGTGCCAGAGCCGAGTAAAGACGTTGGCTAGGGCTCCTCTTCCATGCCCGGGGTTTCCTCTGTCCGGATTGGCGTGCGGCCTTCAGCTGGGCCGGAGGCAGGCGGGGAAGAGGTGGCGCCGGCAGGCCCCGGCCTGGCCTGCCCGGAGGAGCGCACCTCTGCGCCCCCTAGCCCCAGCCCCAGCCCCAGCCAGAAGGACCACGGTGCGGCAATTTTATGGCATTTGGGGGAAGGAGAAGTGGGGTGCGGGGTCAGCCAGGGAAGGTGGGGTCCTGGAGCTCCCTGGCTGTTGGTCAACAGCAGCCGGCGGTGGAGACCTGGCCTCACCTCTCAGAGCCTCACTTCCTCCCCTGTAAACGAGGATGCAGATGGCCCACCTCCCGTCTCGGGTTTCTGTTACCATTTAATGAGGTCGTGGGTACAGAGGGCTTTGCGCGGCCTGGGCTGTGCTGAGCCCTCGATACCCATTAATAAGGCACGTTGGCGTCCGTAGCCGTAGTAGCCGTGGTGGTCGGGGCAGTAGCTGCCCCGGGGTGGTTTGCAAGAGTGGAGGAGCTAGAGCCGGTGAAGCACTTAATACACCGCCTGACATACAGTGAGCTCAGCAAATGTTAGCTGTCACCATTATTATTACTATTATCATTATTATTTCCTGGTGCACTGATGTGGAGCGTGTCTCCTGCCGCGTGCCACTTCCCAGGAGCCCTGCTCGTCCTCCCCTGGGATTCCGGGGATGCTGCCCCCCGCTGAGTCTGGCTGGTCCTCCCAGGATGTTCAGGAGGTCCCCTCACCCCCACATTTACTCCCCGACACCTGCCGTGCTGTCATGCGGGCCTCCTGCCGGGCCCTGCGTGCCCTGTGTCACTCTCACCCCCCGGTCCAGGGCTCCCCAGGCACCCCCCTCCTGGGGTTTCCTGGCACAGAGGGCTCCCCCAGAACCCTGCCCCTGCCCCAGCCTGGCCTCCCCCAGGCCCAGTCTGACTGGGACTGTAACATAGTAGCTGAATGAACTCAGGTTTCAAAGGTTAATATCAAAATCTGGAGTGGATTACCTAAAAATTACTTACAACACCATTAAAATTCTGAACTCTTTTTGTTGTGGCTGTAAATTAATTTAAAATGTCAGGTTTTTTGAGAAATCCAATAAGAAATTGAGCCAACAGAGCAATCTGCAAACTGTCTGGCAAAGAGGAAAGTGTGTCTCTTCAATCGACAAGGAAAAATATGGAGCTTAACTGGAACCATATGGCTTAGTACTTGAGAGAAATCTGCTGAAGAGGGAGGGCGGGAGGGGGGAGGCAGTGGGAGCTCAGCTGACAGCCACACACATGCAGCGGAAGGCCAGAGGGGAGCAGGGCCAGCGCTGCGGCTTTGGTGAAGCCGAGGGGCCTGGCAGGCACCTGGCATGCGGCCTACTTGGCTGCCCCCCGTCCACGGTCACCGGGCTGCCCCAGGCGGCGACGTGGGCAGGCCGCAGCCTGACCGTGCTGTGTGTGTCCACCCAGAGCTCCCGGCCCACTTGGGGATCCTCCCCCCACCCCAGGGAGCCCGAGCCCCCTCCTTACAGGGACCGCGGGCATCCCGTGTCCCTGCCTGGGACAGCCACCTGTGTATCTGCGAGGGCCGCCTTCCCTCGGCCCTCCGTGGGCTTCCTCCTGGCCAACATGTGGTCCCCATTACTCCCGAATTCCCCCAGATTTACAGCACATTAAGTAATTTGTAGGTTATTTCAACTCCAATCTGCCAAAGTTGAGAAAAATCAAAATGAAATTCAAACCACAAGGGAACTTCAAAGAAAGAGGAAGAGGAGGGAGACAAGAACACTTGAGTCCGTTCTCTTCCTCAGGTCTGTGTGTCCCCTTACGTCATCCTCTGGGGGCCCCACTGTCTGCCTTCCCCAGTGTCCCTCCCCTTTACCTGGGCCCCCCCAGATAAGGTGGTGACCCCTGTGGCCCCTCTGAGTGTGGGTGCAGTCCAGGAGCAGGTTGGGGGCTTGGGTTAGCTGGTGTTTGGGGCCAAGGAGAAACAGCCCCTACCCCCTACTTATAACACCGAGCCCCCCTGCTGGTTGGGTTGTTCTGGAGCTCCAAGCCTGTCTGCTTGCCTGGCCCATTCCGGGGGACTCTGCCCCAGTGCTGCTCCAGCTCCTGGTGTCCCTGGGACAGCTAACAGCTGGTACGTACCACCTGGCCCCTCCATTTAATAGCTCAGGTTACCTTATTTTGCTTTCTACCCTTTAAAACAGCCTTGTAAATAAGCAAACACTCGGTGCCAAGCACCTTCGGCACTTCGCCAGGCTGGTAAATATTTTAGTAGTGACTTGGTAACAGTTGTGTTCACTTTGATTTCCTCGGAAAGGTTCTTGGTGCTGGGGAGGGGGCCGCGGCTCTGGGAAATGGTTTGCTGGTTATTTATAGTCCGGCTCTGACCATGTGGCCTTTGCTCTAACCCTGTGGATTGTGCTGCGGTATTTTTAAAGCTAGTGTGGCGTTAACCTTACACCCCTCTGCAAGGATGGAGGAACGCTTCTACCCTCCTGAAAGCGACCCATGGAGAAAGAGCTCCTAGGTCTTGGACTTGGGAAACAAGTTCTAGACTCTTCCCCACCAAGAACCTGAATGGTCTGGGAGGCCCCAGGAGATCCCGGGCTTGGGTGTGAGTTTGGGGTTGACCCATGCTGCCGTGGTTCGGACTCGGTAAGAACCTCGAGGTCCTGGAGAAAGAGAGCTTTGGGGAAGGAGGTGCGTGAAACCGAGGCCAAGCTGAACCAGGTGGCCACCCGGGATGGCTGGTGCAAAGTGGACTGTGGGAGTAGCCAGGTTGCAGGAGTTTGGGGAAAATGCATCAATTAGACATGTTCTCTAGGCATCTGGTTCTGGAACCATATCGTGGAGGGAAAAAATGGGAGACAGGGCCAAGGAAGGCTGAGGGAGAGAGGGAGCTCCCAGTCTGGTGCCCTGGGGTCTTGACCTCCCAGATGAGGGTACCTGCAAAGGGCAGAGCCTCTCTGCCCGGTGCCAGGAAGCTGGTCTAGCTCTACCCGAACTTGATCATCACAGCTTCCATAGGTCAGGCTGCCATGTCCAGCTGGGCGCGTGCTCCCAGGCTGGACACCAGGGCAAGGGTGAGGCTGGGGGTGGAGGGGTGGCCAGGTAGGTGCCTGGCTTTAGCACACTGCTCAGAGCCACAACCACTTGCTCCTCCTTTGCTTTATGAGAAGATCTGCTGTGCAGGTGGGTTGGCTTTGAAGGGACTCTTAAGTCATGGTGCCAGTGGACCACATGGATGTTCCCCGCCCACCAGTGCCCCACAGGCTGTGCCTGAGAGGGGCTGCGGGACGGACACATGCAAGGTAGGAACAAGGCCTGTCCCCTTTCGCTGAACCAATGGTGGAGAAGAGGCCAAGGGGAAGGTGGGCACTTCCGGCCAGGGCAAAGCCAGCCTCCTGCTCCGGGAGGACCCCTCCTCTCGTTCAGCACTGACAGGTGGGGACCTCACACCTGGGGCTTACAGTCGGAGCACTGTTCAGCTGACCGGCCAACCTGCTGCCACTCCCCAGCCTCCTGCCCTTCCCCCTTTGGCTCCTGGCGCCATGATGCGCGCCTCCCGTCTGCACCCACGCACACCCTATTGGTGCTTAGCTGCCGTGGGCGCGAGTCAGGTGAGCGGCAGACAGAGTGGCAGACCCAGCTCACCTTCTTCCCCGCGGGACTGGTGCCAGGGCTGTGCTCTTCCCGGAAGGCTTCCAAGCTCCCCCGCATGGCATCCTGTTGAGCCTGTTCCTGGGGTGCGGGGGCAGGCCTTTTGGGGGGAGAGCGTCTGCCCCGTGCTGCCCTGGCGCCAGCTCTTCCTGGAGGCCTATGTTGGAGTTGCCAGAGGCAGCAGCTGGGCCGGGGCAGGTGAGGGGGACGTCTGAGATGGGAGTCAACTGGGATGGAACCACCTTCCCACCACCACCGCGGCTCCACTAGGGACAGCCTCAGTGTCCTGGGCGGGTCCATGTTGGTGCCCACTAGATGGCCGTGGCTTCACTGACCCTCGTGGGACTTGCCCTGCAGGATGCAGACAGAGTCCCTCCCTGTGCCCTCAGCTGTACCCAGCACCCATGGAGGTGCCCAGGGACCCTTGTGGCTCTTTGGCCTGGCTCACCCTGGCTCCCCAACCCCCGTTTCAATGTCCTGGGACACTCAGGGGCGTTCTAGGGAGGAGGCAAGAAGGTAATAGAGGCCTTCTGAGTTTCCAGAATGTTTGAGCTCAAATGATAAGACATCGGCCCTCCAAGCTCCCAAGCCTCCAGTCTCCCCTGGTCCACTGTGTGGGAAAGAAGGGAGCTTAAGTGAATCTTCTCCCTCTTGGCCTTGAGTTTGGAACTGCCTAACACCTGGAATCCTCTTGTCTTTCACCTGGTATCTTGAGCCAAAAAAACAGTCTTTTCCAGTTTCCTCCTGGCCTTTGGAAATAAGGATGCCTGTCGACACCCTAAAGGGTGTCCCTAAAGGACTCCCCCTAAAGGAAAAGGGGGCTTCATGGGCCTACTGATGAGTTTAAGCGGCCCTGAGGAGCCTGGGCTGTGGCAGCTGACCCACCCACCTCAGTGCGGTCACACCGTGGGGGCTGCTGTACAGGCGTCCGCCTAGCCAGAGTGCGTGCCCAGGCACCTTCAGACTCCCTGTGTCATCTCAGGGGAGGGCACCGTGGCCTCTCTCGACAAGTGCTGGGAGAGATACATCTGGAGAAGCAGGAGAAGAGAGTGAGGGGTGGGCACCAAGAGGACCCAAAGGGGTTCCCTCTCCTCCCTCGGGACACTTCCTAGCAGGTGGGAGCAGACGGCAAAAGAGCACCTGGCCGGTGGAGGAAGTGAGGCAGGAAGGTGTGCTGCCTGGGGCCGCCCCGAGCCCATCAGACCCAGCACACCCCGAGCCTCCCTCTCTGGTTGCAGGCCAGTGCCTGAGTGAAGTGCGCCTTAGGAAGGCCAAAGGACTGGCAAAGTCCTGAGGAAGGTCAGCAGCCGCTCTGTGGGACCAGCAGCCAGCAGAGCCTCGCTCTCAGGGGGCCCCCGACATAGGTCTGGTGGGGAGGGGCCGGGCGGACAGGTAGCCGGTCTGCCCTGCTTCTCCTGGATGCCTACATGGATGAGTCCTGGTTTCGAGCTCCCTGAAAGCTAGGAATGGAGGAGATCCTATGAAAATGATGATATGTGACAATCAGTCACAGCAATTAGTGTTTTGGTTAACAGGCCTTTTTTGTTTTCTCTCACCCAGACAGAATGTCACAAATAAATCCTCTCCTGCATTTGCATATTAATTGGATCGGAGACGTCAAGCATCTTTCATTAAAGAAAATGATCTGCATATTTGGAGACATAAAATAGTTATTTTGATGGGTTTTTTTTCCCTAAGATCAGGGGGTGGGGGAGGTAGGTGATGGGTGCAGTAGAAATTGAGGTAGAGTGAAGGCAAAGCCAGCCCCTCTGTCTGAGTTAACCCTATGCAGTCTGGAGTCCATGGGCCAAGCTTGGGCAGAAGATCATTAATATGTAAATAAATCCAGGAGCACAAGGGCCCCAAAGCATCTAGGAGTTGCCCAGGACCTGGCTTGGCCCCCGTGCGGAATGGACCCCGACCAGAGACATGGGCGAGAAGGCAGGGTGCAGGCCTGACTGCTGTCCTGGGTGCATTTCCCAGGGTAGGGAGTAGTGGGCACGGGGACTGGTTTGGTGCCCACCTGGGTCTTGGGGCTCTGGGCTTCTCTGTCCCCCGACCTTGACCTCTGAGTCAGCCTACTCCTCCAGCCTCCTGCTCTTCCTTTCTCCTTGGCTCACCCCCCTGCACCCCCTTTCTGCATACTGTCTGGCCTTGGGCTTCCCTGCGCCCACCATCCTCCCTGTCCCCACATGGAAAGTTTTCTGGGGGCAGTAGGAGCAGAGCCTGGAGTCATTATCACAAGTACTCGAAATAACCCAGAAAGCTGCTGGCCCCATATTAGGGCATGAGTTCCCGAGAAAGCTGAGTGAATGTAGTTTTTGATAGGCAGATGGGGCTGCAGAAAGTCCTCGTGCTTCCCCCCCTCCTGCCCGCACGGCTAGGCCCCTGCGGGCCGCTCATGCCGGGTGCTGGGCAGGCACCAGGGACAGCTTCCTCTAGACATTTCAGAGCACCCCCAGGCTCTTCGAGGAGCACAGCAGTGAGGCCGGTCAGCAACATCTTATTTGCTCCCCAGCCTCCCTGCCCTCACTGGGCCTAAAGCCACAATCCCTTGTGCCTTATCCTGGCTAGGTGTTTAGGTGATGATGATGATGATGATGATGATGACGACAGGGATGACTGCCACCACTTTTTGCACATGGGAAATGTGCAGACCCTTGGCTAAAGCTTGGCGTTCATTGTCTTCCTGAATCCTCACCGCCGCCCTCTGAGATAGGGACTATTAGCCCGTGCATCTGATAGATAAGGACACTTGATCTCAGAGAGGCCAGATAAGGTACCCATTGGTGCCATCAGGGTTCAGAAGTTGCAGCCACAGCCGCGTGCTCTTCACGCAAGGCTGTGGGGCCTCTGGGCAGTGGGGACCAGTGGGGTCTGGCTCCTGCTTTCATGGCAGCCGACTGTAATTTCCGTGTACGAAATCAGAGGACGTGGGCTGAGATTCTCAGCACTGTGGCCTCCTCCCACCCCGCCAAGAAAGCCCTGCCCGTGTTCACAAGGTTTTGCAGGCAGCTGACTCCAGTGGGTTCTGTGGGCCCCTGAGCCAGAGGGGTCTGTTTCAGGCCCACCCATGCTCCTGGGGTGTGGTTTAGCTTAGAACTGTGAAGTGCCCGCTTCGCACACCCTGCTGGTCCTTGCCGCCGGTGCCCTGGGCTCTTGGACTCCCGGGATCGGGCTGCCCCGGGGGCGTGGCCAGCTCTCTGCTTGAGCTGTGAAGCCGCGCACCTGTGCAGCTCACCTCACCTCGAAAGGTGGGCCAGCCTCTCCTTGTGCCCCGCAGTGGGTCCGAACATCCCGTGGAAGCCTGTCGGGGTAGTGTTGCCTGTCCCATGGTGCTGCTTCTCGGGGACCGCGTCCCATAAGCACCCAGATCCTGAATATTCGGGGTGTGAGGCCCTGGGCCATTGTCTTAAACTTCAGGGTTCTTTCCTTTGGCCACCTTCACCCACTAGTGGCAGTGCTTGGACTGGAATTCTGCTCCTGGGTCTAAGGGGGAAGGCGGGGACGTATGGTAGAAAGAATCAGGGCTTTTCATTCAGAATGAAACTGTTTGGACTCTGGCCTGGCTTTTCTCATGAACTGTGCTCCTTGGGCAGGATTTCTTCCCCCGGACATGGGCTCGTCTACGTTGAGCGCCCAGTCACAGGCCTGCAATACAAGAGGCCCCCACAAATGCCGGCTGGTGGGGGGGCATGTGCTCAGGTCTATTGCCTGGTCCCCAGTGGGCCAGGGCCCTGGAAGGGCCTCCAGGGCTGAGCGGTGGAAGTGATGAGCTCCCACAGGGCCTGGCAGCTTTGCCCAGCTTGTTCATTTTCCTCTCTGGCCCTCAGCCACTTGGTCAGCATGTGCCCTGGCAGGCCAGGTGGGGGTGCCTAGTGGTCCTCCAATTTGGGGTTCTTGGAGAAGGAGCCTTGGGTGCCCTCCTTGAGGAGCCTGTGGACAGGCCGGGTGTTTTATGGAGTCTGGGGGAGTCCTGCAGCAGCGGTATCTGTTAAATGCCAAGAAGCCAAGTTGGTTTAATATGATTGTAGCTGCTGCTTTGATAAATCAAAATAATTAAAAATAATAAATTTGATTCCTCAACCAACAGGCTGTGTGTGGGCGCAGGGCCTGGGCTGCCGAGCTAGGGCCGGGGAGGTGGGAGGGGGCCCCGGGACACGGGAAGGCCTGTCTTTGTGGGATCATAAATGAGGAGGTGGACGTGAGCTTGGCAAATCAATTAGGGGAAGAGGGGCTCTCGCTCCGCAGACCTGTTGGCCAGCCTGGGCTGGAGCCCCCGCTGGGCCTGCCCCTGGCTCTGTGGCCTCCAGCCACCCTCGGTTTCCTCATCTGTCCACTCACCTCATGGGGCTGTGTGAGGAGTCAACCTCATGTGAAAGCCCGTCAGCCCTGTGTTGAGTGGGCCCTAGCAGCCCCACTTGGTCTTCCTTTTACCCCCTTTGGCAGTGCTATGGCTGGGGCAGCCCTCAGGTACTGCTGTGGCCGAGGTGACTGGACGTGTCCACGGCAACTGAGTAACTTTGCTGGTCCAGCAGTCCGCCAGGAGCTCTTCCTCCAGCTGCCGGCTGTTGTCCTAACACAGGATTGTTCTGTTTATGAGGACATCCCCTGTTGTGGGACGTTTCTATTGATAGCTTCCTCCTGCTTCCAGAGTTGGGGCAGGAAGTGCATGCCACTCCCTGTGGCCCGGGGTCCCTGGTCTGGGAGCCGGCAGCTCTGACGTGGGTGGGTGGGTGGGTGGGAGTTTGAGAGGGCAGCTGGCCCCTGGGCTTCCCCCGTCTCCTCTCCCCTGCCCCCTCTCCGCTGCCCCCTCCACATCCTCAGGGGCTGTGTTTGGCGTCCCATCCAGAAGAGCCTGAGCGGCTGGAAATCTCAACTGAGCGGAGGGGGCAGGAGCTGGTGGGGTGGGAGGGACAGGGTGTCTGTCTCTTTAAATGCACTTTGTGTCAGTGTGATAAGGAATTTGATGGCTTTATCAGAAATACCAAAGCTTTATTTAGCAGGGTGAGGCTCACACCACTCAGCTCCACACAATCTGCTGATAAATTGCAAAAAAGAAAAAACCCAACATCTCACCAACACCCAGCACAGCAAGGAGAGAAGGCGAGGCAAGCGGAAGGGCAGAGAAGCCAACTGGGACGTTTTGGGGGTTGTGGAGTTGCGGGGGGTGAGGGTGGTGACCGGTGCGCGGGAGCCGCAGGGGCCTTGCTGAAGGTGCCGACGGGCAGGCGGTCTCCCATCCTCCACTGGTGGCCTTTGTAGATTTTTCTGGTTTTCGGCAAAAAAATACAATAAATACCTTCATTCTTCCAGGTGAAAGAGACCTTTCGTTCTCCTTGGCTGCTTTGATCTGCGGCCCCCGGCCCTCGGGCCCCCAGCCCACCTCAGTGTCTGGGCGAATCCTCCAGGCCAGTCCGCTGGCTGAGCTGCTGAGGGCAGGGCCCACCGCGCGACGGGGGAATGCGAGACGGGAGAATGCGAGACGGGCTGTCAGACACAGGAGCTGCCACTCAGAGAATGGGGATCCCCTCCGCCAAGCATAGCGTGGCCGAGGAAGCGGGGACAGGAGGGCTGTGACCCCGTGACTCTGTGCCCGGGGCGCAGGAGGAAGCGGGAGGCCGCGTTCCAGGACTTTCCAAGCTATCTGCCAGTTGGTGGCTCTGGGGGAGCCCCTGTCCTGGCCGCTCTAGACCCTGTAGCTCCTAGAGGAGCAGTCGAGGGGCGCACGGCACTTCCACGTCTGTGGCTTCCTCCTCAGGCCTTGTCTCCGCACCCCGTCTGTTTGTTGTCGCCTCTTTCTCTTGGGGCCTCCCCTCATCTGGCTTTCTGAGCAGCAGCACCCCGTGTTCCTGCCCAGTGACCCTGTTCCTCCTTTGCCTTCTGCTCCCCGTGAACCTTTTGATGTGACCAGACCGAATTTAAGCCACAGGTCCCCGCAACGCCTTTGTGCATGAGCTGTGAAGGCTTAGCCTCTTCCGGCTTCTTCCAGAGACTGCCGTGGAAAAGGAGGCACGGCTGTTCCTGCGGCTTCCTGGGGCTGTCCTCCGCCCCGCCACACGGGGCTGCCTCTAGCCCAGCTCCCCAGCCCCCGGGCCCCTCACCCCTTTCTCGGGGTGGTTACCACAGGCTGGGGCCAGAGCTGCTGCCGCTACTTTGCTCTACCCAGGGTACCCCCCCACCCCGGTATCTCATGGGGTTGGTTGAAGAAGGGACGTCTCCGCCCACACGGTGGTCCCCAAACAGGGCTACAGGGCCCACGAGCTGACCCGTCAAACAGGGTGGAGGCTGGGCGAGGCCAGAGGATGCCTCAGGGGCAGCTACAGGGAACCCAGAGTCAGGAGAACAGCTGTGCACCCAGCACCCTGTCCCTGGAGCCGAGGAGCACTGAGTGTCTGTGCTCCCTGGAGGCGGTGACCCGGAGGGAGCCCAGCAGGCCCAGGCCGGGCGGTGTCCTGGGAGTTCCTGGGCTTTAGCTGCGGAGCCCCAGGATTAGCCCAACGGGCAGGCCAGGCGGAGAGGGGCAGGGCGGGCGGAGGGGCCGGCCCAGCTGGGGGGGGGGGGGGTTGGACAGGAGCTCCGGGAGGGGCGGGGGGGGGGGGCTGCGGAGAGGCCGCGGCCCAGACAGACAGGAGGAGTAAGTGGAAGTGACAGGGTCAGGCCAGACCTTTGTCCTCCAGCCTGATTAGAGAGTCTGCCCTGGATTTCTGGAACTTTGGGATGTTGTCGGACAAACTGGAGCTTAATTCTGTCAGGGCGCTGGGGAGATTAGAATTGACGTCCTGGGAGCACATTCCTGGCCGGGCACAGATCCAGCCCCGCTGGGAAACCCTGGGAGCACGGCTGCCAGTGTGGGGTGCCAGTGTGGGGGAGTGCCGGTGTGGGGTACTGATGTGGGGGTGCCGGTGTGGGGTGCCTGGCGTCGGGGGGGCTCCGGCGTGGGGGTGCCCGGCATGGGGGGTGCTGACATGGGGGTGCCGGCATGGGGCTGCCTGGCGTGGGAGTGTCTGACATGGGGGGCCACTGTTGTGGGGGTGTGCCCGGCGTGGGGGTGTGCCCAGCATGGGGGTGGTGCCTGCAGGCCCTGGGCCACTGCAGCCTCGCAGGCTACAGCCAAGCCTCAGGGGCCCGGGCTGTGCAGAGCCCCTCCGAGTCGGAGCCTGGCTCAGTGCCTCTGTCTCTGGCGCCGCCTCGCTAAGAGAGCTTGTGTTGGTTGAAGCTGTTTTCTCACCTGTGAGAGGGGGCAGGTCTGCCTTCTGGACCCACCGAACTCACCTGCCCTTTGATGTCCGTGGCATAACCCTGGAAAGCGGGGAGGAAGGGGTCAGGCTTCCCTCGCCCAGCTGCCCAGCCCGGGGCGCCCTGCAGGAGCCCGCCGCACACCCGGGGCGCCCCGCAGCCGCACCGTCAGCTGTGGGCAGCCCGCAGCCAGCCTGAGCCCCGCGTGCCTCAGCTCCCAGGAAAGGCCCCGCGCAAACCCAGTGGGCCCGAGCGAGGGATGCGGGCCTGCCCTCCAGCAGCATCCGGTCCAGAAGGGCCCCGCGCAGACCTAAAGCTGGGGTCAGGGGACCGGCGTGGGGACCCAGCACCTTAGCCCCAAAGCAGGCTGTTTGTGGAAGCACACGGTACCCCTCCCCGCTACCCTCCCGAGTCTAATGACTTCTAAATATTGGTAAATATTTTGGCTAATGTAGGCTCTCATGGCAGAGAGCAGAGCCGTCTGCAGTTCAGGACCTACAAATTATTTATTAAAGATCTGAGATGCGGCGCAATTATGTGGAAAGAACCCCCAAAATTAAATAAATAAGTAACAAAATAAATAAATAACAGCCACACTGGCCGCTTGCAGGCTTGGGGAGCTGCATACATGATTGCCGCCTTGATGAACTCCCCCCAGATGTAATGAGCTGATTTTCTGCTGTTAATATTGCATCTGCTGATGAAGGATTCGTTAGGATAATGGAACGAAGCTAAAATATAAATGACTCCCTGTCAAGAAGCAGCTTTTGTTTGTTGATCTCCTGACAGTTCCCGGGCCAAGGCAGGGGTTTCTGTGTGCACACGCATTCCGGATGCGGGCAGGAGGCCGGGGAGGGGGCTCGGGGCTGCCCCCAGGGCCTGGCTCTCCCGGTCCCCTGGCTTTCCCCGCCAGGTGGGACTCCGCAGTGCGGGGGGACGTCCTTGGTGCAGGCCCTCTTTCCCCCGCCGGAGGGTGGCTTGTTGCACCGAGTGGCTGGGCAGCAGCACAAGGTACCTGGGGAGCCTGGCGCAAACAACGGGATCCACACACCAGGGGCACGGTAGCCTCGGGAGATTCAGGGGCTGAGGCTCCGGGGCGGCATGTGTGAAGGGACCCCATTCCGGGCCATCACGGAGCGCGCCTCATGGAGGCCTGAGAGTTCTTGGGCTGTGTGCACGTCGCCGTCCAGGAGCGCGGGCCCGCGTAAGGCTGTGGTGCGTCCCCTGCCGCCCCTGGCGTCTCTGACCCTGCGCTGGGTGCCGTGGGGAGTATCTGCCTCCAGCCTCGAGCTGCCGGGCTTCTCTGGCTGTCCCGTTCTGCCTTGTTGCGGCAAAATGCACGTCAGATAAAACTTAGCTTCGCCCCCAGCTTACACTGCGCAGTCCGACAGCATGGAGTCCCTTCTCGGTGCTGCGCAGCCATCACCAACTCCAGTTCCAGAAATGTTTCATCACCGCAGACGGAAACTCTGTACCCGCCAGCAGCCACCACCCGGTCCCCCTGCCCCTACCCTGCTCTCTCCCTGGACTCGCCCGTCCTGGACATTCCGTGTGTGCAGAATCACGCAGCATGTGATCCTTGCGTCTCGCTTCTCTCACTTAGCGTGTTCTCAGGTGCGTGCCTGCTGTACTGTGTATGAGAACTTCGTTCTGTCCTGCGGCTCTGCCACTGCACGCGGCTTCTCCCTCACCCACCGACGGACATTTGGGTTGTGGTCACCTTTCAGCTGTCATGAAGAGCACCTATGAACACCTGTGTCCAAGTGTTTATTTGGGTCTATTTTCTATTCTCTTGGGCAGACAGCTGGATCTTCCCCCAGCTTCTTTTGTTTTTTTTAAGGATTTTATTTATTCCTGAGAGACACACAGAGAGAGGCAGAGACACAGGCAGAGGGAGAAGCAGGCTCCATGCGGGGAGCCCGACGCGGGACTCGATCCCGGGACCCTGGGGTCATGCCCTGGGCGGAAGGCAGATACTCCACCCCTGAGCCCCCCAGGCCTCCCACCACCCAGCTTCTTAGAGGCAGGGAGCCTGGAAGTTAGCAACAGGACATGGATACTGAGCACTTACTCTGTGCCGACCACAGTGCCTGTGCATTCTTTCAGCAAACCTTCCCGACAGCCGTGAGAACGGAAGCTGCGTGGGGACTGCCTGTGGTTTCCCACAGTTCTCTAGGCCAAGGACAGTATCTAGCACTTAGTAGATACTCAAGAAATACTTACTGAACCACTGCCTTTGGGGCAGGGACTTCTGCTCCTTCTGTCCCATTAGAGAAGCTGAGTCCTGGACAAGGTGAAGCGTCTGCCTGCCAGATCCCGGGGTGATAAGTGGCAGAGGCAGGATTGCAGCCCCTGCCCTTCTCCCGTGGGCCATACGCTTCATCCGCTCACGTCCAGCACCATGCCAGGCGCACAGCATGTGCTCAGTGGCGACCTACGGCTCCTGTGGAGCAGGGACAGAGAGAGGTCTAGGGTTGGTTTACCTGGTGGGGGGCATCTGTTTGGCAGAATGTGCCCATCTGCCCAAGGAGGCACTGCCTTGGCCACATCGAGCACCGAGCTGATGAAGCGGGAAGGAGCCTGCCAAGCGCACCTCCCGGCACCCCAAAGAAACCTCCTTGCTGACGGCCAGAATTGCCCCTGGCCTTGACCTTCAGGGTTCTCGGAGTGGAGAAGAGCAAGCCCAGCCCCAGCCCGGGTCCCTCCCACCAGGAGAGGATGGGTCCCAGCAGGACGGTGTCGGGGCACCTGCGCTGGGTGGCCAGGCGGGGCCTCTGGGAAGTGGGAGCGTTTCTTCCCCTGCCCCGTGAGGTCTTGGTGGGGGGTGGGGGTGGCTCCTGTCCTAGAAGCCTGAGCGCAAGGCCTGGCCGCCCAGCATAGGCCAGGCCCCGGCCGGGCAGGGCTGGGTTTCTGAGGCGGGAGAAAGGAGGGGGCAGCTGGGCAGGGGGGCTCGCAGGGCAGCGTGTGGCACAGGCTGGGCGGGAGTGCCTCAGGCCCAGCGGGCAGGCGTCAGTGACTGCATCCCTGCGTTTAGACTCACATGTTCATTAAAAACACTTCCTGATCCGAGCTTGACAGAACAAGGTGGGAAACCCCTTTCCCGCCCTCCGACTGCTGGACCCTCTCTCCCTGCTGACCTTGTATGGATTTTTCAGGAATCTGGCCAAATTCCAGCCCAGACTGCGTTTGGAAACATCCCAGAGCCAACCACAAAATCCCTGCCCGCTGGCTGCCTTGGGGTGCAGGGTTCCTGTCCCGCAAGAGGGGCCAGGCCCCTGCTGCACTGTGCGGAGCCCTGGGACCCCTCTTGGTCCCACTCACCACTGTGTAAAGTTTCGGGCTTCCTTTGACCTTTCCGTTTGGCCTGGTTACGCTGCGGGTGTCACACTGACACGCATCCCGCGCATCCCGCGTGTTTGCCGAGGTAACTGCTCAGTCCCTTCTCGCAGGCCCTTCTTTCTTTTCTCCCCTCTGCCCCTCCCTCCCTCCTTCTCTCTCCCTCCCTCCCTCGCTCCCTCCTTCTCTCTCTCTCTTTCACTCTTTTAACATGGTTTTCCTAAAAAGTTTTTTAATCAATCAAATTTGAGGCAGAAAATAGGTTTTGTCACGCCTGGTCCCGGGGTGGTGTGGCTCTCACTCAGGCTCCTGACAGCTCCTCAATGCAGGAAGGAGGCCAAACAGAATATTTCTCGGGGAAAGTGCCCGTTTCCATGACATTGCCCCTTGTTGTCTGTGCTGCTCTCCTCCTCAAGCTGCCGCTGACATGGCCTCAGCTCCTGTGAAAGGGCCGTGGAGAGGGTGTGTGTGTGTGTGTGTGTGTGTGTGTGTGTGAGGATGGGGGAGGGGGCCAGGGCAGCTGGGGGGGTAGAGGGGCGGCCGACAGCTGCCCTGAGCCTCTGTGGCCTGAGAGGGCTGGGGCGCAGGTAGGGGCTGCAGGGACAGGGAGCCTGGCCTGGTGCTGCATAATCAGCTGAGCCTCATAAATATGGGGCTGGGGAGCCGTGGGGGAGACACTGCGAAGCCAAGTCGGGGATAGTCGGTGGCTCCAGCCAGAGGGGACCGCAGCCGGGTGAGGCCTCTCCGTCCCGGTACACGGGTCACAGCAGCTCCTTCAGCCTCCCCTCTGCCCCTGCACCCCCTCACCAGGGCAGCCCCGCTGCTCCTCCTCCTCCTCCTCCTCCTCCTCCTCCTCTCTGGCTCTGGCCTCCCTCCCTCCTTCCTACCAGGCCAGCACTCCTTGAGCCTGGAGGAGCCTCCAGCACCCCACTCCCCAGCCCACTGCATCCCTACCCAGAGCTCCCCGCTGGCCCTCGGGGTCTCCCCTCTTCCTCCTCCCCACCTCAAATGTTCACCTTCTCCTCTCTCTTCTACTCTTCTCACTCTCTTTTATAATTAATGATTAGTTTTAATTGGTTTGCTTAGGCAGCCTGACAGCAAATTAACAGAAGCCAGCCCAGGGCTGCCAGGCTGGGGGAGAGACCACTGCACTCCAGCATGGCCAGGCGAAGGCGGGCCAGGCTGCGCGGGGCCCCGGGCGGCTGTGCTCCAGAAGGACAGCTCGTACAGCAAGGGCAGGCCGCACCTGGTGGGTGCAGCGACCAATGGGAGGAAGGCAACAGGACCTTGGTACACGAGGCTCAGGGTTGGCAGCTCTCCGTGCACTTCTGCTCTCCTCCGCCTCACACCCCCTGTGTTCTCATTCACATGGGACATCATCCACATCATCGAAATTAGGGCCAGGGGCTCGGCCTTCAGACTGGGGCAGGGCTGGCTTGATCGCGAGCCCGCCCATCCTCACTCACGCCCTGGGCCAACAGGGTTAGCAGCTTGATGCCTCTGGGGCCAAGCTGCTGCTTTTCATGTGGACAGGAGGGAGCCGGTCAGCGGCCCGTTGGCCTGGTCAGCTCAGCCGCCTGCCTGCGGTCCAGAAGCCCGAGGGCCACCTTCTGTGTCTGACTTGTCGTGTGCCTTGGCACAGACCTCAGCCTTTTGGTCCTCACTTGTCCAGTCAGAGTGCTTAGGATAAGGACCGTCGGATGGGTGCATGGCCAGTGGGGCGGTGGATGCACAGCCGGCAGAGAATCCGGTGTGTTGGCTGAGATCCCGGACACATTACTCCTCTTTTTTCTCCAAATGTAGGGGCTCCTGCTCTCTGTGCTTTCCTGCTCTGTACCTGTCCCCTGGCCTTGCAGGATCCCTTCCGAAGCCCCACAGCTTTTCTGGTCCTCCACGGGGACCTGGGGGTGCCCGGCCACTAGGTCACACGGGTCAGACCAGAGGTTAGGGACAGCCAGGGCAGAGACCAGAGAGGATGCCCGGGGCAGGGGCAGGGGTGAAGCTAAACTTCTCAGGGTCCCACTGGGCCTCCGGAGTGCACCTAGCTGATGTCCCTGCTCCTGTCTGCCCTGAGAGGCCCCCAACAGCCAGCATCCCCGCCCCTCCCCCTCCCTCCTCCACCCGGGCCAACTCCCGCAAAGTTTCCTGCGATTGTTGTGTGCGATCGGATCTGCAAGTTGCTCTCTAAGCTTCTTGTCACATTTTGACTTAATGAAGTGCAACTGCTGAGGGATTTGGGTTCAGCGCTCCGGCCTCCCTCGCTCCCTTGTTGTCAGAAAACAGGGGCGGTTGGGGACGGCAGCACCGTGCAGCAAGTCGTTATCATTCCGGTCAGTCTGTTTAACACAAAATTAAACAAAGAACTAATTAGTGCCTCATGAATTAATAAATGCACAGTTGCAGGGGAGGATGGGAGGGGAGAAAAAGGTGGTGGAAGGGAGATACTGGAGTTATGGGGTTGGGGGGCTTTGGGGGTTCAAGAGAGGCTGCCCAGAGCGCCCAGAGAGATGTCATGCTGTGAGCTTGGGACGGATGCACAGCCGGGTTCTGACAGCCAGGCCTGCCCAGTGCCTCTCAGCGGAGGCCTGGCTCTCCAGCCCCTGCCCTGCGGCCCCGCCCTGCCTGGCCTCTGTGTCCCCCTGCTCCCCTCTCTGGCCTCTTCCCCTTTCTGCTCTCACCAGCCTCCCCCTTCCTCTCTACTGCCCCCCATCACTGTCCTCCCAGCCGTCTGCAGGCCCCTGCTCTCATCCTCTGGGTCAGGGGGGTGCAGGAGGCCCAGGGGGCCAGCCTCTCCGGCTGCCCAGCGCCCTCCCCCTGCAGAGCCCTGTGCCTGGCAGGGTGGGCTCTGCTCGGGCAGGCACCTCTGCCCAGGCAGCCTAGCAAAGGCCGCAAAAGCTGGCAGGAGACCCAGCCCTCCTTAGGAGGACTTGTCAAGTACAATTAGCATTATCTGTCTAAATATGTCCTGGGAAAGAGAGGGCGGGCGGCAGGACTGGGTGGCATTCCCGGAGCCCCGTACAAGGTCACCTCACCTCTTGCAATCCCCCCAATCTGATTTGGGGATTACACAGCCTAAGGAAATTGGTGTTATTCCTCTTGCATCATTGATAAGCCACAAATGAAGGAGTGGGGAGGAAAAAATGTAATAAACAGAAAATCCTCCCCGAATGTGGGTAGGGTTCTGAGGCCCCTGCGGGGGTGTGTGTGGGGGGGCGTGGGGGCGTGGAGGAGGGCTGGGGGGCCGTGGAGGAGGGGTGGGGGGCCAAGGGCTCCTTGGATTTTCTATCTACATCAGGAGTCTGTCTCATTTGAACCTGGCTCCCCAAACCCCAGCTTTGGGCAGGAGGGTCTGAGCCCAGAGAGCTGGGCTGAGTTATATGTTGGCTAAAGACCCTCTGTGTTGTTGGACCGTGTCCCTTTCCCTGTGTGGGCCCCCAGCGTGGCTTGTGTGTCACTGGTAGGACCTCAGGGTATGTGGTGCTGTCCTAGCCTGATCCTGGGAGGTGAGGCTTCTCGGTGCCGTGGCCCCTGGTCCACCCTTGCCCCTCTGTCACCCCCTTACTGTAGTGAACAGCTTGGCATCTGTCATTTTTATGACGGGGTGGGGGGAAAGCCCCAGGGGCTGGGGAAGAGAGTGGCGGGACGGGCGCCGCTGTATCCTGCGGTCCCCAGGCCCCTCGGTTTAGCCACAGCATCCCTCCACCCACAGACTCCTGTTTCCGCCTCTGCAGAGATGTGTGCAGTAGGGTCTGACTGTTCTCTCTTCGGTTAGGGGTGTCCCGAGGACCCTGTATACCCCCTGTCGGCTCCTCCTGTTTTCTGAATATTTTTAGGTTTTGGTTGGCATATACTTCAATGAGCCAAAATCCATCTTGACCCCCTTCCTTTGGTCCTGGAGCATCAGCCCCTTGGCCCATAGGTGGCAGGGAGCCCTGGGCACGTAGCAGGGTGGAGGGCAGGCACCGTGTTGCTGTGGGCATCCTGCCTTGAAAGACTAACGGGGTTCCTCTCTCTCCCTCCCCAGGATGAAGTAACGCCCCTACTCTGAGAGAGGAGCCTCTAGGACCCACGACGAGGTAAGGCCTGAGAGCCCTCCCTGGTCCTGTGTCTTCCCTGCACTGGTGGCCTGGTACAGGTGTTGCTCTGGGCTGGGTCCAGCCATGCAGAGCACCCGGGGGGGATTGGGAAGACGGAGCCCAGGCATTGGAGCTACCCTGCCCATTTGAACCCAGCCAGAAAAGATGGCGCCAGTAGGAATGTCTCACATTGGCTCTTAGGCTGGATGGGGTGCGGACGCATGGCTTGTGGACCGTGGGCATGGAATGTGTCCGAGGGCATGTGGGCAGAAGCACCCCTGGTGCCAGGGTTCGCCGCCCCTCCAGACCGTCCCCAGCGCTCCGTGGTGCTGTCCGCCCGCTGTGGCAGCCGCTGCTGGCGGTCCCTGGAAGCTTTGCTCGTCACTCCTGGGGAGCCTTGTGGACTTGGAAGCCCTAGGACAGCAGCCTGGCCTCTGTCCTTGGAGCTGCCCGTCCCCAGTGGCCTCCTCCCCCCATGAGTGGCTGGTAGGGAGGAGGCCTCGGGCCATGCGCCCGGATCAGCCCGGGCTTCCCCACGCTGGCTGGGCCTTCACAGGCTGTCTCTGTCCCCAAGAGGCTTGAGGAACCTCAGGGCCACCGGGCCTCGGCCCCAGGCAGCGCGGTGTCAGAGGTGACCGGTGGAACGCCAGTGTTATGTAAATAGCGGGACCTGCCCGGCGGGCAAGCTGGCTGGCTGAAGCCATCCATCATCCCAGCTCGGCGGGGCGGGGGACAGACACGGCACCGTGCGCCTGACTCCAAACCTGTTTGTTTTCCCTTTGTCTCACGCGGTTCGGGCCTGGCTGTGACCGGCTCCGGGTTTTGTCCTGCCGGCCCCCTCCCCCGGGAGGACGGGGGGAAGGGAGGAGATTCGCGGCTCCCACCGCGGCATCCCTTTGGGACTTCAAAGGCTCCCCCAGCATTGTCTGTGCCTGCGGGCAGTGGCCCTGAAAACGTGATCAGAGGCGGCCAGTGTAGGGCAGGCCCGGCCCGCGCCCTGCGCTCTCGCTGGGGCCCGTAGATTCCTCCCTTTGCCGCCAGCTCCACCCTGGTTACAGCTCCGCTCCCCGGGCCTCTGTCCTTGCCTTCCTCTCCCCTGGCGTCCCTTCTGGCCCGCCTGGCCCACTGCTGCCCATCCCATCCCCTTGGCATCGGCGGCAGGACACCTCTGGGTGGCGTTGAGAGCCCTAGGACGGGGAGAGCTCCGGGTCAGCCCCGCCGGCCCCTTCGTATCCTCATGAGGATCGCACGCCAAGTGAAGGGCTTCCAGGCAGGCTAGGTGCTGGGCCAGTTCCTGGACAGGGGCTGCCCGTACCAGCGCTTGTTCTCTTTTTTTATCCATCCTCTGCTGGTAACAAGAGCCTCTGCCCAGCCCTCCCTCCGCTTCTTGGCAAGGTCCAGATTGGACACTCTGTCCCCAGGCGGCAGGACTGCATCCTGGGTATTCAAAGTCAGCCCTAGGTGCTTCCGTTCTCTGGAAGCCCACTGCCTATTTTTGTAAATAAAGTTTTATTGGAACATCACCCTGCCCGCTCATTTGCATATCGGTCCTGCCTACTTCTTACTCTACAGGGGCAGAGCGGAGTAGCAACAACAGAGGACGCAGGCCGCAAAGACTAAATATTTACTCTCAAACCCTTTAGAGGAAGAGAGCCTCCTGACCTCTGCTCTATTTTTTTAAGTGGCAAAACGTTAACATGAAAATTACCATTGTGGCCAATTTTAAGTGTAGAGTTTCCCGGCACTAAGTAGGTGCACAGCATTGCCTGTCATGCTGCGTTGGGGGCTCCGGCAGGGGTGGGAGTCAATCCCCGGGGGCCGTGGGTGGCTTGCAGACCGGGTCTGTGAGGGGCCATGCCCTCTCTCTGCCCTCCTCAGGGCCCTGTCCTCTGCAGGTCCCACCCACCTAGAAGTCCAGGCTTGTCTTCGACAGCCACCATTTCCTGAGAGCTTGGCATCCCACCCCAGGAACCCTGCGTAGCCTTCAGCCTTTTCTAAGCTCTTTTTCTCTTCGGTAAAGTGAGCAGAATAGCTGCTTCTTCTTCTTCTTTTTATTTTTTTATTTTAAAATTTATTTAGAGAGCATGTCTTTGGGGAAAGGGGCAGGGGGAGGGGCTGAGCGCAGAGGGAGAGAGAATCTCAAGCAGACTCCCCGCTGAGTGCAGAGCGCAGCACGAGGCTGGAGCTCAGGACGCTGAGATCAGGACCCAGCAGAAATCAAGAGTCGGACGCTCACCGACTGAGCCTCCCAGGCGCCCCCAGAATAGCTACTTTTGCAGACCAGTGAGTCAGTGTGGTCAGAGGTGCCTGGCTTGGGGCCTGATGGGTCGGAAGAACTCACATTCACTCCTTCCCTCACAGCGTTTCACCTCCCAGAGCCCTGGCCGTCCCTGGGCAGGTTCCAAGGGGTTCCCCACCCCTGCCCAGGGCCCTGAGAGTCTCACTTCTTAGGGAAGGTGAGTGCCCTCACTCCAATGGGCACCATGGAAGGAATTGCCCCACAGGTAGTGGGCTGAGGACATTGGGGTTCTCTGCTACAGGGCTCTGGGAGGTCCATAAGTTCTCTGGGTCCCTCTCTCTCATCCTCCATAAACGGCTGTCCTGCACATGCTGCGTGCCTCCCGGGCTGTTGCAGGCAGTAACTAGGTGCTCGGGGAGAGCTGTGAAGGTCGCGTTCAGGGGTGCTGCTGGGAGTGAAGCAGGCCGTGGGAAGAATTTGAGTTAGAACCCAGGCCCCTTCTGGGAGAGGTGGGACTAGGCTGCAGTGGCAGTGGAGAAGGCCCCGGAGGTTACATGCTGGGCACTTGTTCCATTCACAGGCAGGGCCCAGGGCTGCTCTGATGTGTTGCTGGTGCTGTGAACAGATCTGGGAGCCTGGCTTCGGGCCCTAGAGGAGCGACTGGCCTGGCAGGGAGGGAGGCTGGGGCAGGGAGGATGAAGCGCCGCATCCACTGGCCGTCCACTCCTGCTGCTTCTGCTGCCGGCCCTCTTAGGCCTCTTTCCATGGGCTCCTGGCCTATTGTGCATCTGTTTCCCCCTCCCGGCATCCCGCCAGCTTCTCTTCCTCCTGGCCTTCCACCACCCATACTGCCACCCCCAGCTCCATGGTGCGTGTGCTCTCTCTCTCTCTCTCTCCCCCCCACCCTCTCCTTTTCATCTACTCCGAAGGCTTTACTTTACTTCCTTGTCACCCTAATTGATTGCATTAACCTTTCAGCGTATTGGATTCCTCGGCATCGTGCAGAGAGCCCTGTGCAATATGCTTATAATCTGAGCCATAATGGACAGTTGCAGTCAACAAGCCCCTTCTCCCTCTGTGCCATTGGCCCCGTGACATCTCTCTTGCCCAGGCCACCACGGCCACTTCCTCCGCCAGCAGGAGTGGGGCAGTGGAATGAGGCTGGGTGGAAGCAGACACAGCTCGAACCCCCTGATGGATTTCCCTGCACCTGCCCTCC
This sequence comes from Canis aureus, assembly GCF_053574225.1. Lineage (NCBI taxonomy): Eukaryota > Metazoa > Chordata > Mammalia > Carnivora > Canidae > Canis > Canis aureus. The sequence continues at coordinate 86,051,841 of NC_135615.1, forward strand.
TCTTGGCTCTGCTCTATGCCTCCCGGCCCGGGTCCTCCTCCAGGCCTCTGGTCATGGAGAATCCTCTTGGCTGGGCTTTCTGCTCCTGGGACTCTTGACGGGGCCAACTTGGATTTGGGGCATAAGAGAGTCCCCTAGTTGAACTAGATGGTTCTCAGAGCAAACCTTGGCTTCTGAGGAGGCTTGGGGGAAAGATGATGGTGACCACGTGAGGTGATGGAGAGATGTGATGCCAGCAGCAGAGCAATAAGCTGGAGGGAAGCCTCTGCAAGGCAAGCTGGCTTAGCCTCACGGGAGACTTGGCACAGGGGGAGGCAGGAGAAAATGAGTGCCAGCGTCTCAGGTCAGTAGGGATGGGCTCCCTCAGGTGGGTGCCTGGATGAACACCTCCTTGCCCAGCATCAGGCAAGGGGGCCAGTCTGTGCCAGTGGCCTGATCCTGGGAGCCCAGCGAGCCCTGGCCCCGTGGGTCCTGGCTGGGACTGCCAGCCCTCAGATCCACAGCCCGGTCAGCCCAGCCTTCATGCACAATAGGATGGATGTCGGCTTGAATACATTAGTGTCAGGCCCGAGGAGCAGGACGGGAGCCCCCCTCGGCCCTGCCCCTGCGGTCCCTCCTCTCTCCCGACTGTTCCCCGGCCCCGCCCCCACCCTCTGCCCATCAGCCTCTCCTCCTGAGCACCCCCCTCCTGCCCAGCCTCTCCTCCTGAGCACCCCCCTCCTGCCGTCACGTCACTCCATCACTCCGAAGGGCAGGCTTTGGCAACAGGGGGCTGGACTAGGTCCTTCCCACCCTCTCCCAGGGATTTTGGGGGTGGGCAGAGGGCACAGCAGGGAGAAGCCAAGCAGCGAATTAAAGTTTGGTGATTGTCAGTGTCAGGAGAAGCTAAATAACCCTGTAACTAGTATGAAGGTGAATTCACGGTCTGCTGCACATGGAAAATATGAGTGCTCCGTGAGACGAGGAGAGTGAACGGCGGAGGCCGCCTGCCACGGTGGGCAGCCTCCTCTCCAGGGACCCGAGCAGAGAGGCAGGAGGAGGGTCGTGCCCTCTCCCATCCCTGCCAGGGGACGGCCGCCAGGACCCCATCCACGGGTGGGGGCGGCCCAGCGCTGGGGACCCAGCCCCAGCCCTCCGATGCCAACCCCTCCGGCCAGGCCCGTGTCCGTCCCTCCTCACTCGTCCTGACTGAGCGCTCCCTCCGTGCCAGGCTACGTGCTATGCCCTTACGACCACTCCGTGCAGCAAGTGCTGCCATTCTCCCCCTGGTTTTGTCCGCACTTTTTTATAATCCACTTTACTGAGCTCTAATTTACAAGCCAAGTTTACAATTCAGTGGTTTTTTAGTATATTCCCAATATATTGCGTGATCACCATCACCCTCTGATATTTTCATCACTCCAGAAAGAAATCGCATACTCATCAGCAATCACTCTACACTCCTCCTCGCCCCCCAGCCCTGGGCAGTCACTCTTTATTCTCTTTGATCCTGAGAAAATGGAGGCTCAGATAGGGTCAGTGGGTGACTTGGTCAAGGTGGCACAGCCAGTGAGGGAGGGAGCTGGACTTTGAACCCAGGCAAGGGGCTCCAGACTCAGTGCTCCTTGAGGGACTGCCCGCCGCCCCAGGCTCAGGCAGGCCCCGGTGGCAGCGCGCATCCCGTGCATCCCATCGCTCCCTGGGTACACTTGCGACTCCACACAGAAGAGCCTCGCAGCCCGGGGGCCCAGCCAGCATCCCAGCCAGGCTCCTGGGGCTGCAGCGGGGGAGCCCATGTGGTCAGGGAGACCCAGGTGGTTTCAGGGTTTTAAAAGGAGACTCTATCTCCATGTTGCCAGTGCCAACACCACATTCCAGACCAGGTCCCGCCTTGGCTGGGCCACGGGCTAGGTCGCACGGCGCCCACAGGGAACCCACATCACGCTCGCTCTCCTAACATCCTACTCTCGCGCTCTCCTGGCCTTCTGTCCTGGCCTTCTCACCCGCTGCTTTCTTCTTTACGCTCCTGCTTTCCCTCCCCAAAACTTCAAAACAAAATTTTTTTTGTGGCCGTACTCTGACTTGCAAAATTTGGGAATTAATGTGAAACTTGTACTGCCTCTGATAAGAGACGAATACAAGGAGGAGAGACAAAGGGAAAGGTAGACTAGAGAATGAGTCTGTTGGATTTGGTTTGGGGTTTTTTCCTCCTTCTTCTCTCTCCCTCCAAAGCGGAGGATCCGGCCGGGCCAGTTTGGATATTTATTAAGAAAAAGCCAAAGATAATTAACTTTTTTGTTTTTGTTTTGTTTGCGGGTGCCTCCCCTGCTGGCACTCCTGCCTGCCTGGCAAATTAAACTTGCTCCCTGCTCCCTGGGTGCTGGGCTGCCGGCAACTCTGCTGCTGGCTGCCCTGGAGCTGCCGGGCCCATCGGCCGCCCACCCAGCCACCCACCTTGGGTTTCAGGCCTAGGGTCACTTTATGCCACCACTGATGCCACGTCCCCAGGCTCTTCTGACTTCCAGAGCAGCCCTTAGAGCTGGGTAAGTGGCCTGTGGGGGATGGGATAGAGAGGAGGGCTACCGTTGGGGTTGTGGCCAACACTGCGCTAAAAGGAGAAGCGGTGAAAGAGTGAGTGCTGCTGTGGGGCCAGGGCATGCCCTCTGGCCAGTTGAGGGCTGCCCGCCTTCCAGAAGAGGGTGAGGAGAACAGAGAATGAGTTGCAAGTGGAAGAGAGGCCAGATTTGGGCCAGGCCCACCCCCAGCTCTTCTACCAGGAGGCTGGTACACTGCCAGGACCCATGAGCCCTGGGAATGCTCTAGAGGAGACTCGGGGCCACAGAGCCATCCCACGATTGCTGTCCACCCTCAACGCCGGGCTCCGTCCCACTGCCGCCTCTGACCCAGCGCAGGCCATCTGGGGGCCCCTCCAGCGTGTGGTTGGGGCACCTGCACTACCTCTGCTCTGCTGCCCTAGAACCATGCAGAGCCCCGAGGCCAAGCTGTGACCTGAGCCTGCGCCCTGTCCACGGGCCAAGAAGGTGGCAGTTACAGGCCTGTCCGTGGGGGACAGAGTTGAGAGTATTTCAGGAGCTGGGACAGCCAGTGAGGAAGGCAGGTTCTCTCTCGGGGCCAGCCACGCTGAAGCTTGGGGGTGTGGTTTGCTCCTCTGCTAAATTACCGTGCCTCAACCCCTCCCTGGCAGAGGCCTGTCTTCTGTGCCCCCGGATTCATCCCCAACTGGGCAAGTAGGCAGTGATGTGAGGTCCCTCCAGGTGGGGAACCTGCTTCGGAGCTGGGTACAGAAAGGAGGGCATTTTTTCCAAGGATTTTGCTGGCCCCCCTTTTTTTTTTCTCTGAAATATAAGGATGTGCAATTTTTTTGGTTTCAATTTAGCATTGGAGAATTTTATAATTTAGTAATTAAAATCTCTGATAGGCTTTAGAAATTGCGGCTAATTGAATTTAATGGGAAGATGATTTTCAATTTTATTTGATTACCGGGACCCCTGGCATCGGTATTTATGGGAAAAAAATGGGAAATGTGCTGTGTGGGCTAAGATGGCATAATTGAATTAGGGATAATCGGATTTCTCCGTCATGAATTTCACTATAATTTTCCTATAATTTTCCATTAGATATCTAGTTTACAAATATTCACAAAGAAATGAAGCTCTTTCGGAATGGAGATTGCTGGCTAACAGGATTACGGGGCCGAGCGTGCGGCTGTGCCAGCCCCTCTACTGCCATAATGCGATCCCTGTATCTGCCTTATACTCAGCTTGAGCCTGGCCTCGGCCCCTCGCTGCACCACCCGCTCCACCGCTCCTCTCTGCCCTGTGTCTTCTCCGACCCTGCTTGCCCCCCGCCCGGACACCCACCTGTCCAGGGCCCGCGACTTCTGGTGCCCGGGCAGACTGTCCCATCCCTGTGCCGGGGTGCTTCCTGTCCACACTTTGCTCACTCGACGCTCTCCCTGACACCCTCCCACTGTCAGCTGGAGCAGTGCACTCACACGCAAACACACGGACTCCCTCGCAGGTGCGAACATGCTTGTTCACATGTACACACAGTCCTTTGGCCAAGGCTCCTGTGCCCTGGCCCAGTCGCCTCAGAGGGAACCAGTTTATTGGGATCCTGGGGTGGGGTGCAGGAACAAAAGGAGCTTTGTTCAAGTTTATGTGAAAGTTACAAATTCAGAATGAGAGCAGATAAAGCCTGAGATACCTGGTGTGTAAACAGGCTGGTGAGTGAGAAGGCCCCGGGCTCGGGAGGGGGAGAGAATGAGTGGGCCCACTCTGGGGGTGTGAGGGGACCCGGAGCCAACCCCGGACGCGGCCTGGGGAGAGCTGATGGATTTCCCCGGGCCCGCGAGGGGCCTGGTGGCCGGGACTGCTGAGCACGGCTCTGCATTTTCTCTTGGGAATGGGATGGGGCATGTAAGGAGGTACTGGTGTCTCTGGGCCCAGGGCCTTGAGACCGTGAAGAATTGAGGCATTGGGCTTCCCGTGCCCCGAGTCCCAGGCACAGATGTCCTCCCTGGGGCCTGGCCTTGGGGTCACCGCATTGGGGTCCTCAATGCAAAAATGGGCCATAACCTTAGAGATGCCAGAAACCTTAGGAAGCCAAGGCTTCCTCTGAGCACACACCCAAGGGGAGAGAAAGACACAGGAATCTGGGGACCCCCTCCATTATGTAGCCTCTGACTCACACCTCATGACCTCAGTGCCTCAGCCTTCTTCTCAGACTTTCTCAAATCATAACACGCCAAGATGGCCTCATTCTCTGTGCCTCCCTGGCCTATCTGCTCTTGGGCAAGCCCTCGTAAGCCTGTAGTGGCCGACTGTGGCTCTTGCCTTGGCACAACAGAGGCTCTTCAGGCAGCCCACTCCTCCCTCCACCACCGTACTTGACGGGTCCCTCTGGCTGGCCCTGTCTGCCCTGCGTCCTTCCACCCGCAGGCCCCAAAGTCACCATGCAGCCAAGTCAGCAGGCCTTGTCTAGGTGACTGGAAGGCATGCCCTGAGCCCCATCAGCAGAAGCCCAGAAGGACCTTCGGAGATAGCTAGCAGGCTGTGTGGACCACATATGCAGGGGGCTCCCGTACGTGCATCATCAAATAAACCCAGAAATCACGCTTCCACTCCTATGTGACGTAGGTCTTCAGGCTTCCTTCCACACCCAGCTGCCCAGGTGGGGAGGCAGACACTCAGGATCGGGTTGGGACTGCCTGCCTGACGTTGTAGCCCAAAGCTGTAAGCCTTGCTTTGGAGAGTCAGAGGTGAGGGCAGCCAGAGCCATGCGTATACTGCAGAGTAGTCCTGGATGCAGAGATGCCTTCAGAGATTGCCCTGCGCCACTGCTTGTCCTCACCGCCTGGTAGCACATGGCTTGGTTCAGAAGCTCTGATGCTCTGCTCAGGGCTTCAGGGTCAAGGGAATCTTCAGTAAAGTGTCTGGGTTTCTCCAGCTGCTTTTCCTACATAGGAACGGGCATGACCGACTGGCAGAGGGCTGCCTGTGGAGAGGCAAAGGGGTCTCTCCAAGAAGGCACCGGGGAGGGCAGATAGGGAAGGGATGCTAATCTCCTCTCTGTTGGGCCATTTGGAACAACAACAAAAAAGAAGAAAAAAAAGATGAAGAACAAAAGTAAGGTGAAAGTGGGAGAAAGAATAGACTAAGATTATTCTCTGACTTTTTTGTCCCAAGTTTTCCTTGGGCCTCTCCCTTTGCAAAACAGAAATATTGCAAAAATAAGCCAGTGCCATTTTGCTGAATCCTGCCCAAAGATCAGAGAAAACCCAGGGTCTTTTCCCCTCCCCTACCTGGAGGCAGTGTGGCCTTCCCTGAACCAGGAGGAGAGCAGAGCCCAGCGCTGGCACCCAAGGGACACAGGGAGAGCTAGTGACAGTGAGACCTAGGTACTGGGCTAGCAGAGCTGTCTACGCTCCTGCTCACCTGGCCGCCTCCTTCCTGGAGGCCCTCCAAGTCCAATGGGTAACTTGGATCATGAAAATAAAGGAATTTCAACACATCTGGCCAGAGCCGGGACATCTGGGGACAGAGAGACCCACCAGAGTGCTTTCTCTGGGGGAAAGAGCAGGGCCTAGGAAAGCGCACAGGAGCTCTGGTCCAGAGAGGGACTGGCAGACCGTGACCCCTGTCGGAGGGGCAGGTGGCAGGACGCTGGGGCCAAGCTCCTTATTGAGGCCTGCAGGGGCAGGAGGGCAGAGGGAGCCAAGGCAGGTGCTGGCCTGAGTCTGTGTGGGGTGACCCGAGTAAAGGCTGCCCAGTGGAGTGGGGGAACAAGGAGGTGCTGGACGCCCCTCCCGACCCCACTGTGGGGCCAGGGGGCTGACCTTTGGGGCAGAGGAAGGGGAGAGAAGCCCTAGCGGAGAGCAGGGATGTGCAAGGGGGTCTGGGTTGGCCCGGGGCAGCCGGGGTCTGGGAGGACACCCGAGTGCTTTTCAAGGCAAAGTGGAAGCCAGGGGTCCTGGCTGTCCTGCAGCCTGCAGCGGGTGGTGCAGGGCTCTGGGAGGCCCACGCGTGTGTCCTGTCCCGCCTGCCCCCCAAGCCCCCCCCACCCCACCCCCCATCTCTGGCAGCTTTAACTCCTGGGCACCGAGCAGCCTCGCCACTGCCCCCACCGTCAGAGTCAGCGAGGAGGGGAAACACGAGCCCCTGGATGGCCCAGAGTCCTCAGGGCGCGCGACCCAGCAGGCACGGCCCCTCGGCGCTCACCCCTGCGCCCGCCCTCGCGGAAAAGTTTGCCCGGCCCTGTGCGCGGGGAGCCCGGGGGCCAGCCAGCACCCGGAGCGCGGGAGCGCGCGGGGCAGGGGCGCGGAGAGGGAGCGAGTCCACGCGCGGGTGTGTGGGGGGAGCGCGCGGGGCAGGGGAGTGGGGGAGCGCGGGAGCGCGCGGGGGGGGGGTGGGGTTGGGAGAGGGCACGGGAGCACGCGGGGGACGCGCGGGAGGGAGCGCGCGGGGCAAGGGGGGAGAGCGGGAGCGCGCGGGGGGTGGGGTTGGGAGGGCACGGGAGCGCGCGGGGGGGGTGGGGTTGGGAGGGCACGGGAGCGCGCGGGGGGGCGCGCGGGGCAAGGGGGGAGCGCGGGAGCGCGCGGGGGGGTTGGGAGGGGCGCGGGAGCACGCGGGGGAGGGGGAGCGCGGGAGGGAGAGCAGGAGCGCGCGAGGGGCGCGGGGCAGGGACGGGGGAGCGCGGGAGTGCGCGGGGCAGGGGCGCGGGGGGAGCGCGCGGGGCAGGGCGGGTGGGGAGCGCGCGGCTGGTGGCGGGCGGCCGCCGGAGTGGGCGCGGGGACCCGAGCGCCGCCCGCCCCCCCCCCCGCGCCGCCCGGCCCGCGCCGAGGCCCCGCCTCCCCCTCCCGAAGTCTGAGGTTTGGGGCGTCGCTGGGCCAATGAGGCGGGCCGCCGGGCGGGGGCGGCGGGGCCGCGCGTCCGCGTGGGGGCGGCGGCGGGGGCGCGGGCGGGGGCGCGGCGGCGGGCGAGCGCGCGCCCATTCACTCTGGCGGCGGGGGCGCGGCGGGGGCGCGGGCGCGGGCGGCGGGGGCGGGCGCGGCGGGGCGGGGCGGGGGCGCGCACGGGCGGGCACGGGCGGGCCGCGCGCTGCTCTTTCACCTGCCGGGGCGGCGCGCGGGGCCCGGAGGAGGCGGCGCCGCGGCCGCCCTGCCAATCACCTCGGCGCCTGGCAGCGCCCCCGGCCCTCCCGCCCGCCCGCTCCCTCCTGCCAAACTGTTACCCTGAGTGTTACCGTCAGGAGCAATGACATCAGGGCTTTAAAACAACTTGTTATTCGGGGAGTAATCAGTTGCAATTAGGCATTAATTAAGTATTATGAAAGTTGATTATTTAAGTGAATTCGGCTTTCGACTCTCCGACTATGGTGAGTGCGGCGCTGGGGCGGGGGAGGGCAGGGGGCGCCGCCGCGGGGCTCGGCCGGGCGCGGGCGGGGGGCGCGGGCGGGGGCGGGGGCGCGGGGGGCGCGGGGCGCGGGCGGGGGCGCCCCTCGGCCCGGCCGCCCGGACCCCCGACCCGGGCCGCGTCTATAAATAGTTTCTCTTTTAGTTTAGTAAAGTGGAGAGCGAAGCGGAGCTGCGGAGCGCGCGATGCCGGAGCGCGAGAGCGGCGGGGGCGGGCGGCCGGGCGGGCGGCAGAAACTTGGGCTCTGCCCGGGCCGCTGCCCCGCGCCGGGTCCGGGGACCGCTCCGGCGCCCGCGGGGAGGGGGGGGCGGGCGGCGGGCCGCGGGGGCGGGGGGGCGGCGGGGGCCCCACGAGACACTAAACAGATGTTTTTTTTTTCTTTCCCCTTCTGTTTTTGGCGTTCCTCGAAGAGTTTGGGACCAAAGAGAGGAGCATGGATCTTGGTACAGGTACCGGCGGTGGGAACCAGGGGAGGCTCTTTCACTTTTCTTTCGGTTCTTTTACGGAAGTTAGTATTTTTAGCCCAATGAGGTAGCAGCTGAGCAGGGGTGGGGGCTGGCCTGGAGAGGGTCCGGCGCCCGCTGCGCTTCTCGCCCTGGTTTCTGGATTGCGAGGCTTCTGATGATATTATTGTTATTATTTGTTACTTGCTTAGTGACTGTGACTAATTTGATGCTTGTCATTATGAAAGAACCGAGGGGAGAGGGAGCTGGGGGGCACCCAGAGAGAGGATTTAGGGGTTTTTTGTGGGGGTTTTTGTTCTCCGCGTTTTTTGAATGGCTCCGTGTTTTGTGTGTGTGTGAGTGTGTGTGTGTGTGTGTTTTTCTCCGGCAAAGATCTCTGTGTGTCAGGCTCTGGGGTGTGTGTTTTTATTTTTTTAGTGGGGGGTGGTTTAGTTTTTGAAAGCAGCGTCCTGTTGGGAAAGGTGGTTAGTCTGGTTTCGGGGCGACTGTCTCAAGGTAAAGGAATTTAATTTATTTGGGACAAGGCTGTGTCGGATGATCAAGCTGCTTATTATGGCTAATGAGTATTTTTCACCTGAGAATCCGTGGGATGAGGCGGCTGTTATCAGTTCAAAGTGAGGGGCCCAGGACTCTCTCCCCTCCCCTTTTGTAGCTCCCCCCACACACAAGGGGTACACTAGACAAACTACTGAATTTGAACTGTGGGTTTTGGGGGGGCCTAGTATGGCACAGAGACTAGGCTCCCAGGTAGCACGGTGCTGGCTTGGGGCAGTTTATCCTGATATTTTGGTGTTTTCATTGGTTTTAATCTAATTTTTTCAGTGCTTTTCTTTTCTTCCCATCTGGGGTTCCAACCGGAGCCCAGAGTGAGGTTTACCATAAGCGCCTCAGGCTTTCAATTAGCCCTCTCTCTTGAAACCACAGTTTGACCAGGACCCTCAGATCCTGGCCTGACAAAAGCCACTGCCTTCTTTCTAAATGTTTTTTGAAAGAAGTCCGTAGTAAACAGACTGATAATTCATTGACGCTGATCTCTGAACCCTCCTGTCTCATTTAGAGAAGAATAGGTGGCTGTCAGGGTTGTTGTTTGTAAAGGGCCCAAGTTCATGGCGTTGCCCCTTGGGACCCATGAGCTGACATTTGACCTTCTGAGGTCAAAGGGGAGTGGGCAGAGAGAGCAGGAGGGAGGCAGTACTGGGGGGCCCAGGGTGGGTGACACGGTGGTCAGCTTTGGGAAGTGGGTGCGTGTGTGCGGGCAGGGGCGGTGGCTCCGAGTTTTGTCCGTGTCCAGCAGGTGTGATCTCAGGTACTGTGATGTGGAGGTCCTTGGGGCCTGTGTGCCCAGGAAAGGTGTGACACCCCCTGCTGGGCAAAGCGGTGAAGGTCTGTAAGGCCACTGCTGCCCCCACTCCTCCCTGGCCTCCGCGCACGCCCACCCCCACTCCCACCGTAATCAGGTGTTTCATCGCCTCCTGCCCCCGGGCCCCACCCCCTTTCTTCAGAAGAAGGGCCCCCGCCCAACCCAGCCCGGGAGCAGGCCTTAGAGATGGGCCAGGCGCCCTGCACCACCCCCTGCCCAGCCTGGGCTCTGCTTGTGGGCGGGCACCGCGGGCCCAGGCATTACTCAGCTGGCAGGCGGGCCCTCCTCGTCTTCCTCCTTGTAACCTGGGTGCCAGCTGGAGCTGGCGTCTGTCCCCCTGCCTTACACCAACAGTCCCTCCCCGTCTGCTGGGGGCACATGACCCCAGAGCCCTCCTGGAGGATGTCCCCGACCAGAGAGAGGCTCCTGGGCCTGTGGGAGGCAGAACCTTCTAGAGCGTCTCCGGGGCTGAGGGAGACGGACTGCTCCAGCGCCCCAGGGTTAGGCTCTGGAGGAGCCACTGAGGTGGACAGGTCCCCTTCCCGAGGGAGCAGGGCTCTCCCCGAAGCCCCCGAGCCCCAAGCTCTGGCCTGTCAGTGGGCGGAGCTCGAGGTGTCCTAGCTCACACTCTTCCTGGAGGAGTCATCTGCTGCTACCAGCTCAGCCTTTTCTCTGAATTTGGAAGTTTCACTTAATTTCAGAACTTCCAAAGAAAAGCACTTTTTTCCCTCTTCACAAAAAAAGGGAAGCAGGTGGGCACTCTGAGATCCCCTCTGAGCCCATCTTGGGGCGCACCCTCAGTGCCTGGGGTGTGCTTCTGGCCCCGGCTGCGGCCGAAGGGCTCGTGGCTAGCAGGGCTCCGCGCTGGTGCTGTGAGGGGCTCTGTTCTCGGGGGACCCGGGACAGCTTCCCCGAGAGCTTCTCTGGCACAATACAGCGCAGTGTGGAGACACTAGCCCCATAGAGGTTGCTGGGCGCCAGGGGCCCTGTAAGCGTGGGATCAGGGGTCAACGTCCTCTCCCGCCTGGGACAGGTCTGGGTCCTGAAGCACCCCGTCCAGAAGCCATTCAGTGCTGGAGAACCTGGGCTTCTCAGGAGGGACGGCAGGACCCCAGGACCCTCAGGGGCCATGTGGACCCTTGTTCCCCCTCCATAGTTCAGCCAAGGGCTGGATCAATCTGGACGTCTTTAGCAATAAAAAATGCCGATGTCGTCCTAATTCACCAGGCCCCGAGATGACAGCAAATTTACATTTTTTAATTAAACTAGCAGCCAGTTTTTATGAGAGGGGGTTGGGTTATGCAAATCAAATGGTTGTGTACGGAAGATTAGGAGAGTTTGGGAATAAATTCCACAAATGCTAATAAAAAAAAAAGGAAAGGGAAAGAGAGGAGGGAGGGAGGAGAGAGAGGAAGAGAGGAGGACATAGTTCCATTAGGCCCTTTTAGAGTGATTTCCCTGGGGGAGGGAGCCGGGCAGGGGAGGGGAGAGGGAGGGAGCTTTCAGACACAGGTAAATCCATCCCACAGTTGGGAAGCTCCCCAGGATTAGGTGCGCGCCCCCACCCCTCCCTAGGCTCCCGCTGGACCCTGGCAGGACTGGAGGCCTGAAGCAGCAGTGGAGCTTTGAGAAGGAACTTGCCCTTGGTTCTTAGGGTCTGGTTGTGACTGCCCCGCTGTCCCCAGGGAGAGCAGGTGGAGGAGAGGAGGGGCTGCCCAGGGCTGACCTGTCCATCAGTGAGGCCCCTGCAGGTCAGGGGCCAAGGCGCAAGTGAGCCAGTTCAAGGGGATGGCCACGGACAGAGAGCCGAGAGGGGTGACACTGTCCACTGGGTCACCATGGTGTCAAGGGGAGGTTAGCGGGAGGAGGGCCGGGAGCCCCAGGCATCGTGCATGGACACCCGCGCCCCCACTGTTGCACCCCAGCCCTGGCCTCAGCTGTGCAGGAAGCCCCAGCAGGTTGTCCTTGATGTTCCTTCCTCAAGCCTTTACTTGGCCAGATACACCCACTCGACCAGTCTGCGCTGGGCCGGTCCCTGCAGTCAGGTTGGGCACCGGTTTTGCCAGTCTGCCGAGGGGTAGGTGCCATCTTGGCAGGAAGGAGCAGTCAGAGCCAAGGACAGACGGGCTGTCTCGGAAGTAGCCGGCTTCCTGGTACCATTCACACAGGCTGGCTGTGACGTTGGTGGGGCCCCGAGCATCAGAGGACCTCTCAGGCCTCTTGCTCCCCGGCTCGGCTCCCAACTCCATTGTGCCGCGGAGCTTCCGCGAGGCAGCTCTGGGGGCGGGGGAGTGGACGAGGACAGAAGCACACGGCTTGGGCCTCCTCTCTGGAAGAAGGCATTGCAGACAGGCGTCTCTGGGCTGCGACGCGGCCCTTGAACCAGCCGTGGTCCTAGTCGTGAGACGTTAGAGCGCAATCCAGGGTACAAAGCCCTGGCGTAGCCGTTCTCTTGCAACAGGAGCCAGAGGCAGCAAGGGCGGCTCTGGAAGGATTCCTAGAGGGCCCACCCCAGGCCCTCTCTCCCTGGAGGAGAGATCTTGGCTGTCCTCTCCGAGAAGGGCCCGGGGGCCACCGAGACCCTGTGTGGCCTGGCCGTCCTGCCACTGCTCGCCCAGCCCCCACGGCCAGGGAATCTGGCTGACTTGCAGCTTGGGTTTTTATGATGGAAAAATAAAATAAATGGAGACACCTTTGGAGGGCTGAGTCACGCAGCAGCATCTCCTCATTAGAGCTGCTGCCCCTGGCTCAAGTCCCTGGGCTGGGGATCGGGTGGGGCTGGGAAGAGTCCAGGCTCGGGCTCCCCTGCCCCAACCCCGCCAGGTTAGTGGGGCTGGCCCACCACCAGGCTCCTCTGGCTGGCCCGCCTGCTTACAGGGGTCGGGCCATTTCTCTCCAGCCCCAGGGCCCACAAGGCTGCTCCTGTCTGAGTTGGGCTTTAAACCTTGACCCCCTGGCGTCTGCCACATCTCCTCCTCCCTCTCCTCATCTTTGGGGGGCAAGAAGGAAGTTTGCTCTGTAGTAATTCCAGCCTGTGGGTCCCCAAGGCGGGCAGCTGCTGTTCTGGGGTCACCGGGCCACGGTACAGCAGGGGAGGAGGAGAAGGAGAAGGCCGGCGTCTTTCCTTCCAGGGGTGGTGGAAATCGGCCACTTGGTGGTCCAGCATTCACCCCTCTGGCTGCCTCAGGGCAGCCTGACATCCTCACAGCCCACTTTGGTCCGGACATAGTGTTCCCTGTCCCAGAAGAGGCCCCCTGCGGATGGTGAAGCTAGGGATTCAGAAGGCCTGAGGGAGCACCTGCTGGAGTTGCTGCCGTGGTGAAGCCGCAGCCACTGGGGCCTTCTCTGGTCTCCAGGACCTGCCTGGTGGAGGGAGGCAGGTGTGTTCCTCTGTCACACGGGCCGGGCCGGGCCAGGCCGAGGAGCGCAGGGTGGGGAGCTCAGGGTGCTCTCTGAAGGAGTGGCCTTTGAACTTGATAAAGGATGGGAAGTAATGGGACAGGAGATAGGCAGCCAGGTGTTCTCCGCACCCCCAGCACCTTGTGGACTTCCAGGTGGCCTTTCTCCCTGCTGCCTTATCATCCTCTCCACCCCCACCCCCACCCCCACCCAGGCGCACTCCTGCTTCCCATCCTGCAACCACAGCTTTCTGCCCTTTCCATCCGGACCACCCGGCTCCCTACAGCCTGGCCCTCCAACCTACCTGGCCCCTCCTCTTTAAAGCCTCCTACCCAGTTGGCCCTGGAAAGAGATAGGAGATAAGGGGCTGGCTGGGGGCCTGCATCTCAGAGGATCTGGTTGGGCCCACGGCAGTGGTGTGTCGGGGTGGCACTCAGACTTCTGTACCCAGGCCCCCAGAAGGTCAAGGCCAGGAAAGAACTTTGCTCTGCTGCTCCTCCTGCTCCGTTACAGTCGCTCTGTGTGGACGGCTCCTCCTGGCACTGGGTACGGGGCTGGTCTCGTGCCTTCCCACTGTTAGTGCTGGCGCAGTTGATTGATTGATGTGCCTCTTCGCCAAGTGCCTCCCAGCTTCTTAGTGGGGGCAGAAGGAAGCAGGCAGGAAACGCTGGCCGATTCCCTGGGGACCTGGGTTTTAGCTCCTTGAGAGCTCTCTATAGCCTGGTTTACAGGAAGGAGTGGGGCTGGGATTAGGGATGACATGAAGGGGGCCCAGGGCTAAAGACAGCCGTTGTGTGGTTAGATGGGGCCACAGTAGCTGCTGACTGTGACCATGGCTTGGGCCTGGGAGAGTCTTTGGCACCTGCAGCCCCCTGCGACCTGTGGGGGACCAGAGGGCGGGGGCCAGGGTGGTCTGGGACTCTACTTCCTCCCCTGCCCGTCTCCATCTCCCCGCCAGCAGATCTCTCTGCAGCTTGGCCATCCGTCCTCTCCAGGTCCTGCTCCGAGTCCCAGGGTCCCTCCGGCTAGGTAGACCCAGTGGCAGGAGGAGCCCCCCGCCCCCCGCGTTGCTGAGACTTTGGGCCTCTGTCCCCTAGCACAGTGTTTGGGCCGTTCCTGAGCTGGCTGGGGTCCTTGGAGCTTCCGTGGGCTGCCTCCTGCGGCTGCTTCTGGCCCTACAGCCTCAGCCAGTGCCCTGGGCTCCAGGCTGCGGAGACTCCTCTGAAGGCCAAGAGGGCCCTGCGTCCCTGCTGCCTCCTGGCCTGAGAGGAGGGCACTGCTGGCTTCCGGGGAGCAGGGAGACACAGGGGATGGGCACATTTCTGTGTCTCGGGAGACCAGGGGTTCCCAGAGGAAACCCTCTTGAGTTGAGCTTGGCCAGCGTAGGCCTTTTCTTCAGGGCTTTCTCCATGACCTCGGGGTGGGGGGGAGCTGCATGAGAGAGGAGAGGAGTAGGCCGGGGCTCTCACACGTCTCCGTCCCCATGTGCCTGTCTGCGGCCCCCGTTGTCACCTCTGTGTTGGCGGGCAGCAGCCAGAGACTCCAGAGCCGGAGACTCTGGAGCAAGCCAGGCAGGCTGCCTTGGGGAGGGGTCAGCCAGGTGCCCCCACTCCCCAGCAGGGGGCGCCCCCCGAGTACCTGCCCCAGTTCTAAAGACGGGGATGCAGGGCGGCCTGGTCCAAGCCTTTTGGTCCTGCTGGGGGAGGGGGGAGCCTCCCCTCCCACCCCAGAGGTTCCTTGGCTGAGTTTGTTTTGCCAGGGTGACCTGTTTAATCATCTCATTTTCTGGTGGCCGTTTATTCCTCGTTTCCACGGTTACGGCCCCATTAAGGGGAGAAGCAATAAGGCAGCGAGTCAAACAGGTAATAAAAACATTAAAGCCCATGTGCACCGAGGGAGGGCGGGTGGGTGGGAAGGGGGCTCAGTGAGGTGAGACGGCCCGGGGAGAAGCAGAGGTAAGAGGCCGCCGGCCTTGTCCTCCGGAGGCTCCCAGGAGGCTCCTGGCTGGGGGAGGCAGAGGCCTGCCCCCCCCCCCCCCCCCCCGTGCCCTTGCTTCTAGGCTGCGCCTCGTGGGGGCCGAGCCCCAGTACCCGCTCAGAACCATCCCAGCCCCCGGTGCCCTGGCAACAGGCTGTATGTTGGGAAGTAAAACAGGAAGGAGAACCGTGAGAGTGACAAAAGCCTCCCCCAGGACTCTTCCCGGCTGGCTGTGCAGCCTGGTTGCAGGCCTCACCTCACCCTCGCTTGCTGGGGGTGGGGGATGATTTCTGACATTGTTTTGAGCCCTAGAACTTTTTTTCTGCCAACTTTATCAGAAAGCATATTTGTGGTGAGTGCTGCTAACAGGGCCAGTCTGGTGAGTAAATATTCCTGGTGTGGACAGCCCCATGACCTTGAGAAGGAAGAGCAGGGCAGGGGGGCCAAGGGCACGTAGGGGAGAGGAGACCAAGTGGTCCCGTGCTGTTGGGGGGCCTCCCAGGATATGGGGTGACGGGACCGAAGGGTTTGGGTTCGTCCCTAACACTTTCTTCCCGGCAGTGTGGTCCGTCTCAAGCTCAAGTGACACTTGGCTCGGGCTGGGGTGTGTGACTGTGCTGCTGGTGGACTGGGCCGGGAGCCCTTGGTGTTGCTCCCACAGAGGAGCTGCTGGCAGGTTCTCCTCTGGGCTCCATAGAGACCCAGCCCTCCCTTCCTTTCGGAGATGGAAGCGAAAAGGAGAGTCAGCCTCTTGCCAGGCCCGTCTGGGCCCTGGGACACGTGCCTCCTTCCCTAGGGGCCTCCTCAGTGTCCCCAGCCCCTCTGGGTGGCCCTCGAGATTGACGAGTGAGCAGACGGTCAGTGGGGCTGACCAAGGGGAACGAGAGAGGCTGCGAGTCTTCCTCAGCCAGGAAAAGTGGGGCTGTGGCAGCAGTGGCGGTGCCCACGTGTGCTTGGGTCAGCAGCTCGGGGAGGGGAGCAGAGGTCTGTCCCGGGGCCTCGGGGTGAGGGGTGTCTGCTTTATTTTCTCTCCAGTACTCTGATCTTTGCAAAATCACCGAGGTCTATGTCTCCAGTTACTAATTTTGAAGTTGATTTCTGACTCGAGAGAGGGAAAGAGAGGAAGGTCTGGGAAATGGGGGAAACCCTCTGGCTGGGAAGTGTGTCTTGGGAGCGGTCCTAGATGAGTTAATATTCCTATCGAACAATTAAAAATAGAAAATGTGCCCATGGCCCCAGCTGCCGAGGCTTTTCGGCAATTGCCACCAGGAGCTTCATGGGCAGGTGGTGCTGGAAAGGCCGTCTCCCGCAAACAGCAAATATCAGAGACTTCCGTGTGCCCCCCACCCCCACGTCCCTCCCAGGACCCAGGACCGGTGTCTAGGGGCTCCCTGCTCTCCCCGAACTGCCCTCATGGGCCTGGAGCCAGGGATCTGTGCAGCTTCAGGGCGGCCCTTCTGCCCCTCAGGGCCCAGCCACGGCGGTGAGGTCATCGCCAGATGCCTTGCTAATTGCTTTAAGAATCTAACTTAAAAAAAGATGAAAACTTATATTCCTGGGTGAGGAGTAATTTCCCATCGAGTAGTAAATTAATGGAAGGCTTGTAGCATGGGGCCTTGTTGGGAAGCCGTGCTCATCTGATAAATCCCAGAGGCTTGGGCAGAATGGGTCTAGACCGGGAGCTCCCCCAAACCTCAGGTCAGGTCCCCACTCCTCTTGGGCTCCACCATGGCCTGCTGAGTTGAGGGACGCATTCCATGTGTGTTCAAGGTCCCTGTCCGTAATGGGGGCAGCTTTTCAAACCCCCCAGGTGGAGAGGCTCGTCTGATGTCCCTGATGCATAAGAAGGCCCTGTGTGGTCGTTCACCCAGGAGCACGTCTTGGGTGTCAAGGACATGCGCTCTTGACAGGCAAGAAAACAGAGCTTCAGGAGCACTTTCCAGCCATCACACTGCATAGTCACCAGCATGGCGACCAGTCGCCCTGATTTGCCCAGGACCGGAAAGACCCATGTCCCGTGAACACCTCAGTTCTGGAGGCAGGTGGATGGGCTGGTTGACACAGTGCCTCCCTTGGGGTCCTGGAGAGCCCGTGGACCAGAATATTCTCTGTCCAGGATGGGTGGGTGACAATTGGCTCCACCTAAAACACCCAGCTTCATGAGCTGCTGCATTCAGCTAGGTGCACGTGAACTCCGGGGGGTGTGACACGCACCTGCCCAGGCAGGACAAGGCACTGCCGGGAAACCTCTGCTGGACATAGGAGAGGACTTGCACCTGTGCACCCACCTCCACACCCCGCCCCTTTATGGCTGAGTCCTTCCCCCTATGGCGAGGATGCCACTGCACCTGTGAGCTTACCTACTACCTGCCTGCCTTCTGAGAGATGCAGAGCGTGCCACATTTAATATCCCATTTCTCGTCCTCAGTTCCCTGAGAGAAAGACAGGGAATTGTCCTGTTTCACAGGTGGGGAAGCAGGAGTCCCGGGGACAATGATGAGTATGTTCCCAAGTGCAGGGGGTAGGGCTGCCTCCCATGGGGAAAACGGGCTTTCTGGAGGACCCTTCCCCTGGTAGCCCAGCCCAGGACGTTTACCGTGCAGTCTGGCCCCCTTCCCCAAACATCTCTGGGTCCCACCTGTCTCCCACCTGTGACATGTGGACACATCCCGGGCCTTCCTGCCAAGTGAAATGCACTAGTTCATGCAGTTTGCATTCGCAGCATTTTGGAGGAAGCCTCCCCTAGAGGCCCTGGTTACTGCCTATCTCCTGAGAATGGGAGTAATCCCTTCTGTTGGCCGGAAGGGTGGAAGGAGAGTCGGAAAACATTCGGACTTGTCTCTTTGGTGAAATGGAAATGAGCGGGCCCTTCAGAACACAGGGCCCCTCAGGAAGAAAGTCTAAGTGAATGGGCTTTCTCCTAGGAGTCAGGGTGGTGGACACATGTGTGTCAGATGTGTTTCCGTGCAAGCAGAGACTGCGCCAGAGGGGAAGGTCGGGATGGTTCCCGGGGTCACGGGAGGCCCCAGCTAGGGGGTGAATATCACCACTGGCCTTCATCGCTTCTAGAAGTGATGGGCCCCCCTTGGGAACCGTCAAGGATGAACTTGCTACTTTACAGACAGCTGTCCCTGTGTGGGGTTTGAACCTGGGGGCCGTATGGGGTGTAGCAGGTGTCATCCCAGAGAGGCCCCAGCTCCCTTCGCAGGTGTTGACCTCACTGCTTTCACAAGCAGGGAGCAGCCAGGTGTCCTTGGGCCGACTGAGGCAGCTTGAGTGGCCTCTTCCACCCTCCGACCGCACACCTACCCCCCATACACCCCAGAGGAAGGAATTATGGGGCAGTAGGACGGAGTCTATCTAGCCTGAACAACTCAGGAAAGCATGCTCCCAAGAGCGCGCCAAGCCGGCACCGCAGATGCTGTGATCCTGGGCTGTAGCTCCGAGGACAGTGGAATGTTCCGTGTTGTATGGCGGATGCTGTTCAAGCAGACTGGTGAATGCCAGGCGCTGGGGCTCTGGGCGGGCCGGCCTGTGTTCGCCGCCTCTCACCCCCGGCCCCCCGGTCAGGGAGTGAGGCGGGTTGGACAGAAGGGACAGCCAGCCAGCCGGCCCTAGAAAGGCAGGTGGAAGGGGCAGGAGGCAAATAGGCAGCCTGGGAGCACCCGGCCGAACCAGAGGGTGAGCCTCTTGCTCACACCGCATGGGCCCCTTTCCCTGGCCTTTCTGACGGGAAGGATCGCTCTGGGGTCCTGGGAGGCCTGCAGATGGGTGGTGGATGGGGCTCCTCCCTGGGGACCCCGGGGCAGCACCAGGAGCACAGGGATGGAGACGGGGATGTTTTCTGTTTCCGGGTCCCTTGGGGGCCCAGGGGCAGATTGAGACAGGCTCCTTGCAGGGAAGGTGTTAACAAACAGCAGGTGATTAAACATGACAAGCGGTGACATTTCTGTGCTGGGTTCTCGGTCCCGGCAATGCCAAGAATGAAGCTATAAACCCTGACATTTTGTGTTATGCACTGAGAGGTTTTTAATAGACCTCTCTCCCTCTTCCCCAGTCAACTTCTCCTTCCCTCCTCTCCGCCCCCCGTTGTAGCCACTGCCCCACAGAAGCCTCCTGCCTCCCCCATTTGGCCTGGCCTCCGGGAGCCTCCAGTCGGCCTCCCTGGCCCTCACCCCCGCTCTCCTTCCACTTCGGGCCAGATCTCCCGCCCCCCCCCACACACAGCCCCTCCCTGGCTTTGATCTCTCCCCACAGCCTGTACTCCCTTCTCCTTTTTTTGGGTCCTGATGTCACGGCCTCACCCTTGGCTGTGGCTGTCCCAGTTGTTTGCAGTGGCAGGTGGCTGTCCCCGTGCCCTCTTGTGTTCATGACCTCTCCAGACTCGAGGGGCCGTAGGGCGGCGCAGGGCTCGGGATGGGATTTTGCCCCAACTTTTCTCAATTTCCTTTTCTCCTTTTCGGGACAGAGACAGGAGGTGGAGGGAGCGCACAGCCTGCAGTGCAAACAGTTGCTGGATTTGTTCCGAGGGGGCCTGGCTGGCAACAGTTGTTCCTCTCCCAGAGAAATGTTGGAACAACTGGGGCCTCTTTTGTTCTCCAGGCAGAGCCCTGTGAAGGGCATTTGGAGGTGAGCCTGAGGCTCGAGAGGGCCGGGGCCCTGGGGGCTTCAGCCTCAGCTGCCCAGGGAGGAGAGATTCCTAGAGCTCGTGGGGCTTGCCTGGTGTGGCAGTCCCGCCACGCCCCCGATCCCAGCTCTTCCCCTAATGAACTTGAGAAGCACTTAGTTTTCTGTATTCATTCAGTAAATATTTATTTGGGTCAGGCGCTCTGCTAAAGCAGTAGTCCCGTCCTACAGATCCCGCGGTCCAGGGAGATAGAGGGTAATTAAACAAGTTCTTACAGAAGTGCTGCCACATGGGGCAGGGCATCGGCCGAGCACGAGGAGGAAGGGACCCTACAGAGTGTGGTGATCTCAAAGGGCTTCCAGGAGGAAAGGAAATTTTGCCTGGGATCTCTGAAGGACGCTGGGGGCAGGGGAGGGCCCAGGGGGGTGGCCAGGTCTCTGTTCCACAGGTGCTGGCTGGCAGGCCAGAGATGGGCAGTGAGCTCTGCCAGTCCCCCAGGGCCGTGCCCCTTCAGGGTCTGGGTAACTGGCCCAGGACTTGCTCTTCTGGACGCCCTTCTACGGTTGGCCCATCTGTGCCAGGCACCGTGCTTAGGGGCCGAGCAGGAACGCGGCTCAGCCCTGTCCCTGTGGGAGGAGAGCAGCCAGGAAGTCAGCAAGTGGCACTGAGGAGTGGGCCGCTCCCACTGTTCCTCCTGCGAGGCACCTCTGCCGATGACTCACTCAAGAGGGGGGCAGGAGAGAGCTTGCCGACTGGCGTGGAGGGCCGCGCTGCAGCGGGAGCCGGAGCTGGAGCCGCGGAGCCCGGCTGGGGCCTGGCGCGTCTGTGCCTCTGCTTGCTACCCCTCTTTACCTCCTGCACCTGCTGGCCTCCGGGAGGCCCTTCCGGAACTCACAGCTGGCCTCCCTCCTGTGCCTTCAGTGGTGCTGGTGTGTCTTCCCCAGTAGACTTGGGCCGTCTGACACCTGAAACCATGCTCCCCGAGTCCCTAGGGCCAGCGGGACCCCGGGAAGTGTCTGCCAATAGCTCCTGGGGATGTGTTTGAGAACCTCACCTGGGCCCCAGAAGAGGAGAAAGTGGGCCGACCCTGAGAGCAAGACCAGTGAGGCACCAGTAGACAGAGCGCTGGGCCCCTGACGCCCGGGAAGCCAGGCTCTGGAGGTCCAGGTTCCGATTCCCTGCCCCACCCGAGCTGGCCTCACACCCACAGCCTTTGGGCCTTTGGGTAAGGCCTGCTGCCTAGGAGGGCCTCTCCAGGCCTGCCCCACCTGGCTCTGCCTTTGCCCACAGGTCAGCCCCAGGACGCCCAGCCTCCATCCGGTCCAGTCCCGGGGAGGACCAGGTTAGCTTCCTGTCCCCATTAAAGGGTCCAGGGTAGACTTCAGCCATAACTCCCCTTCCCCGCTGCACCCTGATCCTGCCCTTCTGCCAGAATGGGCTGGGTCCCCCGATGCCACCCAGTGTCATTCACTTGTCAGAGTCCAGCCAAGACCCTGGTAAGGACCCTGAGGCTCAGCCTCCCTGGGCCCCTGGCAGCTGAGAGGGAGGTGGCAGGCAGCAGTGGGAGGGGAGGGGAGGGGAGTCCCAGGGCCAGGACTTGGCCCCCTGCCCCTGTAGATCCGGAGCCAGGTTTTCCTGTAATCCCCACATCCTGTTGCAGATCCTTAATCAGCTGGAGCCCAGGTTGGGCCGGACCCTGTGGTGACACTCGGGGCTGTAGCGTGGAAAACGTGAAGTGGAGCTTCCGGAGTTGGGGTTGGGGGCTGCGAGGAGGAGGCAGGTGGAGAGGAGGAGAAGAGAGCCGGCGCAGGCACAGGATGTGGACGGAGCCCAGAGCCGCCACCCACCCGACCCCGGGCTGGGGGTGGAGGAGCAGCTGTTGCAGGCTGGGAACCAGGGACATGAGAGGACGAGGAGGGGCCCACGTGGGGCCCCCTGGAGAACACCAGGGTCTGTGGGGGCTGCCGCGTTGCCCGTCAGCACCATCCAGACAGCTGGCCCTGGAGCCACTCAGCGCGCAGGCTCTCAGCCCAGGCAACAGCAGAGAGGGGACCCGGGTGATGTGGGTTCTGGGGGTCTGCACTGGCCGGGGCCTGAGTGCCAGGCTGGAAGGATTCCCGTGTCCCTAGGAGCCCTGCTTGCTGAGGAGGGGTGAGGCAGAGGACCAGAACTGTCTGCTCGGGGCTCGGGGGGGCCTGGGCGGCCAGGGGACCAGGCTCCCCAGGGGAGCAGCAGGGGCCCCTGAGCAAGAACGCCAGGTCCCAGGATGGGCCATTCCTCCAGCCAGGAGCAGCGGGTCCTGGTCCGGGTCGTCCAGCCTGGCTCTGGCTCCGCAGGCCCCCGTGAGTCAGGGGGCGTGTGCCCCCAGGAGCAGTGGTGGAGCAGGACGGGGGAATGCACAGGCCAGAGACAGCCACGGAGCGTGGGCCAGGAGCGAGCAGGCTGGCAGCGGGCGGGCAGACGGGCGTCTGTCCTGCCAGGGGCCCAGGCTGGCGATGCAGACAGCCTCTTTTCTATATGGAAATGAAGAATTTAGGCTAATGGAGCTCAACCATCTCTAATTTTGCGATGGCAGGAGGATTTTGATTGAAAGTAATTAAGCAAGCTAGCTGTAAAATTAATTAAAGCAAAAGGGGGGGATTTTTTATTGGATTGGATAGCGATATAGCGTCTGTCAGGCGGGGGACGGATGGGGGTGACCTGAATCCTCTGCCCTCCCCCCTCCCACTCGGGACGTTTATGTCACTTTAATCTCCTTACAGCGGCTGCTGTGCATTTGTTTGAAATAATCAAGGAAATATGGTCAGAAATTGTCAGCTTTCAGATCTAATTTACCTGACGGCCCCTGCGCGAGCCGGCGCGGCCCAGAGAGTGAGCGTGCGTGAGCGGGCGGGGGAGCCCGAGTGGGCACAGAGCACAGAAGACCCTGGGCTCCCGGGCCCCCCTCCCCAGCCGCAGGCCCCCTCCTAGGGCAAGGGAGGGGCTTCTGGGCCTGTGGGCACCTCCCTGGGAGGGGGCCCCGCCCCACCCACCTGCTGCCTCCCCCTCCAGCGGGTAACCAGCTTTGGGTTTAGGGCTATAGGATCAGGGAGGTGACAGTAATTCCTTACTCCAGATGGCTGACAACTGCTAAACCCCTCCACCAGGGCCACAGTTTCAAAAATACTCCTAAATTAGTCCCCTCGTGTCGTTGGCGGCCTTAGCAAGGGGATTGTGGAGATGGGCCGTAGGGAGGGTGGGGTGGCAGCGTCCGGCAGGGCATCCCTCTGCCACCTGCTGCCATCCTCGCCTTCCCTCCTGGGGCTGTCTCTTGTCCAGACCCTTCCTCTGAATCCCAGAATGCTGGTCTGCCCTGCTTGCCCCTTCGCAGCACAACTCACAAGTCCTGGGAGTCTCAATCTCTGCAAAAGGAACGTCCCCTCCCTCCCAATACGCGCACTCCTGCCCTGCATCCCACACCCTCTCCCTCGTGTAGTCACCCACCCACACGTCCTGCCCCTTTCAAGCGGGTGAGCTGGGCCACAGACCCTCCAGCAGTGGGAGCCTCAGTTTCAGGCCCTGTACCCTGGAAGCGTGCTTTAGAGCCCTTTGGGGTCCTTGCCTAGATGGGCCAGTGTGGGGTTGAAGCTTTTCCAGCAGGGAACCCTTGTGGGGTTTGGGGCCAACGGGCTACAGAAAGTTCCCCTTTGAAGCATAAATTGGCAGTTTGATCTGGTCACGAGGGGGCCCCGGTGGGAGCTGAGGCTCCGGATGTGTCTGGTCCTGATGCCTTAGTGACTTGGGCTTCGAGTCTCCCAACGTCCTGGGCCTCAGCTCCCCTCCAGCTCTAAAGTTCTTTGCAAATCTAGGACATGTGCCCTGATCGCTGCCACCCTTGGGAGCTCCTAGTCCAGCAAGAGCTCCTTGCCACGCCCCCGGGACAGGGGAGAAGGTGGAGGGTTCTAGGACGAGCAGCAGTTTGCCCACGTTAGAGCACACCTGTTAGGGGCCTGCTGTCCCCACCTGCCCTCCTCCCGTCAGTCCTTATCCTAACCCTGAGTGTGTCTCCGCACCCCCACCCCAGCTTTGGCACTGGGTGACTCAGGGGGCCTCCTCCAGCTGCAGGAGGGTTGAGCCCCTGACCTCCTTCCAGTCTGGCTCCCCAAGGAAGCATCACCTGCCCCCTTGTTCAGCTGAATCTGCCTGGCCCTCCACTCTCTTGGCACTGTGAGTCACTCATCTTGGGGCAGGGGGTGGAGCCCCAAAGAACTCTGCCCAGGAAAGAGGGGGAAGGGAGCTCTGCTCCACATCTTCAGGGCCGTCCCCAGTGCCTAGAGCCAGGCGGCACTGAGGTCGCGTGGGCCAGTACTCCCCGGGCTGTGCCTGCAGGAGTGTGGTGAAAGGCAGGGGCATGGCTGGGCACCAGAGCCAGAGTCCCTTCCCTGTGTGCCTGGCAGCTGCCCAGGAACCAGATCCCAGGAGACACGGGGCTGGAGAGCGTGTCTGGCCCCGGCCCAGCGCCTCACCTCCACGTGTGGCTTGCAGCTGCTCACATCACCCCCTGCAGCTGTGATGTGGAGAACCAGCCTGGGAGCCTGTGCCGGGGCCCCCGAGGGGCTGCCCTCCCCGGGCCAGGGGCTGGTTTCTGGGCTCCAAGCTGGTCCAGGCCACTGATGCCAGACACTGAGGTGGAGAGAGGTGACAGGAGAACTTGCATCCCCAGGAGGGCCTGCGCAGGTTGAGGTGGCAGGAGGTAGAGGGGAGGAGTGCTCTCACGGCCCTCACTGTCCCCAAGTTGGCCCTTTGCCCTGCCCTGGTGGGAAGAACCTGAACTGAAGATGCTGTCCCTTCCTCCTCGGCCCCCCAGGCTCTTGGGGCCGGTGGAGCCTGTCCTCCTCCCGGGCTCATCCCGGGCCTCCGCTGTCCCCGGCCTCCGCCATCCCCTGCAGTCAGGTGCCTGAGCCTGTGCGGGGAGAACCAGACGGTGTGAAGGATGACCGGCTCGGCCCTGGACCCGCGCTCCAGGCCTGGCTCCCCAGGCCCCGTGTGATGAGCAGCCCCACCAGTGGGGTCCCTCCCTGGCTCCCTGCTTCCTCCCTTGAGGTGGGGCCTGGCATGCTGGGGCTGGCTGGTAGCCCCGCCACAGCGGGCAGAGGGAACTGTCTTCCCCGAGTCCCTGTGGTGGGCGCAGCAGCCAGGGGTGCCAGGTGCCCCAGCACAGGATCCGGGGGAGAAGCTGGGGGGGCGGGAACTGCGGGCCAGGCCCAGGAATCCCAAACGGCAGGCCTGGTGATGCCCACGGCGCTCCCCCATCTGGGGCTGGGCTCTCGGAAGTGCTCAGGCCCACAGAGCCTCAGCCACCGGGCGGTGCCTCCTGCCGCCCTGCACCCGCCCCGCATCTCCGGGGGTCCCCCCTGCGCCCCGTGCTTCCTCACCCTTTGGGCCTGAAGCCGCCTGGCCCAGTCCCTGCCCGTCCTCCGTCCCCCCTGGCTTCACAGTCGCAGTTTGCTGCCAGCATAGGGCACTGAAAAACTGCTGGCACTGCCAAAAACCCTGTGTGCGCTATGACTCCCCAAACATCCCTTTATTTTTATTGTTCTGTTAATTACTGTTTAAACTTTAATAAGTCACTTCGTCAGGAGGGGGGACCTGCCGTGAGCTTTTCTGTGCAAACACGGGCCCGGGAGTGACTCGGGTGTAATATAACCCTTTATGCGATGTGGGAATGTTTAGATTGTAACAGAAACTTGTTATTTTAATGACAGTTTGGGGGGTGGGGTGGGGATCTGAACACAGAAGAAGGGGAGGGTGGGCTCCCCTTGGGTCCCCACCGCGGGCTGGGGTGGCCCGGCTACTGCAGGGGTGCTGTCTGGCTGCTGCCCCCAAGGCCACGGAGGCGCGCTTCTGCTCTGCCGAGGGTCGGGCTCACCGGGGCCAGGGACGCCTCCCAGGAGATGCTCTGGGGCGAGGGCACAGGCGCGGGCATTCGGGTCTCAGTCACCCGGACAGCTGATGGCCCAAGGAGTGAGCGGGGCTGATCTAGGGAGATCCTAGATCTCGGGGAGGCTGGACTCTGGTCCCGGAGGAAGCGCCTTCCCCCTCCCCGCCCACAGTTGCTGTCTGGGCAGGCCCCACTTGTTCCCTGCAGACACGTCCCTCGACGCCATTCTTTCAGCAGTCCTGTTTCAGACGAGGACACCGAGGCCCGGGCACAGACCTAACTAGGTTCTTACAAGTGGCGAGCTGTTAGAGGACCGAGTTCCTCGTGTCGATTTGTCTGATCTGGAAGCTGCCACAGTCCCGGTGCCCGAGCGTGGTACAGGGGTGGGGGGGCAGGCACTGTCCCCAGACGGCAAGGCGGCGGAGGCTGCAGGATCGTCCCCTCTGCTGCCCATCAGGAGGAGGGGCTGCAGGGTGGAGGGGACCCGGCAGTAAGGGCGTAGGACGCTTGTCCTCTTCGGGGAGTTGGGGCTCAGGCCCAGGGGAGGGTGGCGGCCAGGCTGTCCCCCCCCCCCACCCACTGTCTCCTCACTCCAGTGCCCCCATCCTCTGTACCCAGAGGCACACCTGCCCCAGGCCCCCTTGCAGGGCCGGTGATACCTGGAGAGGGAGCCTTCCCCAGCATCGCCGGTGTCCTGCTGGGGCCTGAGGGCATCTGGGCCTGGTTTCCTAACTGTGTCTTCGCTCAGTCCTTCCATCCAACCGTCCGTCCATTCATCTGCAGAGCCGAGCTTCTGCTCTGTGCCAGCACTGGGTGTCAGAAAGGCATGAGCCCTGTGCCTGCCCTCAAGGGCCCGTGGCCGGTGGGGCTAGTGAGGGGGTGTGGGGGGAGAGCACGAGGGGGCCTGTCCCCTGGCTGGCCCGCCCGGGTGCTCTCGGCCAGCCAGGGCAGGGCCCCTGCCCTCCCTCTGCCCTCCCTCTGCCGGCTGCCCTGAGGCCCCCCACCCCGCGGTGGGCAGGGCCAGAGGTTCAGGGCCCCAACTCCCTGGAGCTGGAGACCAGAGCCCCCCAGATGGCGGCGGCGGCGTAGGTCACGAATCGCTGAGGTTTTCCTTTTCCGAGCAGCGCGTTTCCCTAAATTGTCTTTGACTGCGTGCATGGGTAATGAAAGTTTATGCCCTTGTTAGAAGGACAGGCGGCCAGTTCCAGTTAGAACTGGGGCTGTCTCCCTGCCAGCCCCCCCGCAGCAGGAGAGGGAGTGGGAGGGGCACAAGCATGTGTGTGCGAGTGCGTGTGCGAGTGTGTGCCCGCCCGCCTAGCCACGCGCCCGTGCACACACACCCCTCCCTGGCGGGTGAGAAGGCTGTTAGGGGAAGGGAGAGGGGACAGGGAAAAAAAGAAAAAAAAAATTTCCATATTTGTGTAAGTTGCTTTAAAAGCATTTTATCATGTCATAAAAAAGGGAAAGTACTCTCAGAAATTGATCCTCTCAGCCAGCCCATTGGACAGAAGGACGTTGGGATGTTAATGGCCATCCTGCTCCAGGGTGGCTTATTAAAAAATTTATACATAAATGCTTAAAATTGCATAAATTATTTAAAAAAAACCA
This sequence comes from Canis aureus, assembly GCF_053574225.1. Lineage (NCBI taxonomy): Eukaryota > Metazoa > Chordata > Mammalia > Carnivora > Canidae > Canis > Canis aureus. Next base: position 86,079,109 of record NC_135615.1, read on the forward strand.
ACAAAGTAAGCAATTTGAATTCCCTCTTTTCCTCCCCTTCTATCGGTCCTCCTCCCGCGACCCCCGCTTTTCTGGCCCCTGAGCTGGTCCTCCTGTTCCCGGGCCCTCCCCCGTCCCCCCCACCCCCTCGGGGCTCCCCTCCTGCTTCTCCCACTTCCCACCGCACCCCCAGCGCCGTCCGCCCTGCCCTCCTCTGGGCTTTCCCAGCCTCACCCACAAATTAACGGAACAGCCGGCCCACCACCAAACACTCACATGCACAGTCACTAATAAAAACACCACTAATAATGCCCCAAATCGCGAAATTAAATATTAAGGCCAGAGGAGGCGGACGTGGAGCGGAGCCGCTGCCACCGTAGCTGAACTTGGAGCTGATGAGTGTGTCTCTCACAGGCGTGGAATGTCACCCACACATCCCGGAGACTGGAGTGGGGAGTTTTATGATGGTTTTTCATTGATTTGTTTCCCCAGCGCAGCTGCCGACCTCTATTGAGGGACAAACATAATCAGCACTGACGCAAATTAGATGGTTATTCGTTTTGAAAATTGACAGAAAAACAATAAAAAAGATGAAATGCTCCCAAATCAATAGATATAATGAAATTCAAATAATCCGAGAGATGAGGTCTCCATGGCAACTGATAATGTGGAAAAGAAAACAATTTAATAAAGGACAGACACACTTTGAAAACAGATTGGGCCCAGGGAGGGGGGCGGGCTGGCGGGCGGAGGGCTGGAGCGGGCTGGCAAGTGAAGGATCACTGTCCGTCCCAAGGACACCCGCCATAATTAAGCGAGGCTTTCGGCCCCAGAAAGTGCAGATTCAGGTTTTAATACACAAAATTATTTCAGGAGCAGTGAATCGGAAAGTCGTTTGTAATGACCTTCCTGAGAGGCCCGGGCGCGGGGCATGTTGGAGGCTGGGCGGCCGGGCCAGCTGAGTTATGGCATATTTGTGTTTTTATAGTGCGGAGGGGAGGGGGTGGGGGGAGGGGGGGAGAAGGTTAAACAGTATTTACAGCTCAGTTGTTTTCAGAGAGGAAAGAGAAATAGAGTTCACGGGAGATGCGGCGGGCAGGCGGGCGGGTGAGGCCTCGGGGCGAGGTGGGAGACGTGGGCCGGCCGGCCGTCCCCCCACTCAGGGTCCACACGGGAGGCCTGCAGCCTGCAGCCTTTGGGGCCTGTGTCCTCGCGGCCGCATGCGGGGCCACACCTGCTGGGGTGAAGAGGTGGGGTGAAGAGGCAGCTCTGGCCACTCTCCTGGCCTTGGCTCCCTCTGAGGCTGCCGGTCAGTCCGGAATGGTGCCACCCTCCTGGAGTCCCCTGTGTGTCGGGGGCGTGGCCGGGACTGCCCCCCTGCTGGGTCCCCTGCATCTCCCTGCTGAGCGCTCACCTCCGCACAGCAAAGTGGGGAGCACCGTCCTCCGGGTTTGCAGGCGCAGAGGCCACGGAGAGTGGAGTGGTGGGGACCCAGCGAGTGGAGCCCCCTCCCTCGGGCTCCGACTCCCTCTGGGCCGCAGGAGCCCCATTTGGGCTCTGTTACCACAACCACAGGCAGCAGGGCCAGTTTCCGGGCCGCTCTGCATGTGCACGTGTAACTTATAACATGATTGTACAAATACAGAGACGCCCGAGTGTATGCGCGTGCTCGGTCTGTGTGTGCGCCGTGTGTGTGTTTTAAGTCTCCCCTGGGTGGTAGCTCTTTTTTTCTCCCCTTCCTGTTTGGCTGTGACCTGGGGGAGATTGATAGCCAGCCTGTGCGGTGGATGCTAACAGTTCCCCTGATTTATAGAGTTACTTACGCTAAGTGAGGCCACTTAGACGCGTCTGGATAGTAAACCTTTTAACTGGACTAAAAAATCATAATAAATAAATAAACAAAGGGGGGCGAGTAGGGCTCAGCGGCCGGGGCCCCCCCACTTCCCGTCTCAGAGCTGTTGGGGACCAGGGGGCGTGGTCGAGAGCCCTGGGGAGCCGTAGCCTCTGCTCCCACCTGCGAAAGCCGAAAGCCGGGCGGCCCTTCTGTTCCGAGCTGGGGGTGGGCTCAGGCCCAAGACAGAAGGACCCTCTTTCCTAGGGGACAGGTCCTGGCGGGGGGTGGGAGTCACAGCTGGAGAAGATGGGGGACCAAGCAATGAACACAAAACAGGCTGGCAGTGGGGGCGAGGAGAGAGATGGGAGGGACGGTCAGGGGGCTGGGGGGCAGGGGATGCAGCACGGTCTCTAGGGACCCCTCCTCACTCCCCAGACTCGCTGCCCCTGTGGCTCCTGGACTCGCAGACAGTGCTGGTGCTTGAACTGACTTGAACATCTGCCCCCTGGTCCAGATCTGAGCTGGCGGCGATGGCGGGAACCCGGATGGTCTGTTTGTCTGTCTTGCTCACAGGGTGTCCTGAGGATAAGCCCAGGGCCCTGCCGGCACAGGGAGCTCGTGTTGAGTGGACGCAGACACATCCCCCCGAAGCCGGGGCGTGTGGCCTGGCAGGTGCAAGTTCTCAGGGATGACAGGGTGGAGGCTGCAGCGTTGCCGCCCCGGTGATTGGGAGGCCGTGAGAATGGAGGCACCCATCCCCTGGCCGTGGGGGTGCTGGACCGTGACCTTGGACACCCGAGCCCCGTGGGAGTCCAGTTGCAGCGCTGACCCTGGGCGACCGGAGGCAGTTGCCAGGCTTGCCGGGCTCTGCTTCCTCGTCTGGACGTGGGGACAGGTCAGAAGCCTCCTGGGCTGTCGGGAGTCAGGGAGGCGACACCGTGAGGTGCCCGGGGCGATCCCTGGCACGGCGGAAGTACTCAGAGGGTGCCAGCTGCCCTGCCACTCGAGCCTGGCGGCGTCTGTGGCCCTGGAGCTGCGTGGCCGCGGGCAGGTGGGCCCCGGAGCACCCGCAGCCCGGGGGATGGGTGCCTGGCCCCTGCCCCCCCCACTGTACAGTGGGCGTTAGGCTGCCCAAAGGGGACACTGCATCCTTAGGAAGAAATATGTCCTCATTTTTCTTAAACACCGTTTCCACTGAGTGAAATGTTTAGAAGGGACGCAGAGGGAGAACTTTATTTCCTACCAGGGAGTTCAGAGCCACCAGGCAGGGCCCATAAAGCACCCGGAGCCTGGTAGCTGACAGGCCGCCCGGCCCCGAAACACATTACTCACGGGGCGGGGGGGGCGGGGGCGGGGGTGCCAGGCCTGCCCAGCTCCCAGGGGCTCCCCCCAAGGCGAGACCAGCAGCCTGAGACCCCAGGCTTCTCCCCTTGAGCACGGGCAGCCCAGGCACGGTGGTTCCAGCTGCCCCCACCCCCTTAGTCCCCAGAGATCAGGGGCCAGGGCCCAGGTGCAGCCCCAGGAGCCCCCGTCCCCCCCGCAGCTGGCAGGAGCCCTGGCCTCCTCAGCCTGTGGAGGGAGTGATGAGATTCCTGCCATAACGGGCCTTCCTCCCGAGGCCCTCCCGTCATTGGATTTCTGAAGCTGGCTGATTTGAATATTTATAAATATCAGTAAATTATTTATTGTAGCAATCTGCTGCACCATTTTACCCATCTCAGTTAACACTTTAGGGGGCTCCATGTTGTGGGAACCAGGAGTGAGGGTGAGGGGGCCACGGGGCCGAGAGGCCTGGGACTTCTGCAGCCCACCCAGGAGCCTGAGCTGACGACACAGTGGCAGCCCTGGCGCCTCGCTCAGCCTGCGGCCCTTGTGAGCCCGGGCTCTGGGGCGTCTTCGCGGCTCCAGGATCGGTGGCCTCGTGTATCGAGTGGGATGATGGCGGCACCTGCCTCACTGGGTCACCACGAGGCACAGCCTGAGATAGGACCCCAGGGATGTACCGGGGGCTCCGGGTTCTGTCCCCCTGCCTGCCGCCAGGAGAGCTGCTTGCAGGTGGTCTGGTGGAGCTTGGAGACCCCGGGAGCTGGGAGGGGCCGTTTGTTGCTGAGTGGGCAGCCTGCCCCCACCCCCCCAGGGCCCCAGCCTCTCTGCTCTCCCCTTTCTCTTCTGGACCAGATGAGGTTTCCAGGTCTTGGGATCGCCTGCCTGGATGTGCACTGCACCTGCTGGCTCGGCCCTCCAGGGCTCAGCCGCCCTCTCCCAGGTCCTCGTGTGCCGGGATCCTCCCCCCGACAGTTACTGCGGCTCTTTCACGGGGAGAGAGCCTGCCCAGGGCCCTGAGCTGGCAAGGGGGAGAGCCAGGCTGTGCCCTGGTGCCGTGCCACCTCCGAAGGCTCACCCCACGGGGCCAGAGGCTAGAGGCCAGGAGAGGCCCTGGGCCTGTGGCCTGGCTGCAGGGCCTGGCCGCTCTTTCCCGGGGCTGGACTGGGCCCCCGCAGCTGCCCCTTGTCTCCTTTCTGGAGCCCGTCCCTGAGTAAGCAGCGCAGGAGTCCCCTCGCCTTCCCACCCTCTGGCCCAAGCCTGCCTCCTGGGCAGTATTGTTCCCAGAGGAAGTGTCCAGTGTAAATAGAGCAGCGGGCAGGCTGGTGGCGGGAAGGAGATGAAAGGGGGCAGTGACAGGGCCGGGGACGGATGGCTTCCTCCCATTGAGGCCTGGCCACGGCGTTTATATTTTAGGGAAGAAAGTCGGGAGAATGTTTACATGGCCAGGAGCCTGGGGTCAGACCACGAGGGGGGTAGTCTGTATGTCCCAGGGCCCTGATGGGGGGCAGGGGAGAAGGACTCCACGGAGTAGGCCGGAAGGCGGGTGGGCAGGCGGCTTGGACCTTCGCTCTTTCATACTCCCTCCCACTGCCCTGGCCTCTGCCTCCTGCCCTGCACCCCAGACCCACATGCCTTCTCCACCTCTACCCCCGGGACCAGCAGTAGAGTCAGAGGGAGGGCAGCATCTGGAAGGCAGGTGGGCTGGGGCAGAGCAGCAGCTGGAGGGCAGGTGTGGGGGGTGTAGGCGGAGCAAAGGGGCCTGCGGGCTGGGGGTGGGCCCTGGGCTCACAGCTGCATCACAGCTGGTGGGGGCCCAGGAGGGACAGAGCCGGGCCCACGGCCGAGACCAGGAGAGGGTGGGCTGGACTGGGTGGGCCCCAGTGGCGGGAGGCTCCAGGATGGGTGGGAGCCCAGGGAGGGGGTGTCACCAGCAGCAAGTGCAGCCCTGGGAGCTTCTGCTTCCCTCTTCCTTGGGATAAATATTTATAGATCCATTTGCTGTCTGCCATACACACTTGGCTGCTTACCTCCTCCTGGTAAAAATAGAGCAGGCTCCCCGACTCCCCCCTCCCCTCCCCACCGGGGCAGGGCGAAGGGGCCCAGGTGAGGCCCGCTGCCTGTAGGTCTGCTGCAGGAAGCCTGGCGACTGGCCCAGGGGTCGGGGCTGGTGTGACTAGGGGACCCGTCACTGAGCTTCGAAGAAGAGCCGCGTCAGTGCTTGGAGGCCCGGGTGTGGGCAGCACGCACCTGGAGATCGGGCGTACTAGTAGAGTGGGCCCCTGGCCTGGGCAAGGCTGAGAGCCCAATGGAGCCTTCTCTGCCTCCCTGGGCTGGGTCGCCGACCGGGCTCTGTGCAGGCAGCCGGCTTCGGGCACGTCTGGCTCCCGGGCATCGTACAAGCACCCGTGCGTACAAGCCGGTCTCCTGTGGGCGGGCAGTGTGGCCAGCCCATCTGGGCGGGGGCCCTTCCGGGGGCTTCCAGGTGTGGGGGTTTTCAGGGCATTGACCCATCAGAGGGAAGCCCCGTAGCCCTCGGCCCTGGGAGCAGAGCCCCTGCCCTCACTCGACCTTTTGACCACTATGGGTGGAGACTCAGACGTGCCCATTCCTCCGCTGAGGGACACGCGAGAGGCCAGCGGGCCCCCTGTGGGGTGGCTGAGCCTGTCTGCCGGGCCCACCGCAGGGGCTGGCACACATCGGGGCTAAGTGACAGAGAGGTGCAGGACAGAAGACAGACGCAAATGTGTACGTGTGTCCACCCTTGGTCTTTGTGGCAGGTCCCAGGTGTGTGGTCAGTCAGTGGGTCTGCTGTGCACCCGCGACCCCAGGGCCTGGGCACCCCCCTCGGCAGCCGTGAGGAGGCGCCAAGACCCCGGGCAGCCTAGTTAGGGGTCACGTTCGGGACTTAGGCACCAACACTACAGCTTTCGTGCCCTCCGTGGGGTCTGAGGAACCCCAGCCTGCTCCAGCTGCAGCTTCTCCAGGCTGGGAATGGGCTTCCCAGAGTTGGCCAGGCCCCGAGGACACCGAGTGAGGTCCCCGGACAGGGATGGGTGGCTCTCCCGGGACCATGAGGTGCTCTGCCCTTGAATGGCCCTCGCTGAGGCTTGGGGACAGGAAATGGCCAGAGAGGACGGGACTGAGGAAAAACAGAGGCCTTCAGAGGGCCCGGGTGGCTGGGGGAGCCGGAGGAGACCTCGGGGCTGTCTGCGGAGCAGAGGTGGGAGTCGGTGGGGCCCGGGCACTGGCTCTGGTACCTGAGATGCTCAGGTGGGGAGGGTGCCAGCCACCTGTGGCCGGGCCAGAAGGCAGGAGGCTGGCGCGGGGCGGCTCGCGGGGCGGCGGGCTCACGGCTAGAGCAGGCCTGCGTGCGTGCTTCAGGGTCCTTGCGTGTCCCCTCCTCTGCCTGGGATCACACCTGGCCTGCCTCTCGGAAGAGGAGTTTAGGGAACAGGCGTAGGATGGGCTTCCAGGAACCAGGTGCTCAGGAGGAGCCAGCCCCTTGTGTTGGAAGATGGGCCGTTGGTGTGTCCTTGAGCCTCCTCGCACACGCCCGCCCTGGTGCGGGGCCCGGAGCGCAGGGCGCAGGGCGAGCCAGGCCCCTGGGGCTCACGGGCTGGGGGGGACAGGCAGGCTGCAGGGCCCCGGGGTCAGGGGGTGGGGGGTGCTCCCGGAGGGCTGGGCTCTGACCCCTCCATCCACGCCCGCAGCTGAAGGCACCCGGTGCACCGACCCGCCCACAGGCAAGCCCGCGATGGCGGCCAAGCGCAAAGGCGGCCTGAAGCTGAACGCCATCTGCGCCAAGCTGAGCCGCCAGGTGGTGGTGGAGAAGGCGGCGGACGCGGGCCCCCAGGCCGAGGGCAGCCCGCTGCGGCTGCGGGACCGGGAGGCCGGCGTGGCCCGGGGTGCCCGCAGTGAGGAGGACAAGAGGCGCGCGGTGATCGAGAAGTGGGTCAACGGCGAGTACAGCGAGGAGCCCGTGCCCGCACCTGGCCTGGGGCGGATCGTCCGTGAGGGCCTGGAGCTGCCCCCCGAGGGCGTCTACATGGTGCAGCCCCAGGGCTGCAGCGACGAGGAGGACCACGGCGAGGAGCCCCCCAAGGATGGCAGCGCCGTGGCGGAGGAGAAGGAGTCCGATGGCGCGGCCTCCAAGGACGACAGCGGCCCCGCCACCAAGCAGGCCTCAGGTAGGTGTTGGCCGGCCGGGCTGGTGGTTGGAGGGGCAGAGGGCATGACGCCGTGGGGTGCCCAGCGGGAGATGGGGGGATCCTGGGGCCACGGCAAGAACAGGGGAGACTTGCTAGGGGCGGAGCGCAGCTTCCCAGGTGTGCGCGGGCTGGGGGCGGCCATGCGCACAGTGGGTCCGGGGAAGCGACGGATGAGGACAGACTGCGGTGCCCACACCTGCGTCAGGGGAGCCTGTGGGGGCTGGTGAGCCCTAGGAGCTCAGAGCGGAGCTCCAGGCTGGGCCTGCTCGTCCACCCGCCCCAGCCCTCTCCCGGAAGCCATCCCCTTCCCAGGGACACTGGCTGCCTCCTGCGGGACCTCCGGCTGGGGCACAGGGGCCGCAGGATGGCCCCAGCCGGCCAGTGTGCATATCCCATTACACCCACCTGCCCCGGGCATGCTCCTTTGGCTGACCTCTTCCCACCAGGTGGCCGAGGCCCGGCCCTCCACTGCCTCCTTGTCCTTAGACTCAGAGCTGCCCGGAGCTCCTTCCACTGCACGGGGAGGGCCTGCAGCCTCGGGGGGACAGGGATCACCAGCGCTAGGGTGGAACCCCGGGTCCGGGGTCCGGGCTCTGGCTCCCAGCCTCCCTCAGGCCTGTGCGGGGGGCCCCGAGCTCCCCTGCCTGCTCCCCGACCCCTTCCCCTGCAGCGAGGGGCGCATCTCCTCCCTGCGCGGGGAGCCCTGCGCAGCCACATAATTATGCATATAAGATATAAACAGAGCTGTTTAATTATCCTTCGCCACATCAGTGACAGAGTAATTAACAAACATTGCAAGATCAATGAGGAAAAGTGTGACCTTCAGTTTCCTCTGATAGGAAAAGCCCTTGCCGTTCCCAGACACAAGGTGATTGTGCTGAGCCAGAGGGGAGGGAGGGACGGGGACCGGCCGCGGTCCGTCAGGGCCCCGCTCTGCCCGGCTGCTGGCCTCGCTCTCCCCAGGAGGACAGCTGGGACATAGGGGCTGGGCTGGAACTGCCCCCGGCGCTGCTCCCCAGGCTGGAGGCGCCCTGAGACCCCGTCCGGTCCGCCCCGGGCACCGGGGAGAAGCCGCCGGAGCCCTGGCCGCCCACCAGGCGCAGGCCCCTCCTCGGGCTGGGGGCTCACGAACGCGCAGGCCTCCGGGCTGCCCCAGACCCCCGCCGGGCCCCCTCCCTCCTCTGAGCCGCCTGCCCTTCTGAGCTTCCTCTCTGCCATATATAGTGAGGGCCAGCTGCCTCCTGCTATTTTTAGCCCCTTTCCCTGGTCCCTGAACCACTGACTCTCGCAGCCAGCGCCCACTCCTCCCAGGCCGGGCCCCCAGCCCCACGTGGCCTGAAGGCAGGTCGGCGCCCCCACCCCAGCCACCCGGCTCCATGGAACAGCCATCTGCCCACCTGGAGTGCCAGGTGCTGCCTGCGACTGTCCTCTCCTCAATAGACCCCGTGGGCTGGGATGCAGGTCAGGAGGTGACCCCCACAGGTCCTGGGCTTCCCAGCCTTTTGTGGGCTGCGCCCTCCCCTGTGGAGCCCTAAGGACTTGCAGCCTGGGGTCCTGCTGCTCTGAGTGCGCCCTGCTTTGCTGGCTCAGGCGACTGTGGAGGAAACACGCATGTCCCTGAGGCCTACAGGGGCCTCTCCCCCATGCACGCCTGCCCCCCATGCTGGGCATGGCACATAGGAGGTGTCAGTGTCTGCACGGGAGTGAGCACACCTGTGTACACCGGGGCCCCACACGTGTGCTGTGTGCACAAGGAGGCAGGTCTCCATAGGAACCCCCCTGGCAGAATGGGGTCGTCTTGCCTCCATCATGAGACTCATCCTGGGAGACGCATGTAGGGTCTGGGGTGGTTTGTGGACCTGCGAGGGTGGCCAGGGTGTGCGCACATGTGTTTGCTCATGTCCCAGAGGGGATGTCGCTCCAGGATCTCGGTGAGGCTGCAGTCAGTCCGCGGCCAGGGCTGGCGAGGCCAGCATCTCAGGCCCCAACCCTCTCCCCAGGGTGACCTTCCGTACCCGGAGCTCCAGGATGACGGGAGGAGGCTTGTAGGGTTCCCCACAGCGTGACCCTCCCCTGGGGCGAGCAGCCCCGAGTGAGTCTGGGTGAAGGCGCTGGCAGGGCTCCTGCCCCCTCAGCCCTGTTGCCTGGGGCCCTCAGCAACCGGGGGGGGGGGGGGCTGGTGGGGAGGCAAGAGGCCAGCTCCTGGGGAGGCTGGGGCAGGCCCTCCACCTCCGGGGACGAGGGGCTGCGTGTCCACCTGGGGGGTCCGGGAGAGTCCTCCATGCAGGTGGGCTCAGCCAGTCCCGTCCCGACCGTGTCTGCCCCCGGGGTTCCCCCCGACTGCCCGCCGCCCCATTTCCCTCCTGTCCCCAGCCCCAGTGTCACCCCAGCCCTGGAGGCAGGTTGGGATCTGGCCTTACTTCCAGTAAAGTGACTTCTCTTTCATATTAGGCCAAGGCGAGAGAGAGGAGACATTTATGAAACTTTGTTTAATGTACTGAAAAGCCATCGGCCAGAACATTTAGGAAATTGATTTTCCTGGCATTGATGAACTCGTTTTATTTTACCCCGGTATTAATTACTTTTTTTTTAAACAAATTAATTTAAGAGTCGTAAAACCTAACAAGTGAGCCAAATGTCCATAGATCATGTCGTGCTCCGCCCCCTCCCCATGCCAGCCTCCTCCCTCTGTGGGTGGCGGCTCATGGGAGGGGTGCCCCCCACCCCTTGGTGACCCTGCCGCCTCCCAGGGGTGACTGGCTCTCCCCATGCCACAGGAGAGGCCTCCTCGCTCCGAGACTACGCCGCCTCCACCATGACCGAGTTCCTTGGCATGTTCGGCTACGACGACCAGAACACGAGGGACGAGCTGGCCAGGAAGATCAGCTTCGAGAAGCTGCACGCGGGCTCCACCCCCGAGGTGGCCACCTCCTCCGTGCTTCCCGCCTCCGAGGACGCCCTCAGCAAGCGGGCACGCTTCTCCAAATACGAGGAGTACATCCGCAAGCTCAAGGCCGGCGAGCAGCTCTCTTGGCCGGCCCACAGCAGCAAGGCCGAGGAGCGGGCGGGCAAGGAGGTGGTGGGGCCCCTGCCCGGCCTGCGGCTGCCCAGCAGCACAGCTCACCTGGAGACCAAGGCCACCATCCTGCCCCTGCCCTCCCACAGCAGTGTCCCCATGCAGGGCCTGGTGGCCCGCGCCTCCAAGTACGACTTCTTCATCCAGAAACTGAAGACAGGCGAGAACCTGCGGCCCCAGAACGGGAGCACCTACAAGAAGCCATCCAAGTACGACCTGGAGAATGTCAAATACCTACACCTCTTCAAGCCCGGGGAGGGCAGCCCCGACATGGGTGGGGCCATCGCCTTCAAGACCGGCAAGGTGGGGCGCCCCTCCAAGTACGATGTCAGAGCCATCCAGAAACCAGGTCCCGCCAAGGCTCCGCCCACCCCCAGCCTGGCTCCTGCGTCCCTCCCCAGCATGCCCAGCGCTCCCAGCGCCCCCGGGCCGGGACCTGAGCCACCTGCCTCCCTGCCTTTCAACACTCCCGAGTACCTGAAGTCGACCTTCTCCAAAACAGACTCCATCACCACGGGGACTGTCTCCACCGTCAAGTAAGGCACCCCCCCATCCCAAGCCCGGGCCCGGGCCTAGGGTCGCCAGGACGGGAGGCCCACGTCTCTGTCTCCGAAGCCCGTCCTACCTTACGCATGTCCAGCACGCACCCCGGTTAACATACGCTCAGGTTCCCATCCACACACAGACACGCACTCGCTCATGCCCGGGGTGTGGACTGGACGTCTTGCTGTGTGCACACTCGCTCTCACATACCGCATGCTTCTGTGCATGTGCTCATCTGCTGACACACACGCCGGGCACTACTGTGACCCCCATTTGCCAGTGACAGGCGCTCTCTGCCTCAGAGGCAGCCTTGAAGGGGGCTGTGGCAGCCCAGGTCTGAGTTAGGGGCTCTGGCTCCACCCTGGTGACCTTGGCTCCCAGGTTGAAAGCCTGGGCCCTGGGGAAGGCAGCCTGAGAAGGCAGGAGTCTGGGGTGGGGCTGGCCACACTCATTGCTACCCACCAGGCAATGGTAAAATTACCTGTGGCTCAGTTGTGTGGGGCTGGGAGAGGGCCTCCCCACCCCACCCCCACTTGAGGCAGAGCTCAAATCCTAGGAGTTGACCTAGGGAGCTACCCGCTGGCCTTGGAGCTGGGGGAGCAGGTTTCTGACCGGCTAACTGCTTGTGCTTGGCACATGCTCTCGCCCCTTCCCTTGGGGGCTTCCCAGCATGCAACGGGGGCCAGGCCCCAGCTTCAGGGCTTCCTAGCCCGCTGGACGCCCATCAGGCCCACGACTGAGGAGGAGCCTCAGGACACAGAGCAAGAGAAGGAAGGGCCAGGGCCCCAGGGCCCCAGGGCCCCAGGGCCCCAGGGCAGGGAGCTGCCCCCAGCCGCTCCCGGGGCGTGAGGCTACCCTCCGCTAATCGGCTATGCCCTGTGTCTCTCGCCAGGAATGGATTGCCCACAGATAAACCAGCTGTCACCGAAGATGTAAACATTTACCAGAAATATATCGCCAGGTAGGCCCCTGGGGGCGGAGACTGCCCTGGAGAGAAGGTGGGGTGGTGCCAGGAAGCCTGGGGCCTGTGGGACTGTAGGTGCGTGTGACGGCCAGTCCGAGGGGCCTGCTGCTTCCCCCCTGCACTCATGCCCTCAGATCACCCGAGGGTCTGTCTGCTCCCACTCTCAGAGCCCCTTGGGGTCTGCCCCCTTGACGTGGTCTGGGCCGCACGCCCTCAAGCCCTCGGCAGGGCCTGGTCACAGGTGAGCCCAGGGTCCCACCGCAGTGGACACAGAGCCCCGGTGGGATGCGGGCCAGCGCAGAACGGCGTGGGGGGTATGGGCGGGTGTCCTCTCCGGCCTCAGTGTGCTCCCTGGGCCAGGCCTTGATCCTCACCACCCGACTCCAGACCCGCTCCTGAACATTTTTAAGGCTGGTGAAGCACCTCCCCTCCGCAGACTCCCCAAGTCAGGCCGCCGAGGGCCGGCTTCTGACCAGGCGGCACAGGGCAGGGGCCACTCCCGGCCTCGTCTTTCTCCTGACCTTCTAGGTTCTTCCCATCCCTCCCTGTCTTTTTAGCTTTGCTCCGTTCTATTATTATTATTATCATTATTATTAGGGCCTCAGCAGATGGCCCGTTTGGCAGCTTCGATGTAAATGTGTGTTTGCAAGTGGGGGTGTCCGCCCCTGCCCTGCAGTCTGAGGCCAGCCTTCTCCTGGTTGTGGGCTCTCCCCAGAGCAGCCGTCACCAAGACACATGCATGCCCCCGCAGCCTCGGGGCCCGGGCAAGGCACGGGGTTTCCTGGGTGGCGGGCAGCGACCAGGCAGCGTGGGGCTCCTGGCTGCGGAGTCGGCTGGAGAGCACGCTCCCTGCCGCAGGAAGCCGAACAGATGCTGTGCTTTAAAAATTCATAACCCTGGGCTGTTTCAAGTGTCAGGAAAGCCCAGGACAGAGAGAGGCTTTAACGCCTCTCAGCAGCCGGGCCCTCCCAGCCTGCATCTCCAGCACCTGGCTTAGCACCCGGGGGGCCAACGGGTGGCACCTGCAGGATAGGCAGCAGGGCCTCACTGCCCGTCTGCCCCAGGCCTCTGCGCCTGTCTCTGCTCTGACCTCTGGCCCGCCCCAGCTTCTTCCTTTCCACCTTGGTGCTAGGCCCTTGTGCCTCAGTGGGCCCTCATTCCCAGGACAGGGAGACAGGTCTGCAGTTCAGTGGCTCGAGGATTCCCCGCAGGAGCAGTCACTCCCCCTGGCCTCCTCAGGTTTCTGACACTTGACCCCACGGACTACCCACCCCTCCTCTGCCCCAGAGCTCCTTGTTTCCCAGGGGCCCTGTCCCAGCGAATGGACAAAGAATTTCTTGGCTGCTCTGGCCAGGGGCCTGGGAAGAGTCCTCCTGGGGCTGCTGCCCGGAGAGGCCTGAGCTCACCGTCCTCCCTGCAGGTTCTCGGGCAGTCAGCACTGCGGCCACATCCACTGCGCCTACCAGTACCGAGAACACTACCATTGCCTGGACCCTGAGTGTAACTACCAGGTAGGACCCAGTGGGTGCCCGCCCAGCCCCTGCCCCTGAGAGGGGCTCCTCAGAAGCGGGATGGGGGTGCTCGGTTCCACTCAGGCTGCCTGAGCTTAACTCAAGCAGGCAGAGAACCCAGAAATCTAGCAGCTGAATAGGCATCTGATGGGATCTGGAGCCATCTGCATCCCTGGGATGGTAATTGGAGCTCCCCTCCTGGGGAGCCTGCCCGGCCCCAGGGCCGGGCCAGCAGGCGTTGGCACCTTACCTGACCCCTCCTGGTGTCCTCATGAGGGCGGTAGTCCTGCCCCATCTAACAGGATAACCCTGAGGCTCAGACTGTGACTTAGGGTCAGGGCCTCCCCTGAGGAGCACGGGGCGGGTCAATGAGAGAGGAGTGCGGGCTGTCCCCTCTGGCTCACCAAGGAGCCCAAGCTGGCACGGCCCCTGCATGGTGCCGGGCAACCTGAGTTCTCAGCCATTGGAGCCTGTGTCTGAGGGGCCCGGCCTGATTCGGCTTCTCTGCTCCTGGGCGTGACCACTGGGAGCCTGGCGGGAGGTCAGGGCCGGGTCCGTGGCTCCGGAACCCTCTGAATTGCTCCGTGTCTGGTGCCCTGTGCTGGCCTGGGGCCCTCTGGGAGCAGGAGTGCTTACGGGGGGAGAGCGAGGCCCAGTGCTCGGGGCAGGTGGCTGGCCCAGCCCCCACCCACACAGCTGTCTCCCACAGAGGTTCACGAGCAAGCAGGATGTGATCCGACACTACAACATGCACAAGAAACGCGACAACTCCCTCCAGCATGGCTTCATGCGCTTCAGCCCGCTGGACGACTGCAGCGTCTACTACCACGGCTGCCACCTCAACGGGAAGAGCACCCACTACCACTGCATGCAGGTGCCCCTTGCACTCCCAGGGCAGGGCAGCCAGGGTGGGGGCGTGGTGGGGGACACGGCCTCTGGCGAGGGGCCTCCCTGTCTCCTGGCCCGGCACGGGGGGCGCAGGCGGGGGCAGTGGCTGGCGGGCCAGGGCGGGGCTGTCCCCATGGCCATACTTGGTGCGGGTGAAATTCAGGGAGCTGTTTATACAGACCGACATTTTTCAGGCTTTAACACCAAGAGCAGAATTGCAAATGGTTCCTGAGGAGGTTTTTGTTTAATTCTCTGTTTTAATGCCACGCAGAGTCTGGGCTTTTTCAAGGTGTCAGGTCCAGGGGGAGCGACTTGGGGTTGCAAATAGCAGCCGGCGCGCCTCCCCCGGTATTTGTCAGGGGGTTGTTATGGGCTCCGTGGAACAGCCGGGGCCGGGAGGAGAGGGGGGCTCGCTCTCCGGGCCCTGAGATGGTGCAGACACTGGCATAGCCCAGCCTTCAAGAGTGCTCAGATTCCACTGGTTTTTACTCAATATGGCAACGTTGCCTGCCTTGGCCCAGCTGGGGTGGGGTGGGGAGGGCCCCGTGCCAGCAACTGTCCACTAATCCTGGGCTGAAGGTGACCACTAGGCCCCCAGGTCCGGCCCTGCCCACTGCCGGGGGCTTTGGAAGTAGAGCCACAGAGTAGGACCCTGAACTCACCTCCTGTGGGACAGGACCGCCGCACCTGTGCCAGCAGGTGTCCAGAGACCCGAAGGCAACTCAGCCCTCGGCAGAGGCCAAGCCAGGAGGGCCGGGGGGTGCGAGAGGCTTTCCACTGCCTGGATGGATGTTTGCGGGGCCGGTGCTGCCCCGAGGAGGGAGGTCGGCCTCTGACTGTGGCCCAGGGTTGCCCGGCCTCCGTCCCCCTGACGGCCAGTCTGCCCTGCAGGTGGGCTGTAACAAGGTGTACACGAGCACGTCAGACGTGATGACCCACGAGAACTTCCACAAGAAGAACACCCAGCTCATCAACGATGGCTTCCAGCGCTTCCGAGCCACCGAGGACTGTGGCACGGCCGACTGCCAGTTCTACGGGCAGAAGACCACTCATTTCCACTGCAGGTGAGCAGGGCCGGCCAGGCCGCGGGGAGGGACAGGGACCGGCCGTGGGGATGGGGATGGGGACGGGCCCGCGGGGAGGGACGGGGACGGGCCATGGGGCTGACGGCTCGGGGCATGGGCGGGGGGCCGCCCAGAAGCTCCTCTGGGTGCCCGCCTGGGCCCTGCCACAGGCTCCCCGTGTCCCGTCCAGGCGCCCCGGCTGCACGTTCACCTTCAAGAACAAGTGTGACATCGAGAAGCACAAGAGCTACCACATCAAGGATGACGCGTACGCCAAGGATGGCTTCAAGAAATTCTACAAGTACGAGGAGTGCAGGTATGAGGGCTGCGTGTACAGCAAGGCCACCAACCATTTCCACTGCATCCGCGCCGGCTGCGGCTTCACCTTCACCTCCACCAGCCAGATGACCTCCCACAAGCGCAAGCACGAGCGCAGGCACGTCCGCTCCTCGGGCGTGCTGGGGCTGCCATCCTCGCTGCTGAGCTCCAAGGACACGGAGCACGAGGAGTCGAGCAACGACGACCTGGTCGACTTCTCGGCCTTGAGCAGCAAGAACTCCAGCCTGAGCGCCTCCCCGACCAGCCAGCAGTCCTCCGCCTCCCTGGCCGCCGCCGCCGCCGCCACTGCCACCGCCACCGAGGCCGTGCCCAGCACCACCAAGCCTCCCAACAGCAAGATCCCCGGGCTGCTGTCCCAGGGCCTGCCTGCATCCATCCCGCTGGCGCTGGCTCTCTCCAACGCAGGCCTGCCCACCGCCGCCCCCTACTTCCCCATCCTGCCGGGTCGGAGCAGCACCTCCCTGCCTGTGGGCACCCCCGGCCTCCTGGGCGCCATGTCGTCGGGGGCGGCTGCCTCCGCGGCCGCTGACACCCCCACTCTGGCCGCCTCGGGAGCCGGCGACTCAGCCCCGGCGGCTGCCACCTCCGTCCCCGTGCCACCCGGCTCCATCATGGAGAGGATCTCCGCGAGCAAGGGCCTCATCTCGCCCATGATGGCCAGGCTGGCCGCGGCCGCCCTCAAGCCCTCTGCCACCTTTGACCCAGGTGAGCAGGCTGGGCTCTGCCCAGGAAGCACGTGGCTCACAGACCCCCGGAGTGTGCAGAATGGAGCGGGAGACGGGTGGGGGTTGGCGAGGGCCGTGTTCTCCTGCGCCCGCAGCCTCTGCCTGCCCAGGCCCCCTTCTTTGCCTGCTCTCTGCCTCCTACTGTTAATTTGCTTTTCGGGGCCTCTCGCTCTGGCCTGTGCACCCCACCCTGGGCAGCTCTGTTCCTGCATCTGTGAAGAGGAGGCGGTTGAGCCGGGCCTCGGCCTCGTGGGGAGCTTTTGCATCCTGGGGAACTGTTCCTCGCCCGCTGCCCTGACACCCACCCCACCTCGTCCCAGGGCCAGCCCCCGAGGAGAGCAGTCCCAGAGCCCCCACGTTTCCCTGGGGCCCCCTCTCAGTCTCCTGGTGGGGACAGGAGTCCAGCCCAGCGGCAGGGTGGCCACACTCAAGGGATGCTTGAGATTCACACCCATCCAGCCCCACGAGGCCAGGGACATCCTTCTGGCCTCTTCCTGTCAGTCAGTGAGGTCTGATAGAACTTTCTGCGACCACGGAAACGTTCCATTCTGCGCTGTCCACCACGGCAGGCAGTAGTCACAGGGGGCTGCCAGGTGCTTAAAGTTGGCCGTGAGACCAGGGAACTGGATTTCAACTGGAATTGCTTTAACGTAGTCACGCCTGGCCCTCAGCTGCCACATGGGACAGCATGGCCGCAGCCTCGTGGTCGCCCTGCTGCCCTCCCTCTGGCTCACCGAGGGCCGCGGTTCTCCTTTCTCACGTTTTCTACTTTTTAAATAAGTCTTCTGTGTCTCTGAAACTCTCCGGCTTTTCTGTTCATCTGGCTCCTCCCCTCCCTCCCCCGTCGTGCTTAGCCGTCCAGCAGCCCTGTGCTCCGGAGGGCCTCCCGGGCAGCTGCGGGTGCGAGGGACCCAGCTGGGGGGCACAGTCCTGCCTGGAGGAGCTGAAGGAACAGTGGGGGCGGCTGGCTCGGGCCCCACAGTAGGAGGTGGCCAAGCCCAGACTCGCACCTCGGTGGCCCGGCTCCTGAGCCCAAGAGCCCTGCTCCCCTGTGAGACCTAAGGTCCTTGCGGCCCAGCCCAGGGACCTGCCCAGACCTCCCGGAGGGCCTGCCAGTGCTTGGCCAGGGGGCCCAGGCATTTCCCAGGGGGTGGGGGAGCTACCGGCAGGTGGACTCGGACTCTGAAAACCGTGCTGTCCCAGTGGGACGCTCCTGTCAGCAGTAAGTGGAGCGGCCCACCTTCCATCCCAGGTGCGGGAGGGACAGCAGGTCTGCCCGGGGCCGGGCCCCCCTGGGCAGCTGCCGGCCGGCTGGGGTGGGCGCCCTTCAGGGCCATGCTGGGCTCCGTGGCCACACGGGCAAATTCTTCCTTTTCATTAGAAAAGTCTCCTTCCCCCAAAAGAAAGGTCAAGGGGAGGGGCCCACTTGCCTTTATTTTTTAATAAAACGCCATTTGCTGCCTGTGACGTGGCCGTGTCAGCTGCAGTAGCGCCTCGGGGCACGGTACTAGTTCAGCCCCTTGGGGATGGCGGGGCGAGCTTGGTGGACACACTCCCGTCAGCAGCCTCCTCCGCCCCACTCTGCTCTGCCTCCCAGTCCTCTGCCCACCCGGCTGCAGCCTTCCCCCAGCGGCCGCACCCCGCCAGCTCCCACCCAGCCCCCGTGCAGCCCGCCTGGCCTGAGTGGGCCTCACGTCCCTGCCCTGGGCAGCTTGACGGCGAGGTCACATAGTTTGAACCGCTCTGATTGGCCGTCAGCTTCCGTAGCCCTGACACAGTGGATGCCCCTCCTAGGCATGCTCAGTGGAAGGCAGGGCGGTCGCCCCGGCAACAGGGGGCTGGGGACCCGCGGGGGGCGGGGGGCGCAGCTCCCAGTCTGGATCTGCCACTTCCCCTCAGCATTAACAGAGTCTTTAATAAAAGCCTAAGCGGCAGCCCCACAAATTGACTGTGACAGTCGGTGGAGAAAATGAAGGGCCCCCACCCCCGTGCCAGCCCCCTCCCCAGCCTCCCGCCCCGCTCCTCCAGGAGGCCCTGAGCCAGGACAACTTTGACATAATTTTGCAATAATTATCACTTGAAGAATTGCCACACAGGGGTAAGCGTCACAAGCGATCATGTCAGTGGGGAGAACCGCTGACCAGCAGCCGGGGCTCCCCCAGGGGCTCCTGCCCACCCAGCCCCCCGCGCTCCCTGCCCTGGGGGCGGGGGGGTCCAGTGTGTGCCCCCCACCGAGGCCCGAGGCCCCTCTAAGGCCGTCTTCCCTCCCCTCCCCTGTAGGAAACGGGCAGCAGGCCACCCCTGCCAGGTTCCCCCCGGCCCCGGTGAAGCAGGAGCCCGGTGAGAACGCTGGTGCCCCGGTTCCCCACGAGGTCTCCCAGGACCGCAGTTTAGACCTGACGGTGAAGGAGCCCAGGTGAGGCGAGGCCGGGGCCTCCCAGCTCTGCGCCGCGGCAGGGGGCTCTAGGACCAGCTCCCTCAGAGTCGGAGTCGGACCCCACCGAGCAGGGGGCCACCCTCCTGCCTGGGCAGATGCAGCAGGCGCGGCGGGGCCCTGGGCGTGGGCTGGGACGGGTGGGAATCTGGGCTCCGTCCCACGTACATCTGAGCTAAAGCCCCTTGGTTTGTGTTCCAGTAATGAATCAAATGGCCACGCAGTCCCTGCAAATTCATCTCTTTTATCCTCGCTTATGAATAAGGTAAGAACCATCCATCACACGCCTCCCGTTCCCCCACCCAGAGAAATTAAAGCTGTGCTGGGGGGTGGGGGAGATGTGTTTGTTTTTTAATGTTTTGCCTCTAATAAGATGAGTTTGTACCATTTAAATTTTGAGGCCATTTTTCATCGGATATAATTTCAGAGCCACTGCTTACAAATTAATTTAATGAACTGGCTGAAGAAATATATTCCAGCCTCTGACACCCTTTTTTTCCCTTCAGATGGAGGGCTCCAAAAGCTTTTCCGAGCCCTCTAACTTCTTCTGCTCTCAGTTATTAATTTTATTTATTTATTTTATATTTTTTTTGTTTGTTTAAAAAGGGGGTGGGGGAGGGGCCCTAAAGTGGGAGCAAAGCATCAATTTCCACTTTTCGGGTTGAGTAATGGTCTCGGACGCCTTCCACAGAGGTCGCTCCGGAATATTTATTTTAAATAATGCAGGGTCTTTGTAAATTATACATCATCTCAAATATATTTTCCCCCTTCACATGATAAATTTGACTACAGCAAGATTAATTTGGTTACCGCACACAAGTGACTGCCGAGGCAGCCGGGCCTGGGCCGGACCTCACGGGTGGGGGGTCCCGGCTGGACCCTTGGCAGCGAGGGAGCCTCCAGTGCCCTTTGCCCTCTGCGGCGGGCCCGTACCCTCCCCTTCCCGCCCTCCCTCCTTGCTCTCTTGCTTTCCTTTTTCCTTCTCGGGTCACTGCCCCCCCCATTCCTTCCTGTTGGCCGGGGTGGGGGGGCACGCGCCATGTGGGTCGAGCCTTGACACGGGTTCACCCTCCCCGCTCCCCGTCGAGGCCCAGCAGCCCTGAGCCACCCTCATCTCCCCCAAGAGCCTCCCACCCTCCCTCTCTGCTCCTCCTTTGTGTGCCTTCTCTTGTTCTCAAGGAATTCTTAGGGGTTCCCCCTACCTCCTCCTCCTGCACTTCTTTTGAAAACCTGGCAGGAAAATAAGCAGGGAGCCACGAAGTCTGGGAAAAGCTAGGCTGGAGTGTGTGCCCAGAGTCCCGGCCTTCGCTCTAGTGATGGATCTTAGCACCACGGGGTCTGTGTGGAAGAGCCCTGGCATCTCCACGGGGCCAGGGTAGCACCGTGCCCTGTGGCAGTGTCCACCCAGAGCGGGCTCGGTTGTGGCCGGAGCTGCATGGGGCCAGGCCTCCTCTCTCCTCGGCTGCGCTCGTCCTCTGCGAGAGCCGTGGCAGCGCCCACGGTGGCACGTGTGTGTCTTGAGGTCCCCAGCCTGCAGCACGGCCCCTGTCCCCTTTGCAGATGTCTCAGGGCAACCCCAACCTTGGCAGCCTGCTGAACATCAAGACGGAGGTGGAGGCCAGCGCTGCCGTGGAGTCCTCGCCCTTCCTGGGCAAGGCTGTGAAGGCGCTGGTTCAGGAGAAGCTGTCTGAGCCCTGGAAGGTGTACCTCCGAAGGTGAGGGGCTTCCTGGCAGAGCAAAGGAGCAGGGAGGGTCATGGTGGCCGGTGCCCTGTCGTGGTGGCCGGTGCCCAGGGTCTCCTCTGACCACGGTTCCTCTGCCAGGTTTGGCACCAAGGACTTCTGTGATGCCCAGTGTGACTTCCTCCACAAGGCCCACTTCCACTGCGTGGTGGAGGAGTGCGGCGCACTTTTCAGCACCCTGGACGGAGCCATCAAGCATGCCAAGTGAGTGGGGGTCCCGGGCCCTGCACCCCACCTCTGGGCGAGGCTGGGCGAGGCTGGGGGCTGCTCGGGCCTCCAGCTGCTTTCCAAGCAGGACCGTGTGCAGCTCCCAGCAGACCTCAGAGGCTGAGCTGGCCACTTAGAAGGTACCGCCTGAGAGAAGGCAGGCTTGCCCCGTCCCTCCACCTGCTCATCTCCTAGCAGGGTCCTCGGAGCCCGTCCAGGCCCCACTTAGAGCCCCGGAGCATAGTCTCCTGCTGCCCCCCGCTCCCCACACCCCACGCCCCTGCGGCCCGGCAGGCAGCCCTACCTGATGCTCCCTGAGAGTTAGCTGCACAGACCCCTGCTCTGACCCAGGCAGGGACCCTAGGAGTAGGCCTTTCCAAGCCCAGCATCGTGGATTTGTAGATCCTCTTTGGCCTAAAAATAATGAAATTAATTTGTAAACCCATTGAGCTGAAAAGTACAGGCCAGCCGCCTGCTGTAATGGAATGCAGGATGCGCAGACATTTAAAACAGACTTTCTCTGCTGCTGGGCCCCAGCTCAGGCTCCACCTGCTGCAGGAGAGCCAACCTCGGAGGCTGAGACCCACCTTTAACTCTCGAGCAGATTCTGGAAGCACAGACTTGGTGCCCCAGGGCCTGTTGTCAGGGGCGGACACAGCGCAAGGGTCACAGGGGAAGGTGTAGTGAGGGCCAGGCCGGGAGCCCAGGTGCAGGACCAGAGGACACAGCCGTTGGCTGCCAGTCCTTCCTTCCTGGTAGGACCCCGCCCCGAGCTGGGGGCTGGGGAGGGCACCACAGCCCCTCAGGTGTATGGGGCTGGCCCCAGGGAAGGGCTCCCTGCTCCGGGCTCTCATCACTTCCCACCCGAGACGCTGGCGCCTCTGCTTGTTGCAGCTTCCACTTGCGGACAGAGGGAGGAGCCGTGAAGGGAACCGCAGAGGCCGCCTTCCCTGCCACCGCGGCCGAGACCAAACCTGCCTTGGCCCCCTCGTCCCCGTCGGCACCTCCCGTCACCACAGCCACGGTTCCTGCTCTGGAGGGTCCCACTCCCAGCCCGGCCGCCGTGCCCTCCACCCCCACGCTGCTCGCCTGGAAGCAGCTGGCTTCCACCATACCCCAGATGCCTCAGATTCCAGCGCCAGTGCCTCACCTGCCCACTTCGCCCTTGGCAACGACTTCTCTAGAAAACGCCAAGCCCCAGGTCAAACCCGGATTCCTCCAGTTCCAGGAGAAGTGAGTCCCTCGATGAGCCGGGAGTCCCGTGTCCCCCGCGTGTCTCGGGAGTAGGTGCTAGCAAGGGCAGCCGCGGAGGCCACTGCCACTCCCTCTGCAGGTAGCCCTGGCCGTCCCCAGCCTCTCTGGGACACCGTCGTCGGACCGGGTCTTTCTAGCCAAAGACCCTGCTGCTCTGACCTCCCTACCTATTCCCAGAGCGGGCAGCTGGCGAGGGGTGGGAGGAGATGACACTGTGAGGACTGGCTCGGGTGGGCTGGGAGGGGTGGTTGTCGCCTGGCAAGGAGGGTGGCATCGGCTCTGCGCCTCCCTGTCGGTGTCTGTGGCTCGCTCTCGTGGCCCAGCCTCTGCAGAGCAAGCTAAGTCCTGGGTGGGGGGCGAGGGGGCTAGGCCCCCTCCAGGCCCACGCCCACCTGCACGGTGGTCTGAGCTCTCAGGGGTGGAAGGACCCTTCCTCATTGGATGGTGGTGGCGCCTTGTGGCGAGAACGGTGACTCTGTATCGTGATGTGTGCGGCTTCCTGTTCTCAATAAAAGTAATAAATTGGATGTGAACACACACGGCCTGAGTGGCAGCTGTCCTCCCTCTCTGAGCACCTGGGGCTGGGCCTGTGGCATGGAAGGGGACCTGCACTCCTCTCCGTCCCCCCGGAGCTCCCCTTCCTCCGTCCTGCCCCCCACGGCGGTAGCCCTCCCAGTTTCCCCAGCTTGGAGGATTCCCACCCCGGGGCCACCGAGGGGGCAGCCGGCCAGGGCAGGAGGCCGGGGCAGGGCCCCCCCGCACCTATGTGCAGCGCAGGAGGCAGGCCGTGGGGCAGGGCGGCTGCGGCCAGGGCAGGCCGGCACGGGGGCTCCGCCCAGCACCCCGCCGCCCCCCCAGGCTCCACCACTCAGCTGGCCTGTGAGGTCCTCTGAGTGGGCAGGAGCCCCACGCCCCGGGCCAACCCTGGGGGCCACCCCCGGGGCAGCCGTGCGCCTCAGCAGGCCCCGCACCAGGTGCACATTCCCACTGGAGCTTCCTGGTAGGGCTGCCCACCCATCTGCACCCTGTCAGTCAGCCACACCCAGGGCAGTGCCTGTGCCAGGCCGCCAGGCCCTCACTGGCCCCCCGCCAGGGCTGGCCGCGCCATCTCGCACTTTCACATCCAAGAGGTTACTGCAGCCGTCCTTATCTATAATCCTGAGGTGTGGCCATGGAAACTACGTGTCCCAGCATGCAATGCTCTGGGCAGCCTGCACACTGCAATCCTTCCTGCACCTCCGAGCTCCAAAAAGAAGGCAGGACTGCATGCTGGGATCTGTAGTCTCCTCTGGCTGGAGCCACTCGTTGAGCAGGAGGGCAGCCGGGCAGCCCAGGGGCCATTCGTCCAGGCCGCACCACAGCACGAGGACTGTCAGGGCGTCAGGGTGTCGGTGGGGAGGCCCCGGGATGCCACTGACCTTCTGGGCTGTGGTTTCATTCCAGCGATCCCTGCCTCGCGACGGACTGCAAGTATGCCAACAAGTTCCACTTCCACTGTCTCTTCGGGAACTGCAAGTACGTCTGCAAAACCTCAGGCAAGGCGGAGTCGCACTGCCTGGACCACATCAACCCCAACAACAACCTGGTCAACGTGCGGGACCAGTTCGCGTACTACTCGCTTCAGTGTCTCTGTCCCAACCAGGTGAGTGCGGGGGCAGGGGGCGGGGGGGGGCCCGGGCCCAGCTCCCCCTGGCAGGGATTCTGTTCCTTACGCCCGTTTGGAATGGTTCTCCTCCCGTCCCTGGAGGCTGCCAGGAGCGTCCAGGTTGATGGTCCGTCAGGAAGGTCCCGTGTTGTCATCCCTGCCTGCGGTGGGGACTCAACCGGCAGCCAGTGTGCACTTGGCATCATCCCACCTGTCCTGGAACTATGCTCCCTTCCCCCGGATGCCTACGATTTTAAAATTCTAGGCCCATCGGACAGCTAGAGATTGAACTGTCCGTGCCCCAGACAGGAAGGGCGGATCAAGGTCACACACAGGCGGGGCCTAGTCCTGGAGGGGGCTGGTGGGCAGAGCGCCTCGAGAAGGAGCCCGGTCCCAGGGCTGGCGGCCAGAGGACAGTGCTAGCATTGATGAGCGATGTCTGCCCCGGGTGTGGGATTGGCCGGCAGGACCGCCAGGTAGGATGTTTCAGTCGAGTGGCCAAAGGGACACACTGCTTTCTGACCCGAGATTCTGAGCAGGGAAGGGCACATGCACCGGGGCCTGCCCCGGCCCCGTGGGAGCTCCTGACCCTCCCGCCTTCCCTGCAGCATTGCGAGTTCCGGATGCGCGGCCACTACCACTGCCTGCGGACCGGCTGCTACTTCGTGACCAACATCACCACCAAGCTGCCGTGGCACATAAAGAAGCATGAGAAAGCCGAGCGGCGCGCAGCCAACGGATTCAAGTACTTCACCAAGCGCGAGGAGTGTGGCAGGCTAGGTACTGGCGGCCGGGGTTGGGGGCAGCAGCAGGCAGCAGGGGTCGGCTCTGGCTCCCGGGGCCCTGGTGGCCTCGGTCCCCTCTCCTGGTCCCCACCTCTCAGCCCTGCCCAACGGCAGACCAGACACCGAGGGCGACTGGGGGCAACGGCCCCCTCCCTGCCCCCCGGGAACTGCCACGTGGTAGAGGCAGGCCCTGACCCTGTGCTCTTTGCTTCCCCCTCAAGAGGCCACGCAGGTGACATAGGAGCTCTTGAAGTTGCCCGCCCTGGGCTCTCTTTCCAGGGCTTTCCCTCTGAGGTCTTTGTGCAGAACGGACTCTGCTTCGTCAGCTCATTGGTTCGTTCAGCAGGTGCTTAGGGAGGAACAGCTGCACGCGGAGCAGCTGTGGCAGGAGGTGGCAGGGGTGGCGGCAGTAAGGGTTTTCAGGGTCTGCTCTGGCCGGCACCACGCTTGGTGGCTTGTCTGCTGGACAAGCAGGTACACAGTGGGTCAGCCCAGAGCATGTGACCTGTGACCCAGGGCGACCCAGGAGGAGGTGGCCCCGGGGCCGGGAAGGCCACACATGATGGCCCTGAGCTTTGCAGCAGATGCTGGGGAGCTGAGTCGGGGAGAGCTGGGCCCTCCGCAGGGAAGCTGTCCGGAGGCCCCCCAGCCCGACCGAGGACCCCCGTCGCTCCCTGCCCTAGCTGCCCTGGGGATGCCCATGGGGCGGGGGGTCTGCAGGTGGAGGGCCTCAGGATGGAGCCCCATGTTCAGGGCCTGCGGGTGTGGGGCGGGAATCGGTCAGGGAGACACGAGGGGCCAGGAGGCGGCTGGGGTGCTGGGCGGGCCTGCCGGGCCTCAGGTGCTGGCGCCGGGTGTGGGGGGCAGAGGTGGGGCCGCTGCCGCTGCGGACGGCCCCTCTATAGGGAAGGGGTGAGCACTCAAAGCCCCTGCCAGGAAGGGCAGGAAGCAAACCTTCCTTTCAAGTATTAATTCAGAAAGAATTCAGAGGGTTGGTAGCCGTAGCAACAGGTGTCAACATTCGGTGGCCCGTGTTGTCCTCTGGCTCCTCTGACGGGCGTCGGGGTGCTCTGGAGCCATCCGTATTTACTCAACTTTGGGGGTTGTCGGTGGTAGTTGGGGCCAAACAAAGCTGGGGATGATATGAGACACCTGGCCAGCCCCGGTGCCATGGCGACGGGCAGGCCTTCACCTGCCCCGCGCTGACACTGTTTCAGCCCTGCCTGCTGTTTGTTCTCGGCCCAGAGGGAGGGGGAGGTGGGTGGGGGCAGGGCAGGGCAGAGGCTCCCCTGTGGCAGGCTCCCACGGGGGACATGGAGACACGTCATGCTTGCAGGAAGGGGGCTGACCTGGGGACGGGTCATCAGGGCCTCTTGCCCCAGGCCCGGGCCCTCTGAGGGCAAGGTAGGGGGCCCGGCCTGCCACTGTCACGGGCTTCACGCCAGGCCGCAGGGTGGGGCCAGGCCTGGGGGCGCGGGGGCTGATGGCCGTGGGTGCGTTCGCAGGCTGCAAGTACAACCAGGTCAACAGCCACTTCCACTGCATCCGCGAGGGCTGCCAGTTCTCCTTCCTCCTCAAGCACCAGATGACCTCCCATGCCCGGAAGCACATGCGGAGGATGCTGGGGAAGAACTTCGACCGTGTGCCCGCCTCCCAGGTAAGGGTGGCGCCGCAGGCCGTGCCCCCTCTGCCCGAGGTGCCGACGTGGCCCGCATCCCGCTCCTGCTTCCAGCAGGTGGGCGGCCCCCTCCTGAGCACCACCCGCCGCCTTTCAGGGCCCCCCGAGCCTGATGGACACGGAGACCGATGAGTACATGGACTACACGGGCTGCAGCCCGGGCGCCGTGTCCTCCGAGTCGTCCACCATGGACCGAAGCTGCTCCAGCACCCCCGTGGGCAACGAGAGCACCGCGGCAGGTGAGCGGCGGCCGGGCCCGAGCAGCGGGCCAGGAAGAGACGGCCGGGCCGGCCAGGTGGCCCGAGCGGGGACAGGGCCCGCCGGTCGGTGGGACACGGGTCGTTGAGGCCACCGCCCGCCGGCACCCAGCCGTCGGCTTCAGTTCCCAGGCGAGGACCCAGGCTTGTCCTCTGAGCGCCTGGACCAGCAGCACAGGCCCCGGCGGAGGGGCAGGTAGGCCGGGACCGCCAGCGCCCGGCCCGGCCCCACCCCCGCGGCGCCGCCTGAGCCCGCGAGAGCCCCCGCACAGCCTCCCCGGCCTCTCCTCCTCTGCCGTCTCCTTCCCGTCTCTCCTGGCGCCTCTCTGCTCCTCATCTGTCCACGTGTTTTCATATCATACTTGCTTCTGCCATCGGGTTTCTCATTTTGGTTCTTTTTTGTTTGTTTTTTGTTTGTTTTGGTTTTCTTTTTTTTTTTTTTTTTTTCTGCTTTTCTCCACCCTCTCCAGGCTGCCCGGCTCCTCCTCCTCCTCCTCTTCCTCCTCCTGCTGCCGCTGGCGACGAGGCTGCCCGCGTGGCTCCGCAGCCCGCACTGACCCCGTCCTTCTCAGCGGCCGTGCTGCGGGCGCCCCTCCCCTCCCTCCCATGCCTCTTTTCTCCGCCCTGTCTCTCATACTCTCTGCTCAGTGCCACTATCGGAGCCACCCGGGGCCTGGGCCACCCTGTCAGCAGCCCACCCCGCTTCCCGCCCGCCACTGCCACTCCAACTCCAGTAAAAAGTGACGTCCCTGTAGTTCAGGATGCCGCAGGTAACTCGCACATGCCTTCTCGCCAGCCTTTGTCACCCCAGCTGACCCTTGAGGCTGTGATCGGGGACCTGGCCTTTTTCCTGTGGCCTTGCTGGGCCGAGGACAGGGCCATCTGGTCCCCTGCGGACAGCTCCTCTACACTCCCGCTCGGCGCTGGGTCCGGGCGGGCTCCTGCCACCAGCCAGAACCCGCAGCCCTGGAGCCGGGCAGGAGGACAGAGGGAGGCTCTGTGGCCCAGGCCCTGGCTGGCTCAGTGATGACTCCTGACCCCCCCTGCCCCCCTGCAGATCTGATGATCTGCAGGGGTGGGACCTGCCCTCCCCGCCCTCTGGTGCACCCATCACCCGCCTCTGCACCTTCCTTTGCTCATTTGTGCCTCCCATTCTGCCTGACTGCTGGGCCAGCGCGGCACCAGGTCTCGGGCTGTGGCCAAGGGCAGGGCAGGGGCCCCGTGTAGGGGGTGCAGCCCATGGAAAGCCATCGCAGGCATAACCAGATGACCCTGTGACCTCGGCCCCAAAGCAGCCACTCCTCACTCACCTGACCTCCAGGCCCCAGGCCTGTGTGCTGTGCTGGGCACCCCCACCCCGCGACAGAGCTTGGTGTCCCCTGTTAAGGGTGGGTGGCTGGGTGGGGGCCCTAGGCGGATGATGCCGCCCAGCGGGGCCCTGGAGGCTCGCAGCTCTGTAGGCAGGTTGGGGCGGGCTGCACGCGTCAGCCCAGGGGGAAGCCTGGAGGAAGCCCACCTTGGCCTTGCGCAGGGCCGGGCCCCAAGCTTTCTCTCTGGTTTCTAGGGTGTGGAGCAGGGAGTGCGAGGATCGCGGCCTTCCCCCCGGGGGCCTGTGCCGCGCCAGGGGGCTGCTTGCCCCTCACCCTGCAGCTGTAGGGCCCATGGTGCGTCCCAGAAACGGGGTACAGGACTAACCACGCTGACGGGTGCAGGCAGGCAGCCCTGCCACTGGGGCGTCCTAAGTCTAGGGGAGCCGTTGGGTCCAGCAGGGCGGGCACAGGTGGGCGCCCCTCTGTTGGCCGAGCCCTGGCCACTCAGCAGGGCTGGTGTCTCCCAGCAAACGGGGGGCCCACGACCCCAACAAGACCAGAACGAGCCTTCTGGCAAGAAGCGGGCAGGTGTCCCTCCCGCGGGGAGTTACAGTCCCCCGCCCCCCTGGCGGACAGGCGGGCGCCGCGGAGGAGGGGTCCTCATCAGAGGCGGTGCAGGCCCGGGCCGGGGTAGCCGCGCTGCGCCGCCCACATTCCCCCTTCGGCTTCAGTCCGCGCCGGCGTCCCCACTTCCCGCCCGAACTGGCCAGAGCGGCCCCGCGGCCCCGCTGCCGGGCGCCACCCGCCGCGGAGCCTGTGCGGCCGCCCCGCAGGCGGGGGTGACCGAGGGCGGCCCCGGGCTCCCGGCTGGGGACGGGGGGAGCGGCCGCGGGGCCCCGGGAGCCCCGAGGGGCGGGGCAGGCGGTCGGCGCCCTCGGGTCAGCGCTCCGGGCGCCGCCGGGTTGCTGACCGCGCCCCGCCCCGCAGGGAACACCATCTCCATGCCCGCGGCGTCCGGGGCCAAGAAGCGCTTCTGGATCATCGAGGACATGTCGCCCTTCGGCAAGCGGCGCAAGACGGCGGCGTCGCGCAAGATGCTGGACGAGGGCATGATGCTGGAGGGCTTCCGGCGCTTCGACCTGTACGAGGACTGCAAGGACGCCGCGTGCCAGTTCTCGCTCAAGGTCACGCACTACCACTGCACGCGCGAGAACTGCGGCTACAAGTTCTGCGGCCGCACGCACATGTACAAGCACGCGCAGCACCACGACCGCGTGGACAACCTGGTGCTGGACGACTTCAAGCGCTTCAAGGCGTCGCTGCGCTGCCACTTCGCCGACTGCCCGTTCTCGGGCGCGAGCACGCACTTCCACTGCCTGCGCTGCCGCTTCCGCTGCACGGACAGCACCAAGGTCACGGCGCACCGCAAGCACCACGGCAAGCAGGACGTGATCAGCGCGGCGGGCTTCCGCCAGTTCAGCTCGAGCGCCGACTGCGCCGTGGCCGACTGCAAGTACAAGCTCCGCTGCTCGCACTTCCACTGCACCTACCCCGGCTGCCGCCACACGGTGGTCGGGATGTCGCAGATGGACTCGCACAAGCGCAAGCACGACAAGCAGGAGCGCGGGGAGCCGCCCGCCGCCTCGCCCGGCCCCGCCGGCGCCCCGGACGCCGCCCTGCCGCTGGGCCCCGAGCCCGCGCTGCTCTTCCTGCCGCCCGCCGCCGCCGCCGCCGCCGCCGCCGCCGCCGCGCCCGCGCCCGCCGGCCCGGGGCTGGGGCTGGGGCTGGGGCCGGGGCCGGGGCTGGGGCCGGGGCTGGGCGACCCCGGCGACCCCGGCCCGCTCGACGGCCCCCGCGACGGCCCCGCCGCGCCCGCGCCCGGCCCCGCGGCCGGGGAGTCGTCGCAGGAGGACGACGAGGAGGAGCTGGAGCTGCCCGAGGAGGACGCGGACGACGACGAGGACGACGACGAGGACGACGACGACGAGGACGACGACGACGAGGACGACGACGACGACGAGGACCTGCGCACCGACTCGGAGGAGTCGCTGCCCGAGGCGGCGGGGGCGGCGGGGCCGGGGGCGCGGAGCCCGGAGCTGGCGGCGCCCGCCGCGGCCTCGCCCTAGCCCTAGCCGGCCGTCGGGGCGGGGGCGCGGGGACCGGCGGGGACCGGCGGGGGCGCCCGGGGCCGCTGCGACTCCCGCTGTACAGATGCGGTTTCTGCGTCGGGCCGAGCCGGGCGCGCCCCCGCGGCCCCCGCCCCGCCCCGCCGCCCCGCAGGTGCTTCCGGACCCCGAGTCCGTCTCAGGACAGAGGCGGGGCCCCCCTCTGGTGCTCCGGGCCCCCCGCCCCCCCGCCCCGCCCGCGAGGACCGGCTGCGAGCGCCCCTCCCCTCGGCTGCAGGCGGGGTCTTCTTCAGGGAAACAGAAGGTGCTCTTGTCGGGGTGTCCTCCCCCGGGAGCGGGCCCCGGGCCCCACGACCGCGCCGGCGGGACTCCTCATGCTCAGGACTGGGGGCGCGGCCCCTGCGGCGGAGACGCACCCCGGGGCGCGGGGCGGAGGGAGCCCAGCCAGCCCCTGGGGGTGGGGGTGGGGGTGGGGCGGGGCGGGGGCGCCGCGCGGGGACCCCGGGGCGCGGCCTCTGCCGCGGGGGCCTCGGGGCGGGGGCGCAGGGCCTGGCGGGGCCTCGGCCACCCACGCCGTGGAACCGGAAGGATACCACTCTCCGGGGCTTTAATATTCAAAATGGGGAAAAACGCGAGAAAGTTGTACAGTATTTTTCCTGTAAAGGTTATTATTCTACATAGAACAAAAAAAAAAACAAAAAAAAAAGGCAGGCGGGCCGCGGAGCACAGGCCGCCGCGGCCCAGCCCCGGTTGGACACCGAGTGCAATCGCTCACGTGGGATTTCGTTTCCATTCGTTTTCGGGGCCTTACCCGAGTGAGGCTGTCTCGACAGTAGCACTGACGGGAGCTGCGCGATTCCAACTTTTAACTTGAATTTTGTAGAAACAAGGAAAAAAGGACTATTACTGTTGATACAAGTTTGTAGTTAACTTAATTTTGAGTTTTTCTCTATTGGTTATGTGTGTGGCTTTATAGGGCTTTTTTTTTTTTTTTTTTTTTTCCAGTTTGTTATTTTTGATTTTTTTTGTTTGGGATGCTTCTTTGCTGGTGCAACCCACCCAGACCAGGTCCCCGCGCCTCGAGCCCACAGGTCCCAGCGGGCTTGCGGAGGAAGGCCCACGCGGCAGGGGCGCCCGGGGCGGCTCGGGTCCTGGCCCCCGGCCTGGCTGGGGGGACCCTGCGACTCGGCCTGTCACCCCGATCGCCGAGGGGGGCCTCACGCGACGGCAGGGGGCACTGGGTTTTCTTTTCTTTTTTGTCCGTGTGTGTGTGCGTGTGCGTGTGCGTGTGCGTGTGCGCGCGTGTCCTCTTGGCGGCCCACAGCTCGGGAGCCAGGACCACCTGCGCTTGGGGGGGGGGTTGGGGGGTCCCACTGAGCGCACCTGATGCAACAGGAGCAAATCCTTGTCCGAAACAGCCCCGCGCAGAGCCTCCCGAACTCTGTGGGCGCCGCGCTGCTGCTGAGCGCTCGCCCAGACTCTGCTCTCCACCGCCCCTGGGTGCGTGGAGGGAGTTTTGTAAAGGAAAAAAAAAAAGAAAAAAACAAAACACAAAAACATTTTTCAATGTAGCAGACTTTAAAAAAAAAATTAAAAAAAAAGAAAATCGAAGATGCCGACAGTGCGAAGTCTAGCCTTTTGTAACCTTCATATTGCACACTAGGACTATAAGCCATTGCTAGCTCATTTTGAATTTTAATGTGTAATTTTTGTTTTATTTTCTTTCTGTGGGGAAAATAATGCTTGATCCACCAATGCTCTTTTTAATGTTTTATAACTATGTATGTGTATATATATAAATATAAAATAATATGTATGCACATATGTGTGTGTATATATCTATATGTATATACATATATAGATATATAGAGATATATAGAGAGGTTTTGAGACGAAAACTGCAGAACGTGAAAACCGAACTGAACAGCGTGTGCTCTGATTACTTGAATCTGGTCTCCTCGGCACCTGGTTAACTGAATATTTTTCCACTTGAATTTAGCGCTATTAGAAATTTAATATATGTGTTTTATTTATTTGATTTTTTTTTTTTTTTTGCATGACTGATGCAAGGTTTGACATTTTCACTCAATAAAAACTGGAAAAAAACCTATCAAGTTTTTTATTTTTAAAACGAGCCCCAGGTGGGCTGGCGGGGAGCCGGCCGTGTAGACGGCGCGTGTGCCAGGGCGGCGTGGGGAGGGCCCGGCGGGCCAGTCTCGCCTGGGCTGGGGCCGGTTGGGGGGCGCAGGCCCTGCCCACCCGGGGGCGGCCGGAGGGCACCGCGCCTGGCGAGGCCTCTGGGCAGGCGCTGGGCAGGGTCCCTCCTCCTTCCTGCAGGGACCTGCCTGGGCGGGACGGCGCGACCCGGATCCCATCCGGATGCTGGCCCGGCTCCTGCCTGGAGCTCCCGGCGGCATCGCTGGGCCTCGGAGGGAGCGGAGGCGCGGGGTCCGCCTTGAGGAAGTCGGGGTGCCGCACCCCCGCAGCGCGTTTCCAGCACGGCCCCAGCACAGGAGGCCCTTCCTTTCCTTCCTTCTTCCTGGAACGCAGCCCACGGGCTATTTACATAAATATGTTAGTAACAGACGCGAAAATATATACTTTTTTCTGTCTTATTAAAATGTTCAAGTTGGAACTCGCCTATTGTTTGTGGATATCTCAATTCTGTTAAATAAAACAGTGACTAATTTATGGGATAAAACGCAAGTTCAACAAATTAAAACCATTATTGGAGCTTCGCAGGCCCTGGTGGGCCGAGCAGCCCTCCCAAGGGGCCTGAGGGGCGGCCCAGAGCCAAGCCCGGACCTGGCGGCGAGGGGGTGCTGAGCGCCCGGCTGCCTGCGGCCGCGGGGGGGGCCCCCAGAGGCTGGGACGGGCAGCGGCCCCTCAGGGGCTCCTGGGGCCCCGGGGTGGGGGCGGGCGGGCAGTGGCCCCCAGGTCTCCCCGGCCCAGAGGGCCCTCGGGGTCTGCCCGCGGGGGTGGGAGGGAGGCCCAGCCTAGCTGCGGGCAGGCAGGAGGCACCAGGGCCGGGGCGGGGGTCACTGGCTCTCGGGGTGACCCTCCCCACAGCCTGAGGGCGACCAGGCCCGTGACCGTCATGATGCCCGTCAGATGCCGCAGCAGCTCATGGCCGGGGCCAGGCCCTGCCCGGGATGAGGACAGAGCGGAGCGGCCACCCCACCCAGCGGGAGCCGCCCCGCAGACCCTGTCCCCACGCCCACGACCGAGGGGCGCAAGGTGGGCCCGGGCGGCACAGCCCCGCCCGCGGCTTGTTGGGCTCGGCGGGAAATGCAGTGAAACACGTCTGTGTTCCTGGATGTAATTAGCTGCGGCGTGATGCTCCTACACCGAACTGGGGCAAATTCAAGAGTTTTGTAACCTCTTGGAAAGAGCCAGAACCCGCTGCACAGGCTCACGCTGAGCTCAGCGGCCTGCCCACCTCCCACAGACCTGGCCCGGCCCGGGTGCTCCCGGCGGCTGAGTCACCCACGGGAGCTGGGCCCCGTCCCCACCTGGACCCACAGGGACAGCAGGCAAGACATCTTGGCCGGGGACCAGGGCAGGCCGGGGACCAGGGAGGGCGAAGTGTGGCCGCCCCGGGGCCCCACTCAGGCCTCGGGGAAGCAGGGGAGACAGCAGGGCCCCTCCGACGGGCTGCAGCCCTGGGGGCCTGTGGGGCCAACCGGACAGCAAGGCTCCTGGGGGGCCTGGCACTGCGGGAGGCGGACGGGACCTGGGTGGCCTGCCCCCCCCCTGCTGCCACCGTGAGCCCCGCAACCCCTGCCCCTCGGGGGACATGTGTGGCCTGCGGAGTCCAAACTTGCTCCCGACCACTGACGCCCCTCGGCCCCTCGCCCCTCGGCCATGAGGCCAGAGCCCTCCCCCGCCAGGTCACCCCGTGTCCAGCAGGCACCCCGGGGATGCCAACGCCTGGACTCGAGGCCTGGGCACCCAGCGCGGGTACCTTTCACTACAAAGATCCTTCCGGGACTCGTCAGGGAGCAGGGAAAGGCTCCGGGCGTCCTCCTGACGGAGCAGTAAAACCTCATCTCCTCCCCTGGAAGAGCGTGACCTCCAGGGAGCCCAAGAACCACTGAAGTCTGTTGGGATTTGGGTGAAAGGCACCCCAGAATGCTGGGGCGCGGCGGGGGAGCTGGGCACTGCAGAGAGCGCCCCCCCTAGTGCGGGCCTCGCATGGACGCAGTGGGGGACCCCTGTGTGGGGCAGGCCTGACCCCAGGTGAGCAGGACCCCCGAGGCTGCAGCCACACCCGCCGCCTGACCAGCACCTTTGCCTCTGCTGCTGGAGCCCCGACCCTCCTCCGGGGCCTGGGCACGAAGGATTAAGTAAACTCCTGGGGATCAGGTTGTCTCCTGCCTGCCCTTCCTCCTTCCTCCTCCGGGGGCTGCGGGGAGCGGTAGGGGAGGGGAGGGCAGGGGCGGGGGGGGGGGGGGGCGAGGAGGGGGAGGTGGGGGCCCAGACCCAGGGACGCTCCTCAGCGCTCCCAGCAGAGGGCGAGGGCAGGAGGGAAGCCGGGGGAGGCCCACACCACTCGGCCCACTGGGCGCGAGCCCCCCGAGCCCCCCGCAGACACGATTCACTTCCAGGGAGACAGCAGGCCGCAGGGTCAGGCGGTGGGGGGGGCTTCTCATCTTTATTAAAATAAGGGGGGACCCGCGGCCTGCGCTCCAGCCCCTGCTGTGTCCCCACCTCCGCAGCCCCCGACCTGTGCTTGCGCGACAGCAGGTCGCAGGAGCAGGCCCACCGAGGGGTGAGGGGCGTTGGGCTGTGGGTGAGCGCGGGGCCACGGGGGGGGGCGGTGGGGACCCTCGGCTGCGGGGCCGCCCGACCTCCTGGTGCTGGGGCCGCTTCTTTCCTAAAAGACACTTTACAAAACTACACTGTCACTGGGTCTAAGAACCTTCCTCCTTCCAGGAAGGCCTGCGGGCGCTGCCTGCTGCTCACTTCTGCCCCTTTCCAAATATTTTTACCTTATTTGGATGAAATGCATTATTTTTCTAATGAAAGGCTTTTTTTTCAAAGGGCTGTTTTCCCTCCGTCCAGCAGCTGCCTTTATTAGGCAGCGCTCACGCCGTTTTGGGGAGGGGTTTTTTCCTCCCTGAAACCTCGCCAGGCCGCTGTCCTCCAGCGCGGACACGGGAGCCCGGGACCCGCAGGGCAAAGGCCTCCAGGTCCGTCCCCGTGTGTGCGCTGTGGGCCGGGGGGCGGCGAGGCCCCGGGAGCCCTGTCCAGGAGTTCCCCACTCCCCCCCGCCCCCCGCCGGGCTCCCTGCCCTCTGCTCGCCCCGTCTGGTGCCCCCTCTGCAAAGCTTGAGACCCCGTCAGAGGCGACAATGGCCCCCAGCCTTAGAGCTGACAGGGAGACACCCTCGGCACCGTGGGGACCAGGGGCTCCCGGGTACTGACGGGGTGGTGGCGGGCCAGCACGGGGACCGGGCCTCCGGCCTCTGCTCACTGGTCTGGGGTCCGCCCGCCTGGCTCTCCGACCCTAGGAGCCCTCGCCCAGGACAGGATGGGACGGGCTGGTCGCCCCCGCAGGCTGAGCAGCCTGGCTCCTGGGGGGGCAGTAACGGGGCAGAGGGGACTCGCTATGCGGGGTATGCTCAGTCCGGGGGAGCGTGTACTGGGAAAAGGGACGGCAGGGATGTGACAGGAGGTGCGAGCCCCGGAGGGGACACCGGAGAGCCAGGGGCCGGACCCCGAGTCGCCGTCACCCGCATGGGGCCCTGGGCCACGGGGCCAGCCAGGAGTCCGCAGCAGCAGGTGGGGGGCTCCGAACCCCTGGAAGGGCCCAGGGGGGAGGACACGTCCTCAAGGCAAAGCAGCCGTAGTGCCGAGCATCTGCCCCGGGGCTCCGGCTGGGCGGGCGGTGGGCACGGCATCCGCGGCCACGCTCCCTGCACCTGGCGCCCGCCGGGCACCTGCACGCGGCCCTCCCCACGGAGCTGCAGCCCGGGCTGGGAGCAGGGGCTCCTGGGCGCAGGGGCTCCCGGGGGGAGGGTTGCGTGCGTTTTCTGGGCACAGCGGAGCTGCCGTGAAGGTTCCAGAGGCGGGGAGGGCGAGGAGCCGGGGAGGCGGACGAGCAGGACACACGCTCTCCCGGGAGCACACGCGTCCATTTAAGGAAGGGGAGCTGGTCACACTCACCCCAGGCCCAGATGCCGCGGCGAGGTCCCTTCCCCGCTGGCACCAGGAGGTCGCCCCGCGGCACGGGCACCGGGAGCAGCTCGGGACATCGGCCTGGGTAGGGCTCACCCCCTCCGGGCCCAGGGCGCCCGCGCACACACGGAGCGGAGGCAGCAGGTAAATAGTGACAACTCGTATTTATTACAATTATGTACAGCAGTAGCGTCTAGCGGGGCACGTTCCCAGGCGGGCAGGCGGGGAGGCCCGATGCCGGCAAGGGGAGGCGAGGACCAGTGTCGCCGCAGGGGCAGCGGAGTCGCGAGGCGGAAGCGAGGCCGGTGGACGGGCGGGGGCGGCCCGGCAGCAAGGGCACGGGGTGAGGCTTCTGGAAGCGCCGATCCCGGCCCCTGGGAAGTGGGAAGCAGGGGCAGCAGCAGCCCCCGAGGGTCAGGAGCCAGGTACTTAGACTACCTCTTGTCATGCAGGTGCGAGGTCGAGGTCGGCAGGTGCTCGGCGACCAGGCCCCCGCCTCGAGCCCCGCAGGTGAGGGGGCTGCCCAGGGCCTGCCGGGAGCCCCAGGCGCTCAGTCCCGCTCGTGCTCGTTGCTGGCGCCCTCGGGCCGGCGCAGCTTCTCCACCTGCTCGTTGATCTGCCCGTCCCCGCCCCGGCGGTCCTCCCGCTGCACCCCGAGGCAGTCCTCCTCGTCCACGTGGCTCACGTCCTCGTCCTCCTCGTCCTCCTCGTCCTCCCTCTTCTCTTCCTCACCCTGCACCTCCATCCTCACCTGGCCCTTCACGTCCAGCACCCCCTGGCCCTCCTCCTGGGGGCCCAGCAGGTGGTAGGCGGCCGTGGAGCCCTCGGGGCTGTGGCCCTCCTTCACGGGCGAGGACGACGTGGACTCGTTGCTGACAGGCGAGATGTCGCTGCTGCTGTGGTGGTTGGCGGCAGCGGGGCTGGAGGGTGATGGGGACTTGACGGGGATCTGCCAGGACGGGATCTTCGGGGCCGAGGGGGACGGTGGGAACTGCCTCCTGACATGGGGGACAAGAAACAGGGTTGGCGGTGCCGGGACCTGGGTCCTCCCTTGCAGAGCCCCCCCTCCCCCGCTGCCACGCGGGGGACACAGTGACACCCAGGCCCCCAGGCCCCTCCCTTCCCCTTCAGAGACCAGGCCCTGGGGCGGCTGCGCAGAGCCCCCCACCCCCTGCAGGGCGCCTCCTCGGGGCCAGGCCTGCCTCCCCTGGGCCCCGGCCCGTGGGTGGACCCCCCTGGTCCCTCGCGCCCGGGAGCGGGGTTGGGGAGAGGGTGGGCACCTACAGGGAGCGGAGCCTGGGGTGGAGACCGGGGCCCCATCTGCCTGGTCTGTGGCCTGGGTGGGCGCGGGAAGGCCCGGCCTCGGGCTGTGGGGTCGGTGGCCTCGCGACCAGCAGGGTGACACCACCGCACTTTGCTAAAAAACCTCCGCGTGCAACACTCAGCAGGGAGCTTGGGTCTCCGCTCCTGCTTCCTGCCCTGAGCGGCCAGCCGGGACCGAAGCTGATTCCATGGGGACCAGGGGGTCAGGTCCGCTCAGCAGGGCTTGGGGGCGCGCGGCGAGCAGTCTGGGCCCAGCTCCGCCCCCCCAGCTGCCCCCCGGCCCGCGCCGCCCCCTCCTACCGATTTAAGAGCAGCCCCTTCAAGGAGTTGATCTCTGACTTGAGCTCATTGATATTCTGCGACTCCAGGATCCAGTTGGTAGACGTCGTGGCCTGAGGTCAAAACATGGGAGACGAGGGTCAGAGGGGGGCCCCCTCCCGCCCCGTGCAGCGCTGGCCAGGGTGGCAGCAGGGGCCGCAGGCTCTGGGGGCTCAGAGCGTGAGTGCCCCACGCGGCAGCCCGGGGCCCCCGGGGACGGCCCTGCCCCTGCCCCTCAGGAGCCCGCCCACCAGGCACCCCAAACCAAGCGTGTCCACCTCTCCTCCCGGACGCCATCAAGCAGCCGTGACGTGTGCGGGGGAGTGAGAAGGGTGCTCCGACCACACAAGTAACAGCGACGGCAGAGCCTGTGTCGTCTTCCAAGAGACGCGAGCCTCGTGTTTGCAGCAGGAGAGTGTGGGGCGACGCCGCGGCGGGAACCATGCCCGGCACGGGGTGGCAGAAGCACACCGTCCGCCCTGCGGCCCTCCGTCCCCACGCATGTCGGAAATATCTCGTTTAAACTAATAAAGTAAGTGAATCCCACGGCCTCACCACCCGTTGCGCGGACGGCATCGGGCGGCGCCCACGGCCTCCGGGACCGCAAGCCCAGCCCGCCTCCCTGCGCTCACGCCCCGAGCGGGATGCCACGGGTGGTGCGTGGAAGCCTCGAGGGGCGAGCCCGTCGCCACCATCTTCCCAACGCCATTCGCTTGGCTTTGTGTCCGGGCCACGTTCCGGCACTTGTCGCATTGCAGACTTCCATTGTCATCGTATTTGCTACAGTGACCGGTGATCAGCGACCATGACTCGCTGGCAGCTCCGATGACGGCTAGCGTATTTTACTTCTGTTTTTTGGCAATAAAGTACTTTCAAAGTCGGGCATGCACATTTTGGGGGCGTAACGCTCTAGCGTCTGCAGCGGAGTCCGGGACAGCATGAACGTGACGTCTACGTGTGCGCTGGGAAACCAAAGAAGTCAAGCGCCTCGCTGGGCTGCGGCATCCGCTCGGCTGGGCCTGGGAGCAGACCCGGCGGCCCCGCGGCACCTTCCCTCGCTGCCGGGCGGCCCGAGGCTCCCGCCGCGCCCCGGGCTGCGCCCCGTGATCCGCAAAGCTGCGACAGCGTCGGCCCCGCCACCACCCACAGCCACTGCTGCAGGAGGCTCCGGAGGCTCCGCAGAGAAGGAAGCTGTCCCAGGACCTAAGGCCAACGGCCTCCCCGAAGAGGACCCGCGGGGGAGCTGCCACAGCGCCCCGCCCGCACGGCCGTCCCGCAGACCCTTCCCCCTGCCCTGCACCGTTTCCCACACCTTTCTGGGGCAAACCTTGGTGGGACAGACAGAGGGGAGAGTCCCAGCGGCGGTGCCCCGGACGCAGCTGCCGGCGGCCACGCGGCCTGTGAGGGTTTCTGGGCCAGTTCCACACACGAGGGGCCCAGGCGTGAGGCCCTGCACCCACCAGGCCGGAGGCTGGCCAGGAGGCTCCAAGGCACAGAGTCGTCGTGCGGGGCCCTGGCTTCCCTAACGCCTCTGCCCCGGCCTGACCCAGAAAACCTGAACGGTGAGCTCAGGAGAAGACGGGGAGGCCCAGGCCGGCGGAGGGCAGGGGCCCTGGACGTCCTGGCCGCCCGGCGGGGCCAGTGGCCGGGGGGTCCTGGAGCGAGTACACGCGGCCCCCGCCCCCTGCAAACAGCAGTCGCCGTGCACACGTCCCCTCGGGGTCTCCCCTGCAGACCACAGACAGCGCAGATCCGGGAGCCACTGTTCTGGCTTCTCAGAGACCCCGAAAGCCACAGCAGCCCATTAACAAGGGAGCAGTTTCCACTCACCGGCCTACAAAGGACTCAAATTTCCAAACGCATATGGTGCCAGATGCCAGGATTTAGAAATAAAATCTGACATCTGGGGCTTTTTAGCCAGTCTCTTTAAAAAACAGTTGTAGAAAACTCCCAGCCTTCGGTTTTATGTAGGTTTTTTAATTACTTAACGCTCTTCTTTTTAATTTTTTACAGTGCTGCAGTAGGAGCTTGGAAGCCAGATATAAAAACTTACATTACAGCTGAGAAAACACAGCTCTGAGTCTCTGGTTTATGGGGAAACCAAAGTCTTCACGCATGTGGGTTCAGACAGCACAGCAGTGAGCCCCGCTTCAGCGCGGGCGAGGCCAGGCGGGGCCCCGCGGGAGGGCCAGCACCCCTGTGCACGCAGGCGCCGCCCCGGCACAATCTGGGGCCCCCTCCCTTCTTAAAATGCAACATGTGGTCTTAATCTTGATGCTTAAGGTCTGCAAACAGTTTTCCAATTTCCGGAATGGCTTCTGGCCATTGGCAGGCCACCACTCCCAAAGATAATAGGTCGGGGGGGGGGGGGGGGGGTCCGTAACCAGGCCTTCCCGGCTGCTTTACGGGCCGCCCGCCCACGGGGAGCACGCACGGTGGCTGGCTGGAGGTGGCCCCGGGCAACCGCAGCCAGCTGAGGAGGAACTGCAGGCAGCACCTCCGTGTGGGGGACCCAAGAGGCGATTCTTGGGGGCCCTCTTCACAGGAGTCACCCCAGATTCCTTCGGAAATGGAAAGATTACTGTTTCCCTTGGTCTTCTAAATGCGAAAGATTTGAGCTCGGGCTCCCATCTGGTTCTGTGCGGGATGGGGCTTCTCCCGGGAGAACCACTCAGAGGAGGTTCCTTACGGGGCTGCAGAAACGCACCCCCCCCCTCCCAGCGCTCCCGGTGCTCCCGGCACATGCGGCCGGTGGAGGAGGTGCCCCCACAGCTCCAGCTCCAGCTCCAGCTCAGGGACGGAGGAGGAAACTAAGCCTCAGCGAGGTTAAGGAACCTGCTGTGCTCACACAGCTCGCTCACCCGTGGCCCAGGAAGCCGGGTTCGAAGGTCTGCGTGGCATGGACCTGCCCGGGCAACCCCCGCTGGTGCTCCCGCAGGGAAGTCTGACTTGCTGAGGCCTGGCCTGGAGGACCTGCCCACCGCAGCAGAGTTCACCCAGAGCCTGGGCACCGTCCCCCCACCTCCCTGTTGCCTGGACTTGCTCTTGGCGATGCCATGACCTGTGGCCTAACGTGCTCGTGGAGACCACCCTGTGTCCACACCGACCACCTCCCGAGCTCGGGCGTGCGCTGCCACGGGAACGGAGGCCCCCAGGCAGAGCTGCTTCTCCTCCCTCCTGCTAGGAGGGGACAGGGAGGCGGTGACCGCCTCTGCAGAGGGCAATGGGGGCCCCTGCTGTGTAACGGGCAGGAGGACGCAGGGGAACCCCGCACAACACAGTGGCCTGGGCCCCAGGCCCCACAGACCCTGAGCAGTGGGCCCGGATCTGGAGAGGGTCAGGGAGAAGTACCTTGGCTGCAGCCAGTTCGTGTGCGAGCTCCTGGACTTTCTGCTGCTGCTGAATCAGCAGCTCCTGGACAGACGCTAAAGTCATCTGTAGCTGAGTCACTGGGAGGAGAAAGGAGTCGCATCTCTGTTAAACGACACACAGATTCCTCCCCTCCCGGTCCATACACCTACAGCTGCTGCATCTAACTTGTCTGCAGGCCGCCCCCCCCCGCCCCCCGCCCGGCGCCACGCACGGCATCTCCGCGCTCCGGGCCAGGTACCTGCACCGAGTCTAACCTCTCGCATCCCCGCTCCATCTTTCCACTGGGCACGTGTCCGTGGCCAACAGTGTACCCGTCCTGAACCTCTCCCCTCCGATGACACGTGCTTATGGCTTTGGTGCTGCCCGCACGTCAGCCCCTCACGGGGTCCCTGTGGAACGCTCGGGCTCCCCGAAGCCGGCAGGAACATGCCTCAGGCCTGCGATCCTGAGGGCCTGGAGAGACTACAAATCCTGCTCTCCTGCTGCTGGCCCCTCGCTGCCCCCCGCACCCAACCCCGAGGCTGCCGGAGCGCCCCCGGGTCACAGGGTCACGGGACCGAGTCTCCTTGGGCCCCCGCATCAGCCTCCCCAGGGCAGACACATCCGAGTGTTTCCGGGGCCTCTGCAAACACACCCCAGGGGGACAGACTCCCGCCTGGGACACAAGTTCTGGCGCTCGCCTGAGTTTTTAGATTCAGAGCCTCCGTCTAGTAAACAAGTTTTTAAAGAGGAAAAGCCACCTCTAGTGCGACAGGTCCCAGCTAATCTGGGCCATCGCTGGGGCACCGGGTAATGAACGCCAGCCCCGTGGAGTCGATGACAGAGGAGGTGGCCGGGGTCCCCGGAGCCGCAGTAATTACAGCCTTTCTTGACCTTGCGTTGGATTCTTAGAGGGAAGGGGGAAAAATCACTGAAAACCCCCCTGAAAACCTCACAGAAGCAGAAATTAAAAATGAACTTTACAGCCCTTAGAAAGGCTGTCATTTTATTCCCCTTATTAATATTCTGAGGTTGGGAGCCTTTCCGTAAAAACATAATTAATTGAGGCCGCGCCGACAGTAAACAAGCAATTTCAAATTAAACCGAAATGACGGCGGCTTCATTTGCAAATGTGAACAGATTCTCAGAGCAGATAAATGAAGTCACCACATAAAGTGGAGCGGGGGGGGGGGGGGGGGGGCGGGGCAGAGACGGGGCTGCTTACCAAGGCTCCGAGGGCGACTTGATGGAGTCATTAATCTTTACCTGTCTGTGCCACGCTGCCACTCAGCTCCGAGAGGCTCGCCTCCATCCTCTCCAGGTGCTTCCTGTCCTCTCGGCCGCCCGTGATGAGGGGGAGCAGGTATCTCTATGAGGAGCAGGCTGGGCGTGAGCCCCCAGGCGTGGGCGCTCGGGGTCACCCCAGCAAGGTCTGGGATTCTGAGCACCCCGATCCCCCCGGCCCTCTGGGCTTGGGAACCCGACGCAGACACCGCGAACGCGGTACTCGAGTCACAAGGCTGATTAAGAAGCTTCATAAGGATGAGGACCAGGAAGTAGGGACAAGTTAAGGTCAAGTTGGTCTACTTTTGGTCCTTTTATTTAATTATCTCAATGATACTACGTATATTTCTATAACAACAACAACAACAACAAAAATTTGAAGTTCTGCTTTAAAAGTTGTAAGATGGAAGTGTAGACGGGGATACAAGACCCGAGCCACAGGTGGCCTCAGGGAGGGGCGGAAGGCACGTTCCCGCTGTATACTTCCCTGATCCTTTAGGCGTTCTGAGCCTTGCGAAATGAATTATCATTCAGAGACAAATGAGTAAAAGAAAATAAATAAAAAAATTATTGGAGAAACTGTATGGAAATCCACAGATTTCTGGGCCACTGGTCCTTTCACTAGGGAATAACGTAAAGTATTCCGAGGCCATAGAAAGAGGGCACACCTCAGTTTTTTTCTAAACCGTGCCTTGAACCCTCAGAACCAGTGTCCTTCAGGTAAGAGCCAAATGCAGTCAAATGCCCCCGGACACAAGGGCAGAAGCTGAAGACACCAACCCCGGGGAGAAGGAAGCGGACGCCACGGGGCAACCAACAAGGGGGCCCGGAATCCGGGAGCCCAGGGCAGGGCGAGGGTCCTAGGACATTCAGAAAGAAGGCAAGGGGGACGTGGCCGGTAACCGGCTGCCTACTTTGAGGTGGGAAGGGGCAGGCGGCGGGCAGCAGGGTGACGCTGGAGGCCCGCGTGACGCTACTCGCGCTTCCCTCTGAAAGCTCAGGACATGGCGCCTCTCGTTTCAGAAGCGTGAGCCCGGTCCCAGCTTTCTCGGGGTGCGCCGGAGGCAGCACAGCCCGGCTGGCAGGCGGGCCCCAAGCCCTTGGCTTTCCTAATCTGTTTAGGGCCCACGTGGGGAAAAGAAAGACGGCAACTTGTCCATTGGGGTTTCTGTCCTGGGGAAGGAGAGGGAGGGCTCTCACGAGGGGTTTGCGGAGAACTCACTTCAAGAGCGACTCCTGAGTGGAGATCGTTATTCAGCAGACACAGAGAAGCATCTTCTATTTTGCAAAGTGCTTTTCAAGCACCGTGTGAGTTATTACCCACAACTGAGCCGAAACTCATCCAATGTGCAGCCTTACACTCCAGGTTGAAAGGTTCCTGAGATTCTTACGTGTAACAAACTACAAATTCTACCTCTGAGATCAAAAAAGCCGAAGGAAGGAGCACACACGCCAGCTGCCCCAGCCTGGGTCATTACGTATTCATTAGATAGTAAGGTGGTGGCTCTTACTGCTTCTTTAATTTAAAGAAACTAAAGAAATTCTCGTCAGCATTGCAACAATCTTTCAATGTCTCTTTTATTTTTAAGGCCAAGGATAAAGATCAGAGCTTCGTGGCAAGAACCGAAGACACCTCTGCTTTGCTCTGACGGGAGCTGCGCTCCACTTCCGCTGGACCCCGGCCGTCCGAGGGGGCCACGTGATGACTGGGCCCCACTTAGTAGAACTGGGACATTATTTTGAGGATTCTATCTTAGCATTTTATTCTTCCCGGCGACTGTACGCAGTTAGCTACTTGGAAACAGGCTCTTCGTACACAGGGTAAGGAGGGGCGTGCATCGGGTCGCGGGAGAAGCCCCAGGACCTAGGACATTTTGCTTCGGGATTCCTGACATGGAAATTTCCAATTCCAAGAAGAGACAT
Organism: Canis aureus; assembly: GCF_053574225.1. Lineage (NCBI taxonomy): Eukaryota > Metazoa > Chordata > Mammalia > Carnivora > Canidae > Canis > Canis aureus. Next base: position 86,123,382 of record NC_135615.1, read on the forward strand.
TGCTCTGAAAAAATCATACTCTCCTACCCCGCTGTCACTAGCGTTTTCACGAAGTCAAAAATTAAGAATCCCAGAGCACAGTGTTTAAACACGTTTCTCGTACTAAAAGTTACAATGGTGACTGAATCTGGGTGTTCATTCGGATTCTTTTTTTTTTTTTAATCACCAAATAAGGGATGGAGTTGCAGGTGGCCTCAGGGGGAAAGAGGCCTTCTCTCCGGGACCAGCAGACGGCAAGTCCTCCGGTCCCTATTTTACCTTTTGTCTCCGGGACCTAACCCGGCTCTGCATCTTCCAGAAAAGACTCACTTGCTTCAAATCAAAGTGAGGATCTGGTAGTTCGCATCTGGCCAGTATTTGGTACCAAGGGAGTACACGCTCCCGTCATGCCTGCAGCTCTGCTGTAAGCAGTGACGTCTGGGATCCTGAGGGCTGACTATGAAGTTTGGGAAAAAATAAACCTAGGGATTTACACAGACGCCAACAAAATATATAGGAAACAAAAACAGAGCCCATAAATATGATGATACTGAGATTCCAAAGCCAGTTCCAAATACTTGAGTAGAATAATGGCACATAGAGCGCTTCCTGTGTGCCGGCACATGGCGCTTTCCGAGGGTGCGCTGACCCTTGGAGCCTCACAGCGGCCTCGTGAGACCGGTACCGTTGTCCCCACTTTACAGATGGGACCACCGAGCTCCTACTAAGTGGCCGAGTCGGGATGTAACGCAGCAGCTGGGCTCAGTGTTCCTGCTCTCAACTACCTTGTCATTCTGTCTCTTAAAAACGTCCTGACTACTCAGCACTTGCGAGCACTGTTCTAAGTCCTCGACGTGGCCTGCTGACCGACGGGCCCCAGAGTCACTGCAGCGGGGGCTCTGAGGTGCGACACCCAGGGCAGCAGGTGCGCAGGGTCTGAGGTCACCAAGGGCACCCATTCAAGCGGGGGGCAGGTGTAGACTGAACTGGTGAACCGGGCGCGCCCCCTTCCCCCCCCCCCCCCCGCAGAAACCGTGCTCACTCGTGCACTCTGCCTCCACACGGCCCCTCTCCTGCCATCGTGCCCCAGGGCTGAGCGTCTCAACACAGGTGAACCTTGGGACCGGGGAGAACGGGGTCGGGGGACACGGAGTGGGGCGGACATACCTTGTAGAGCTGGTGAAAGCCGAACACGATGCCTGTTGTGATGACGGCCAAGGCCCCGTAGTCTCTCCATCGGGACCCCACAGGGCCTGAGGGTGGGAGCAGAGGCAGGTCAGGAGGAGCACACGCGTCTCTCCCGGGCAGGGGAGAGCACAGGTACCGCCTCCTTCTCTCGAAGGATCGGCAACTGTGATGCGGCTGCACAGGACAGCGGGACAGTCGGGAACAGCGCTCCAGGGACGCCCCGCCTCAGCCGCACCCCTACCGCGGGGCAGTCAGGTGGCGGAGGCATCCACACTTGGGACCGAGGGTGCAGTGAGGCTGACTGAGGCTGACGCAGACACAGGTCCCCAGGCCCTCCCTCGGACAGGGAGGAGCAAAGAGCCACCTCAGAGCCAGGGGAGGGACAGGAGGAGGCTGCATGCTGTTTGCAGGACCACATGAGGCGTCAGCTGTGCGCCCGACAGGGTCAGGGGCCCCGGAGCGTGTGGCGGCGAGGCCCCGTGCCCTGTCTGCTCCGCCCCGGAACCGCTGCAGGACGCAGCTTACAAGTGACCGAACAAGATCAGTGCAGAGACTGCTCGAGGAGGCCCAACAGGTGGGGCGCCTGGCGGGCTCAGCCATATGACTGCAACATACGACCCTTGACCTCGGGGTCCTGACTCGAGCCCCACGTTGGGTGGAGAGAGGACTTCAATAAATAAGATCTTCAAGCAACAAGAAGGCCCAACGGGGCCATGAGTGGGGGAGGGCGGGGGAGGGAGCCAGGGGCCGCAGAGCCTCGGAGGAGGCAGATGCTGAAACATGTGGGGTCCCTGGGCCAGAGATCCAGGCAGGGGACGGCAACGTGGCGGCGCAGGCTGACCTGCGCTCAAAGGACAGAAGGCGGCCAGTGTGGCCCGAGTGAGCCCCTGGGCCTACCCAAGAGGAGAGGCCAGCAAGAACAGGGAGGGTGAGCCAGGCGGGAGCGGTGGAGGGTGGAGTGGGGGTGGAAGGAGGTGGGACACGCCATGGCCGGGTGTGGAGCATGGCCAAGGAACCAGATCGTGTCACAAGCAGTAGGGTCACGGGAGGCTCTGAGCCCACGAGTGACCCAGTCAGCTCTGTGCTCAGGGAGAACAGCGTCAGGGACCCTCGAGGGCAGAGGGGGGCAGAGGTGGGGAGGCAGCTGCTGCCCGGGACCATGGAAGGTAAAACAAGACAAGACAGGATGAGAGGCTGGGGAGAATGCGTGCTGCTGCCGTGGGGGACCCGGAGTTACGCGGGAGCAGGCCCCCGGCCCGGGGCTCCAGAATGCCACTTAGTAGATGCCCCCACTGCCGAGTGGAGTTCCGACCCTGCAGGAGCACAGCGGGGTTTGTTACCTCGTAATCTTTCCCACGGACTGTTTACAAGGTGCCTGTGTGTCCATAATCTTCTCTGACGCTCTGCCTCCGCTCAAGGGATCGGTCGTGGAAGGCACTGCCCACCGTCTCCACAATGACCGACACTGCAGGACACTGGTCAGTCTGCAGAATCAGACCACGGTGCCCGTGCCAAGTCATCCAGGAGGCACCCTCTCTACTACGACAAGGGAGCTGGGCTCCGGACGCGCATTTGGGAGAGAAAAGGTGAAGCAGGAAGAGCAACCCAAACCTCTTGAGAAGAGCGCCACTGCTCTCAGGGCAAAGCCCACAGGACGCCGTGTGTCCCAGCCTCCTCCTCCCACCCCGTGCCTGCAAGCCCCCCAGGAGCCCCCCGCGTCTCCTGACCAAAGGGAAGCAGAAGAGGGACCTCCTCCAGGCTCAGCAGCAGGACGCAGGCCACCAGGGGATCCAAGGGGCCAAGACCTCCCAGGGGACGGGGTGGATGCTCCCTCCTCCCTGAGCTGCTGAATCGGGTCTTAGGAGGCAGATGTGACAGTGATGCAGGGGCCTGGAAGGGTCTCGCGTTGGCCACCTGCCCCCACTGCCGGCACAGCCTGTGGATCCCAAACCAGCCTCCCGAAGTGGCCCAGCCCTGGACTCTCCTGCACAAACTGTGATCAACAGGTGGTCTCTCCCTCAGCCCTCAACTCCCTTTCTTTGTTTTACAGCTTTTGAATCAGCCGATAGACGCATGTGGTCCAAACAGCACGTGGCTCCGTCAGTCTACTGCCAACAGGCTCCTCCACCACAAGAGCCACTGGAACAGCCTCCCGTCCATCCCGCCGGAGGCTCTGAATGCACATGTGAGGCAACCCCGACAAGCACCGTGTCCCTTCTGCTTCCCTACTTCGCATCCTGCTTTCCTCATAGCCGTGTGGCATTCCACTCAAGCTATCCTCCCACTGATTTCCGGCCTCTTACTATTCCCCAAGGGCCGTGTACATACGTCATCTCACGTAAGTGTTTGAGCGCACCTGTACACGTGAACTCCTAGGAGCCTGGATCGGAGGAACGTGCAATCTGTAGTTTTGAGAGATCCTGTCAGGTGGTCCTCCGGGGAGCTGAGCCAGGCCGCCCCCACCAGCCACGTCCGAGAGTGCCCATCCCCTCATGGCCACTCTAACACCACGGGCTCAGCCACTCGGACTCCGCCCACACCAGGTGGAAAGGAGTACTTCACGCCCACTTCACGCCCATTGTCATTTGCATCCACCTCACTGTGCGTGGGGCCTGAGCATCTGCACTGCCACGGCCCTTTCGGCACATTGTATGTGATCCCTTCTCTTCTCAGTTTCTTTATCAATTTCATCAACTCATAGAAAGTTCTTATATAGCTGAATGGAGTTTCAGGAGGCAGAGGCGACAGTGATGGAGGAGCCTGGACAATCAGTCTGTGACAAAAATCCTTCCCCGTATATTTTTCTTTTGATGTGGTGTCTGCCTATGGTGTCTCCTGGTGTGTAGCTTTTCCACGTTGTGTATAAATGTGTCCATCTACTCTCCCACGGGCTCTGGGAAGTGGGTTATGGCAAGCCCGGACCTCCTCATTCCCTCCCAGGGTTGTGCAGGGACACTCAGGGTCCCAGGAACTGCCTCCAGAACACAGGTCCACTGGGGCGCCTGCGTGGCTCAGTCGGTTAAGCGTCTAACTCTTGATTTTGGCTCAGGTCATGATCTCAGGGTCCTGGGATGGATGGAACCCGCTTGAGAGTCTCTCTCAAGTCTCTCTCCCTCTCCCTCTGCCCCTCCCCCATCTCCAAAAAGAGAAAGCTCCTTTCTGCTGCTCTGCTGTAGTGAACATCCCCATCCTACAAGCATCTATGTGGTGTTACGTGAGCACCGCGGCTCACTCAACCCAAAGCTCTGAGACCCGTGACACAGATGGACCTCTCACCCTGACCCAGCGGAGCCAGGAGGCTCTGAGTCCTTGGCAACCTTCTCATTGGTCTCATTCCAAGCCCACGCTGCTCCGAGTGCTCTGATGCAACAACCAAGATCCAGTACAAGCTCATTTTTAAGAGGAAAAGGTGGAGATAGAGTAACCCCGTCACTCTTCAAGAGACTCAATGGTCAGAAGAGCTTCCGTCCACACCCAGCACACCCATCTGTGCTGTCAGAGTCCCCAGAGACAACACCTTCAAGATGGGCATGCGTCCAGTATATCGTGTTCACCACTGACTTCTCAAATCCCCACTCAATACCCTGCAAGGAAACAGCTGCAACAGGGCAAGAAACCGGACCGGAACCCAAAGTGTTCCTGGGTCCTTCTTTCCCGCAGTGTATGGCGTCTTGGGAAGCACAGCCACTCACCGTGGGTACTGGAGCCGGGAGGCTGAGCAGGTGCCGGCAGTTCAGGGGTGCGTGAACTGGAACCCCCGCGACAGCTGCTGCCACCTTCCCAGAACTCTGACCTCCTCAAGCACCAAGCAACACCTGTGGCTCCCTGCTGGGCGCACCCTTCGCCCCCCGCACTGTGGCTCGTCCCTGACATGCTCACGTTAAGAACATTTTATTGCCCCTTGGTTTTCATTATTAATGAAAAGGGACCAGAATGATCTTTCCTAAAGTTCAGAGAGTCTATAAAGACAAGAAGCTGAAATGCCATTTTACTCGTTTTGGAGATGTGTGATACAATTCTGTCTTGTGGCAAAATGAAAAAAAGAGAGAAATTAAGATAGAGGGAACTCTGACCTGCCGCACACCTTTCAAAGGGTAGCCGAGCAGAGCGACTGAGAAAGCACTCGGTGTGATCCCAAACTGGCTCAAAGCCCCAGCCCTGACCACCTGGAGTCCTCTCTGCTGCCCACCCTGGGGCCCATCTTTGCCAAGGCCAGTGCAGACCCCCACGACGGAATGGAGAGCAGGGCACTGGGTGCCCAGGCTCCCCAAATGTCCAGAATTTTACAGTCAAGAACAGAGACCAGACCAATCACTTTTCTGCTCTTGCTCGGAAATAAAAGTAGTGCAACGAATGCGCTTTTTAGAAGCTTCAGAACCTCGCCTGGAAGCCTGTGTACAAAGAAGACAGGAAGCCTGAGATCAGAGATCCCATGGTGGTTGGAGCCACCAACCCGATGGCCCCCAAGGATGTTCCTCTCTTCTTACCAAGCGGGCCACTTGACTGAGGACGGCAGAGCTTTGCTACGTTGGAAGAATGGAGGGACGGTGATGTACTTACTGCTCAGATTCCAACTGTCCCCAGCGCGTCCCCAGCAGGCACGACACTTTACCAAGACCGCATTGCTGGCATCCCGCAAAGAATGGAGAGACCGTCAGCCACCCCCCAACTCCCCCCCACTCCCGGCCCCCAGGCACTGCCCCCTGCCTCAGGCTGCAGCAAGGTCAGAGGGCAAATCGCTGCAGGGAGAAGAGCACAGGGCTCTTGGAAACAAGGCCTCCTTGAACCTCCCAGGCACTCTGTCACTAGCTTGAGCTCATATGGTCTTCACGGAGGTCTGTCGGCCCAAAGGGCCGGGGTTCAGGCGAATCCACGGTGGAAGGTGCCCCGTCAGAGGCCGGGAGACGCATCCCCGTGGCTCCTAAACCATCGGTGAACACAACTAAACCGACGTTACTCCATTCTTTTAGCCAAACCTCCACTGACCAAAAGAGCCTGAGCCAGCAGGCGGGAACAGACATCAGGGAACATGGGCGGCCCGGGACTCCCACCACGACTCAGCAGCGGTGAACCCGAAGCTCCCAAGTCACGGACCTGGACTCACTGATACCGTGGAAATCCCACGATCCAGGAAACGTTCATGAACCATACAGAGCTGGCAACCGCACAGACGCGTCCTGCTGGGAGAGGGAGGAGACACTGGCGCGGCCCCGCGGAGGCGGACGGCCTGAGCGCAGGGCGAGGTGCTGCCAGCAACCGGGCGAGCCTCGCTGCTGTCCCCTCTGCACTCACCCACCGGGCCTGGACTCCACGCGCTGCCGTAGCTGGCTGCTCACATCAGCCCAACAAGCCACCCTGAAAATGAAATAAGATGGGCTCTTCCACAGTGAGGTCCTGGAAAAAAGCCAGCCTGCCAAGCCGGTGCTTGTCACAGCATGGAGTGGCGGGGCTAACTGCATGTATGGACCCGCCGGTCACACAGCAGAGCATGGCTGGCAGCGGCCGCAAGGACAGACCGACCAGAGCACAGCGACCAGAAACACGACAGCTCTGCTCAGGACAGATGCACCTGGGCAGCGGTGAGGCAAAGGCACCACAGACGCCCCACAGTCGTCACCTCTGAAAATTCAAGGCCTCTCTTCACACGAACACCACGTGAAAGACAATCTTGCCACTTCTCTTGGGCTGCGGTGCTGCAGGCAGCGTCATCTTTAGGCAGGAAGGACACTGATGGTCATTACCCTCACAGATTAAAATACATGTGCTCAATTAACCTGTAAGAATTCAGAAGAGTCCAGGAACAGACCCAGGCTTATGTAGTCAAGGGACATTATATATATATATATATATTTTTTTTTTTTTTTTTTTTTTTTAATGAGGAGGCCCAGGTACTTCTATGGGGAAAGGATAATCTGTGTAATGACTGTGCTGGTATAAGTGGAGTGCCACAGGGGAAGAAGTGAATCTCAACCTTCACCTTGCACAAGCATTAACTCCAAACGGATCACACTGTGAAGCCAAGAAGCAAAAGCTCTAGAGCTGCTGTAAGAAAACAGAGAAGAAAATCATTGGGGTGGGCAACCGCATCTTAAAATACAAAAATAAGCCATAAAAGTGGAGAAAAAGAATAAAATGGACATGATCAAAAGATTAAATTGGGGCTTTTCAAAAGACACTGCCAAGAAAACAAAATGGAAAGTTACAGACAGGGGGAAATATCTGCAAAACATCTATTTGATAAAGAGCTACATCCATAGAACTCAACAATAAAATAGAATTTAGGAAAAAGCGTGAGAAAGACTGGAAGAGATGCTCCATGAAAGACCTATGAATGGCCAATATGCACACGGAAATGTCATTAGTCATTAGGAAGATACAAATTAAAAGTACAATGAGATTCCATGATGTACACATTAGAACGGCTAAACCTAAAAACGAAGAAAACCAAGTGCAGACAAGGATGTGGAGCGTCTAAAATTCTCTTGCGTTGCTGATGGGAATGTAAAATGGTACAACCACTTTGTAGGAGAGTTTTATAATTTCTTACAACGTCAAACATACACCGAATGTGTGGCCAAGGCAGTCTACTCTCAGGTATGAGACTAAGAGAAAAGGAAGCACGCATACACACAAAGGCTTGGACCTGCACACGAACGTTCACGGCAGCATTTTTCTTAATAGCCTCATACTGGAAATCCAAACAACTATCAATGGTCAACGGACAAACAAACTGTGCAGTCAGTAACAGGGGTTCGCAAACTATGCCCATGTGGCGAAGCCCTGCCTCGACCTGCTTTTATTCAGCTGTGAATTCAGAATGGTTTTTATATTTTTAAAGGAATATGAGGAAGAGGAGGGTGGGGGGAGGGGATAGGTCACAGAAGCATGTGTATTTACAGATGTCTGTGTGTGTAATTTGATCAGTATTTTATATATATATATATATATATATATATATATAACTTTTTTTTTAATATTTTATTTATTTATGAGAGAGAGAGAGGCAGAGACACAGGCAGAAGGAGAAGCAGGCTCCATGCAGGGAGCCTGATGTGGAACTCGATCCCGGGTCTCCAGGATCACACCCTGGGCCAAAGGCAGATGCTCAACCGCTGAGCCACCCAGGCATCCCTTATATATATCTCAACATGGATCAGTCTCAAACAAGGAAAAGAAACCAGACACAACAGACTACAAGCTACATGATATCATTCACATGAAAATTTCTGAAAGGCAGAACTTTCATGACCCAGAATAGATTGGAGAGAGGACTGGTGCAGGGGGTGCAAAGATGCTTCCTGGGGTCGTGGGGATTTTCTATATTGTGAATGTAGGTGTCGGTGACATGAGTTAAATGAGTTACAATTTGGGAACTCACCAAACTATATACTTAAAACTGATTTTTTTGATTAAAAAAAAATCCTTTTTTGATAGATTGTGTATTTGAGAGAGAGTGTGCGCACGCACGTGAGTGCACACGCACACACGTGGGGGAGGGGCAGAGGCAGAGGGAGAAGCAGAACCCCATGAGCAGGGAACCCGACATGGGGCTCGATCCCAGGACCCCGAGATCATGACCTGAGCCAAAGGCACATACTTAACCAACTGAGCTTCCCGGTGCCCCTAAAACTGATTAATCTTACTATGTATAAATTATACTTCGAAAAAGCTAACTAGAAAGAAAAAAATTAATAAAAATCTAGGAATATAAAACTGCCATAAGACCTAGCAATTTAACTCCTAGAGATCTATGCAAGAGGACCGTAAACATACATCCACATCAGACTTGCACACAAAGGCTCTTAGCAGTGCGACTCAGGTCAGCCAAAACTGGAGACAATCTAAATGTCCGTCAGCTGGTGAACTGCCAGACACAAGACAGCCTGCCCCCCCCCAAAAAAAAGACAGCCTGCCCATACAGTGAGTGCTCTTCAGGAATAGGCAGGAAGTGCTGCCATATGCCACCACATGGACGAACCTCAACTGTGCTCAACACAAAGGAGGCAGGTGCATGGGACCACATAGAGTATGATTCCATTTACATGAAACGTCCAGAAAAGGTAAATTTGTAGTGATTAGTAGATTAGTGCTTGCCTGGGGTGGGAGGTGAGATTCTCAGAAAATGGGCACACAGAATCTTATTTGGGGGAATGAAGTGATCTAACCCTGATTATGAGTGTTATCACTCAATAAGATACTAAAAGTCATCTGAAATGGGTGAGTGTTACAATATGTAAAATATATTTCACTATTTTGTTGAAAAAACATTTCTTAAAGAAGAGTCTGGAAACAGACCATGCATATATAAACAACTGATTTTTGATAGGACAGGTAACTCAATGGGGATAGGATAATCTTTTATAGGGATCCCTGGGTGGCGCAGCGGTTTAGCGCCTGCCTTTGGCCCAGGGCGCGATCCTGGAGACCCGGGATCGAATCCCACGTCGGGCTCCTGGTGCATGGAGCCTGCTTCTCCCTCTGCCTATGTCTCTGCCTCTCTCTCTCTCTCTGTGTGACTGTCATAAATAAATAAAAAATTAAAAATTAAAAAAAAAAAAAGGATAATCTTTTATACATATGGTGCTGGCACAACTGGCCATCCAGGCAGACAAAACTGAACCTTGACCTTCATTGTACCATACATAAAAATCAACTAAAAATGAATCACAGATCTCAACATTAAAGCAAACGCTAGATAAGACTTCTAGACGAAAAATGGGGAAAATCTCTACAACCTTGGGGAAAGGAAAGTCTTCAGAGATAGGTCACCAAAACCATAAACTGTAAAAACAAAACCAGAAAACAAACAAAACAAAAGCTCCAGAGATAAATGGACATCATAAATTCTAAAATCTTTTGCACAAGGCAGTAAAGGAAAAGAAAAAGCCAGCCACAGGCCAGGAGGAAATACTAACACACACACACACACACACATCCAACAAAGCACGTGAATCCAGAAGACATAAAGAACTCTTGCAACTCAAGAAGACGATTAAAAAGAGCCAAAAGATGGAACAGTCACTTCACAAAAGAAGGCCTGCAGAATGCACAGTAAGCATGTATGTACAAAGACACTCGACAGGATCGGCCATCCCAGAAACGTAAACTCAAACCACTAAGAGACACCACGGTGGACGCATGGAAACTACCAGTGTTAAAAAAGACCAAGGACACCAACAACAAGGCTACGCACTGACCACATCGCTCATGTGTCGCTGATGGGGACGTGATATGCACACCCACTCTGAACCAGTCTGGCAGTTTCTTCCTGAGATAGACACGCACTTAACATGTAGCCAGAAACTGCACTCCTAGGCATTTACCCAAGAGACAGAAAGACATCCAGACCCGTGCGCAAAGGTTCCTGAGAGCTTTCAGTATAAGAGCTCAGAAGTGGAAACGGCCCACAGCCCATCCGCCAGTGAATGGACAAGCAGGTGTGGCCCGTCCATCCTACGGAGTACTGCTCAGTAATAAAAAGGAGGGGACCCCTGATATCCACAGTGACTTGGGTAAAGCTCAAAAACATCATACTGAGCGAAAGACCAGGAAAGGGAGAGCCCACACTGTATGATTCCCATTTATATAAAGCCCCAGGAAAGAGAAGTCTAGTCAGAAGCAACAGAAGGCAGACTGAGGGTTGCCCCAGAATCATGCTGGCTGGGAACATGGCACAAGGGAACGTTCCAGGGTCCTGCAAATGTTCTACGGTGTGGTGATGCCTACACGGCAGTGTACACCTGTCAAAACTCAAAATCGTACAAATAAAATAGGTGTACTTTATTTTAGGTAAATTATACCTCAATAAGGCTGATTTAGAAAAAACCGTATTAGGTTTTTCTAAGATTTTATTTGTTATCCGACAGAGAGAAAGAGCAGGAGAGCACAAGCAGGGGGAGTGGCAGGCACAGGGAGAAGCAGAAGCACACTCCGGGCTGCATGGAGAGCCTGACATGGGGCTCAAGCCCAGGATCCTGGGATCACGACCCGAGCCGAAGGCAGACGCTCAACTGACTGAGCCACTCAGGCTCTGCTGGAATTTTTAAAACAAAGAGAAAAGATGAAGGGAGCCAGCCGAGACTGTGAACAGCCAGCAGCATGGGCTCTAGGTTCTCTCTCTGCTCAGTTAGCAGCTGACACCAAGGGGAAAAAGCAAGACCTGAGAATTTGAATTCAACTTTTTAAAATCCCTCCTCTGATTTCTGACACATACAAAAGAATAAACATTTATATAACTTATGAAGCATGATAATAAAATCAGCGATCCTCGTGATGGAACGAAAGGACTCTTGTCCTGCCGTATCCCACCTGAAGTTTTATCTGTTTCCCATCAATAGTTATCGTTCAAGCACCAAACTCTACACCGATAGGTCATGCACTGGCTGAAACCTCTTGTCTGTGAACTGTAGCGACAAGCATGAGTTACCCACACCTGTGTCGCCGATGATGATGTACTTGAAGAAACAGGCATATGCCATGGCCGTGGCCGCTCGGTGCCAGGGCACACGCCTAGAATCAGCAACCCTAAACCCACCTATTTCACCAGGTAAAGCTTCCCAAACTCCACTGAAACTAGCCGTGCGCTCCTTCCTGTCCACCCAGGGGGAAACCAACATCCTGAGGTTAGGGTTTATTCTAATTCAAAACGTCCCGCGGAACGGGAGAAGCTGGGAACGTGTCCCGCCAGGTCCAGGGCTGCGCTTCTCAGGCTCCTGCGCGGACGGGTGCGGCTGAGCAACTGATCTCCAGCCCGTGGGCAGAAAGTGAAAATGATGTGCGCGGTTTCCAGGCCGTGTCCTCGGACGGCTGCTCCTTTTCCCTCCTCGTCCCTACTCTTGCTGGGTGGACAGCAGACGGGACAACTGGAGCTGGGGCAGCCATGCTGGAGCCCGGGACGGATGCCAGCCAGGTGTCAGGGATGAAGAACACAGAGACTCGACAGCCCCTGTTTACACAACTGAGAAATAGTCTTCCATTTCACGTGAGCCACTCTTACTTCGGGTTTTCTGTGATTTGTTGTGGACTCTTACAAGAGGAACACAGGCTGTACCGTGAGCACAGATATAATCCTACCCACCACCACCACCAAAGACCCTTTCAATGGCCTAAGAAACCTGAGGAATGGGCTTCTGTACTTGGTTCTTTCCTGGGACACTTGTCCTCCTCGCTATCCACAAATGGCGTTTTATGCAGCACCCGCACGGCACCATAATGGGTGTAGCACAAAGCAAACAAAAACAGACAGGGCACTAGCTCTTCAAAAGCTGCTGTTCTAAACCAGTCACACAGACAAAAGAAAAAACATAATTTCCTAAAAATTGGAGAAATGTTGCCTTCAATATACAGACCAGAAACTACTATATAAGCCAAAATTGAGCTCTGTCTTCATAAGTTCCAAAAGCTCTCACCATCACCCCAAGCAAGATGGCATGGGTCGGTCTTCACTTCCCCAAGCACTGGGCTTCCCACTAAATACCTGGATGGTGGCCTCCTGAAGGCAAGGCCTGTCCTCCACCCCTGCAGCCTGCACAGCCGAGTACACAGGAGCCTCCACTCAGTGGCTCCCTGGAGAGCTCCCCCCAGCCTCTGGTATTACAAGACAACCTTTCAACTCCCAAGCATGTTTCCACCACCATCTATCCATTCAACAAGCATTTCTAGAGCACCTACTCATCAGAGCCCTGGGTTACAGATAAAAAAAAAAAAAGAAAAAGAAAAAAGCCTCTAATTCAGGTAATGCCAATTTAATAGAAAAGACAAGTGGATAAACATTTAAGTGTAGTGCAGCAGAGAACAGGGGACTGAGCAGGCCAACGGGACCTCCATCCTACTGAAACGGAGGCATTGGAAAGAGTTCCTAGAGGGGCTGACAGCTGCCCCCAACCCTGAGGGGCAGCAATGAGCAGGCCAGCCAAAGAGCACCTCGTGCACTCCCAGAGTGTCTTCCCCAACTCCCCACACTGCATCTTCTGGGATGATACAAGAGTTTTAATACTAGTCTAAGAGTAACATGGTCAAATAGACAACATAGCCTCAAAGGTAATCGGATGATGCATTTTGAAGTTAAAAAAAAAAAATCCACGTGCTTCTGACTGCCATCCATTAGGGTGATGGCCTGGCTGCCACCTCCCTCTCCAGGCGTCTCTTCCGACACCGCCATCCCAGACTCCAGCCACTGAACATCCCGTGGTTTCATGTCCATATGCCTTTGCCTCAGCCTGGTTGGTCTTGTCCATGTTGGCTGGTCAATGAACTGACCCTATTCCCCATCCCCACCTCCCCACCCCCGCCATCCAGTTAAACAGCCCCTGCTCTCTGAAGTGCCCCTTTGCCTCGTCTGTGCCACTGGCCTCACCTGGACCTACCCCACAAGCACTGCTGTTTGCCTAACTGCCTTTCCTTTTTTTTTTTTTTTTAAGATTTACTTATTTATTTATTCATGAGAGACACAGAAAGAGAGGCAAAGACACAGGCAGAGGGAGAAGCAGGCTTCATTCAGGGAGCCCGACGTGGGACTCGATCCCAGGACCCCGGGGTCACGCCCTGGCAGAGTCACCCAGGCGTCCCTTAACTGCCTTTCCTATTAGATAGGGAAAACTGGAGAGGGCAAGGGGGCCTTATTAATCATTTCACTGACGGGGGCCTAGCATAGTGTCTTGCCCATAGCAGGTATAGGATAATAAATGCTTGCTCAGCAAATGAAGATAATCAAGGCTAAATATACACTACTAAACAGGGCTAATAAGAAATAAAGTGAGAAAGACCCCATACTCTTAGGATTTCTTTCTTTTTTTTTTTTTAAGATTTTATTTATTTATTCATAGAGATACAGAGAGAGAGAGAGAGAGGCAGAGACACAGGCAGAGGGAGAAGCAGGCTCCATGCAGGGAGCCCGACGTGGGACTCGATCCCAGGACTCCAGGATCACGCCCTGGGCTGCAGGCGGCGCTAAACCGCTGGGCCACTGGGGCTGCCCACTCTTAGGATTTCTAATCAAATGTCAAAGCCTTCCAACAACCTCACACACAAACATCCTAACTGAAGCTATACAGGTTAATCTTTGAAGGACCTAAATTGGTTATCAAAGACAGTGAGGGAAAATATTTGAGCCTAAGGGGAAAAGAAAAAAACATTATCCTACAAAATTTACACTGGCCCTGCCTAAATCCCAAAGCTACCTTGCTTCTTGTTTCTTTGGGAGGAATGAAGAAATCAAGCAAGCATTTATCAGAACTTTATGTTCGGGACTGGGTAGGTGCTGTGTAGCCTGATTCAAAGTCAAACAGAAAGAAAGCAAAATGAGAAGCAGAGAATGTTAGATTTCCTCTCAAATCCCAGCCTGACTTTTCCGGAGCTCTGCCCGACTTGCCTTAGAGCCCTGACAACACTGGTGTATTCTCACATCAGGTGACACCAAGCTTCCCCTCAGCGTCAACCTCCTACTGCTCTCACAAAGCCTTCTCTGACTTTCCTAGCCCACATTAATTTTTCTCTTTTCTGTATTCTTATGGAATTTCTTGTCTGTATAATTAATTTTGGCATTAAATCACAAGGTCTTATATTATTATCCTTTTCTTAAGAGTCTATCTTTTCTCTCCCAGAGAGCCTATAAGATTTTTAGGGATCACGTTTTGCATTTCTGACGATACTGTGCTAAGCACACAGTAGACGCTTAATAAACACGGATGGATTGACCCGGTACCTTCCTGGCAGGTATCCAAGTTCTCTCCGCTGACATGGGAGGCATTTACTACCGTCTCAAGGTCAACCACGTTCACCAAAGAACAGAGATACCAAAAGAGGTACAAAGTGGGACACCTGCCACCAAGCAGAAGGGCTGGCGAGTGCAGAGGTGACACTCCAAGAGCACCAGGCTCCCTGGAGTCATCTTGCAAATGCTTACACTTCCCTGAGACGTGAGCGTCTGGGACTGCGCCCAGAGAATCCCATTTTCCAGGATTGGGTTCAGAGATGGAATGTCTGTCCTTAAAGAGCCAAGACAAGGGAAGGAAGGGGCTCTAGATATAAAATAGGCAGGAACACACATGAGTGGAGGCCATAAATCCCTCCCAGGACGCAGACAATGCCTCAGTGATAAGCATGCAGATTGCACACCTAGTTCAGAAACTCCCCTGAGTTTGCTTGTAATTAAGGGGGTTAGAAAGGTAAAAAAAATATATAAACCCAATTAATCATTTAAATATTTAAAGTCAGATTTTTTTCCTCACTCCAGGATTAGTATATTTCATAACGCCAGCAGCAGACAGCCCTGGTTTTTACTGGGGTTCATTTTAGAGCATGTTTAAACTAGTCAGATTGAGTGATGCTTCCAGCAACTAATCGCATGTCAAATAAAAGATATTTTATGTAATAAATTACCGCTACAAGTAATTCAAATGTCATTTATCAGTTTTATTATCAGTCAGGCAAAGTCTTGTTTCTCTATATTAATCAAAATCAAGCTTTCTTTTTTTTTCTTTTCTTTTCTTTTTTTTTTTTTTGAGCAGTTTTGACACCTCTTGGCAAAAGTACAGAAGTGAAGAGGTAGAGAGAGTCACCCCCGGAGCTGAAAGGAGCAGTGTAACAGTACAAGAGGAATGAAGCTCAACAATGACAGGTAGAAACTTCAGGGATTTAAAATTGCCATTACCATTGTTTTTATACTAGCGTCAGAGCAGGAAGGAGTCTGTCTCTAAGATGTATTTTATTTTTAGGGCTGGGAGACTCTTAAAAATACTCCTACCTAAATACCTAAACGCGTAATGCTTTTTCTCAGAGAGACCTGGACAGAAGAATTCAGAGGACAGCACTGTCTGCACCACCCCCCACCCCAGCCCTTTCAGCCCTTTCTTTTGCCTCTTTCAGAAAGGCCAACAGTTTAACCCCTTTGTGCCTACCAGAAAGTAGGCACGTGCAAGATGTTTCAGGCCGACTCTGTGACCAACCAGAACAATGTGTTCTGAGCAAGAGGTTTCCAAGTAGCCGAGAGACCTGTTTGGTTTTAAGCCATGGAGGAAACAGCTGGAATGGAACAGATGTGCGTCTTAGAAAATTCTGCACCCCAGCTGCCAGTGCCTGTCCTCAACAAATCCCATTAACTGTCTGGGCCCAGGGACACAACTAAAGAAAAAGTGTGGAGACCTAGCCTTTGGATAGAAGGAAGCACGGAGAGCATGTTCAGTGACCCAAAACAAAAACGGTAGATGGGCAAGAATGCTGGCCAGGAGGGAGACGTGAGTCTCAGGCCGACAAGTAGTTGCTACTGACTCAGTCGCTCCAACACAAGGCTCACCGCTGAGCACCGTTTCTTGGGTCTCAGAGGTCACCTGTGAGTGGTTTGTGAGACAAGGTGACCATGGATGAGGTGAACTTGAGCTCGTGCTACTCGATCTCACCCATTCAGCCCTATCCAGAAAGCTCGAGAACGGGCATATCTAAATGGGATCTGGGACATCATGATCCACCTCCTGCCCCTCCCTTGGCCCCCCGACTGAGCCAGTGAGGAAGACAGCAAAGCAAGGGCCAGAGGGGCACTCCAGACCACGTGGTGGGGGTCAAAACAAGCCTGGCATTTTAAGTTATGCCTTCTAATATCTGGTATCTAACACTTTTAAATTAACATGTTTTGAAAAACTAAAACTTCTGAGATAGACAATTAAAATGAAGATAATTATAGAAAAGCCATTTTGAAAGACAACAGATCCAAGGCTGAGTTATGTTAAAGACACAAAACTCGAGCTATTTTCCATCACTTTGAAGTAATTTTAACCTTTTCAGACTTTTTATAAGTGACTTAAAGAAGGGGTTCTGGCTGCATTTTGGAGATTGAACACTTATTAGTAGTTTGAAGAACCATTATTCTTCAAACAGCTTCACTTAAAAACATGGGTCATGTTCTCATGTAATAATTAGAAGCTAATTCAAAAAGGACCTTTACATTTAACCTGAAATTCTCTAACAGACTGTCACCACATAAATATACATGGCACAGCCAGGACAGGGAAGGAGGGAAGGAGGGAAGGAGGGAAGGAGGGAAGGAGGGAAGGAAGGAAGGAAGGAAGGAAGGAAGGAAGGAAGGAAGGAAGGAAGGAAGGAGAGGCCACCCCAAGTCTGCTAATATTAACTTTAAAAAATAAAATTAGGAGTGGAGTCATTTCAGGGAACAAACGAGAATGCAGCCATGAATCAGACGTTCAGGTTCTTGTTCGTGAAAGAGTGACACGCAAAAGCATGATGTAAGTAAATAGAAACAGAACCAAGAAATACTTTTATAGATTCTTACTTGTAACCAAAATATTTGAAACAACACAATAAACTCATTTATTCTGGTCCCTCATCTCTTCTTACCTTTGTAACCTTTGTCGCATACTTAAAAGTTTTTCTAGGAGAGGATTTGGGTGTGTCACATTCTTTTGGAAGAACCCAAGAACGGTCTACTAGTCCCGGTTTCTCCCAGCTTGCTGAGTCTGGGAGATGGGAAGCCCTGCTCTCTGGCCGGAATCCTGAACCCCAGTCAAGGTTAAAGCAGGAGTTTGAGCGGGTGACTTACTGTACGGCTGAGAAATGAGGTGAGGGGGCTGGACAGGAACCACCTGTGTGGCTGGGCCCAAGGACGAAGGCTCGTCGGCAGCCGTGCCCGACTGCTGGAAAGCCAAATCAATCTCTTCATCTGTCAGCCCTGGGGGGAGAAAAGGACATAATTGCAGGTGAATACCTTTTGCCACCGTCCCGGGCTGCAACGAAATCTCCCCTGAGACAAGACCCTGGGAGCCACAGAGTGCCTAGGATCCCGGTAAGCTTCCTCCCCGATTTCGGATTCTCCGGAACCTCTCTCAGTTGCAATTTAACCTTAAGCGACAGAATATTAGCCTCCACACTGCTTCCAAATGTGGCTCATTCAATTTCCTTAATTTATCCTTGAGTTTATTGCTGCTTTTGAAGTCGCTCCGTACTGCAATTCTCCATTCTTCCCCCGAAAACAGATACCATCAACTGCAAATGTGACTCATTTTAATCTGTAATGGTGTTAAAAAAAGAGGGGGAAAAACTAACAATAATGCATGAAAACAGACAGGGAAACAAAAAACTAATTATTGGGTGAGACGACTAATTAGTCTCGATCGTTTCCGAAGACGGGAATAATTTGCTTTATTTTATGACAAATGCAGAAATAAAAAGAAAAATCAGGACTGACTGTGATTAGTATGAATGGGATATAGAATGTAAAGAAGAAAATAAAACAAGAAAACAGATCAAAACAAGGCCAGGCCCAAACTTTCAGATGGTTATTGCTCTAGCCTAGCAGAGGCTGCCTGTATCGCCGTTGGCTAGCTTTTCTGCTTCCCTTTGTTTTAATCCTCCCGACACGAAGGCGCACTGCGCTCAGGACAGCAGGGGACAGCAGGGGACAGCAGGGCGCCGCCTGCAGTGGCTATGCCCCGTGGAGAGGATCTGCCCACAGGAGGGTACCAGGCCAGGCAGCACCCATTTCCAGGGGGCACGCGGCTGAGGCGGACCGGGGACGCGGGCCCTGGGGGAAGAGGACGAGGGTGTCAACCAAGCGGAAGAACAGGAAAGAGGCGTGAGAAAGGCCCCCCACAGGGCCGCCCCCCCACAAGCGGGCACCGCGGGTGCAGACGTGCTCGGGCGCCGGGCCGGCAGTGCGGGGAGGGGACTGCCAGGTCTGCAGAGGGCCCCCCCCAGCCGGGCTGTCCAGGGGTCCCGTATCCCGTGTAGCCACCACGGGGGCCTTCACACCAGGGCCGAGGGCTTCTTCGGTCCGGGCCGCAGCTCCCCTGGGGTGGATGAAGTACCCGGAGCTTCGGAGATCAGCACCTCCGAGCTCACGCCCGCTCCTCCCAGGGCCTGATGCACCGGGCACGTTACTGTGCCGAGCTCCGCGCAACCCCACGCCGCTGCCGGGAAGTTGGCCGAGCGCCTCTGCTACTGGTCAGGCCCTGCCCTCCACAGCCGGGCCCTCGGCCCCCTCCCTCCGCCCAACAGGTGAGGGCTGTCCCCCACCTTGAAACTGCAGCCCTGCCCTTTCCCCTCCTCCCGGGGGGAGCCCGAGTGGAGTGCTGCCGGGGGGGCCCGCGCACCCCGTTCTCAACACACGGCCGGGCTGGTGAAAGGGCAGGTGACAGGACCCTCGGGCCCGTGGGGCTATATGGCCGCTGCGTTCCTCCTCCCAAGCTCCCCAGCTGGCCACAAAGGCCCCCCGAGAGAGACCGAGGCAGGGCAGACGGCCAAGCCCCCAGGAAGGGAAAACTCATCAGGTACCCGGAGCGCCGCCTCTCAGGCTCCATCCACCTGGGACTGACCGCCGGTCAACTTCCAAAGACAAGGGGAGGCCCTTTCAGAGTTCTCGAAGGAAAGACACGGTTTTAACCAGTGCATCCTCCGCCGCGGGGGAGGCAGGCACGCGTGCGGCGTCAGCAGGACGGACGGTCACTGGGACACCATGGAATTTCATAAACCTGGTGCTTCATGTGCCTTGTCAGCCGCTGGCTGCAAATGAGGATAATTTTCCCAAAAGGAGCATTCAGTTGCTTTCTCATGTTCCCTTTTGGCTCTTTCAAATATAAACAAGTACGATAATGTTTAACGCTGGGGAAATATACACTAAGTCACGGGCTGTGCTGCGGCCCTGAGAGCCAGAGCCGGTTAAAGGGACAGCGCTCCCTGCCCGCTGCTCTGCCCTCTGGCCCCGAGCTCTTACGAAGCCTATTTTCCTAATAAAACATGTTCCTTGCATTATTGCAGCCGAGCCCACTAGTGAGGCCGTGGTATAAAGGGCATCAGCACTTCCTTCCAAGCTCTTGTTTTTCAGAGACCTTATCATTTGATGCTCTAAATTTACATTGGCTGGAATTCTGATATGCCCAGTCCTCCAGAGAGTCAGGGTTTTGATTTAGTTACATAAAATGAATCACTTTTCTTCTTGTAAAAAAAAAGAAAAAAGCATTTTCATGATCTCACTGAATAATACAATTTCAGAGCTGGACCATGATCCCAGCCATTGCGTTCATTTAATAGATAAAGAACAACAAGTAAGGCTGGAGGATGGTGGAAACGGGCCTCAGACCCCACGATGCAGGGCATGGTGCTGCAGGCTCTCCATCTGCCCCGGTGACCCCCCCCCGCCGCCCCCAGCACAGAAACCACTAATGGCAGATTCTGAAATCACGTCTTAAGTCTCCCAGCTGGTGAGAGGTCGAGAACAGCGCGAAATGGTCTCTCTCAGCCCCACCTGGCACCCCATCCACAGGTGAGAGCCGGCGAATGGTATTTGGGGGCCTAAACCAAAACAACACAGGATCCTATCTGCAAGTGACACCTGAACAACTTTTCTGAACCCCAGAATGACAAGGGGAGAGTGTCCCTGTCCCTGTCTCATTCTAATATTCTAGCTCCCAGTAAATCCAAAGGCCTCTCATAGCCCGGTGCCTATGCTTCCCTTACAGCCCTCTTCCTTGGGGCACTCCCAGCTTGGGGGTGGGGGTGGGGCACTGGCCAGCCAGGTTCAGGCCTCTCTCCACTCAGGTGAGTCATCTGGAACTCACGGAGACTTGGTGGGAAGGGGTGTCATCTCCTGCAGAATACAACAGTTATCCACCCACCCCGACGGCCGTGTGCTCCTGGTGCTGAATCGACCCTGCCCTCAGGGAAGAGGGACTGCCCCAGGACCCACACACAGGGCATCCAGGTCCACCCTCCCCACCCCCGCTCCCCACGAGACAAACAGCAGAGAGCTTAGACTGAGACCTTGCAGAATCCCAAAGGTTAAAAGGAATAATAAAGGAAACCGCCAATTGGAAGTGAATTATATTTGGCTGCGAAAGCTGAGGCACAGGCTATATTATAAAAGGCATCTCTTTGCGTTGTTTACCATCACCCTGACTAATGCAGACCTTTTTTTTGTTGTTGTTTTAAATAATCTCATGCAAATTAGACACACACACTTCCTTCCAGTTGATTGCTATCTGCAAGGAATAATCTAACCGCAGAGGGACCGAGCAAGGGCTGAGCAGAGCAGAGAAGGGTGTCGCCGTCCTGTGGCGGGCAAACCTCCTGCCCTCCCCGTGCACCACCTCAAGTCTTTCCTTTAGCTGCTGCTTTTGGAAGAATTAACTAATTTCGATAAAGCCTACGATTTCCTTTTAGCTGGGGTGTCAGTTTGCATTATCCGATATCACTAGCACTTTGCACTGAGATGCTTTCAGTAACTTCACCTCTGCCACTTGCCAATTCCAAGAGCTACCAGCCCTGGTCTGTGACAATTAAAACGTATCACTGCTAGAGAGTAAAACTAAGAAAGTCCTGCTCAGTTATTCCATCCCCTTGCTAGCTTTGGTCAAGAGGAGGAGAAAGGAGCGAGGGCACCTGTCCAAAGTGAGCGGGAGGCCAGGACGCCTGCCTGTGAGAGGCAGTGTCATTTCACCTTTAAGACCACCGCTGCCTGACTGGCAAACCCAAGAGGTCTCAATTCACATTATGCAAACGAAGGTCCCAAGCACCCCCTGGAATCCACGTGGACTCCTTGTTCTCTCAGTTCTCTGGAACCTACTTCCAGAACCGGTGCCCTTTACAAGGAGATGGCTGCTGCCCCTGTGCAGAAGCTGGCCAAAGATTTCTTTTCCAACACTTTCCCCAGGGTGGGATTCTTTTAAAAGAACAGAGCAAGCAAGCTACAAGCTATTGATTAATAAAGCCCCTTGTTACTGCTGTGGCAACTGAAGTGAAAGGCCTGGGGGAGGGGGCAGCTGCTGCACCTGCTTATTTATATCCCCTAGAAGATACACAGATCTGTTTTCTTTTTCTAAAGGTTTCGGTTCAAATGCAAACAAAACCAAACTGGTTGACTTTGTGAGCTGGGAGCGCTACCACTGCAGGTCCCTTCCCACGGACTCAGACAAAACCGGGCATTGGGAGGAGCTGACTTTTTCCTGCGGGACCTGGCTGTGCAAGAGCTTCTCAGAATAAGTCAGCTCGATGCTGTCCCCAGTAACCGCTGGGCACTGCCACGGGGCCTGGCCCTATGCAGGTGAAGCAGAAAGACAGGTGACAGCAGACAGCAGCATCCCCTGCATCTCGTAGGTCAAACAGCAACCAGGACAGTAGGGGTAGGAATAGTTTGGAAATAAGCAAGGTGATGAACACCCAATGGCAACTTCCAGCCCGGCCTGAGTTTTATAATAAAAATGTCAAGTCTGGCTGGGATCAGGGAACAGGGCCAGAGGGCCAGCAGCAAAGGGCGGCCGTCACAGGCTGGCCACCGGGGCCATCTTCCTCCCCCGTGCACAGGACGTGGGTGATTCATCTGGGACGCGCAGAAACCATGTGGGGGTCACCTCTCTGAGAACACTACGAGTTATCTCCCCATGCACACTCTGAGAGGAGATGAGGCAGAGAAGACAGCTGGCTAAAAATACTCCCCAAATTAAAAGAAAAATCAACTCTCTCAGAGAAGGCTAGGGGAGGGAAGAGGGAAAAAAGTATTTTTATTTTATTTTATTAACATTTCGTTGGAACAGTAGAGTACAATAAGGACTCTCAGAGCCTCTAAAAGTCGTTGGATGACCTGTAGACCCCTATTTCCCAGTGCCTTGTATAAAATTGAATTTTTTAAACATAAATTACACGTAATGACGACACTGTAAAAACTAACAGTAATGGAAAGCTGTGCTGTATTTCATTAGCCTGTATTATTCCGTGCCACCTGATCCAGCCGGGCCTTGTTTATGAGTTAGTGTGTTAGCAGATGCCGATGGAAGCATTTGCTTCGACCTTGCTCTTCTCATTGGGGCATGAAATTACGACGGCAGCACCTTGATATTACAGCCATAAATACAGTAAACTGCAAATTTAAGCCAACGGCTCCTATTGTCTCTGAACATAAAGCTGATCGGTATTTATTTAAAAGGAGAACAAAAAAAATATTATATATCACCTTGTTTATGGGGCCTCCCCCACCCACTTTCTTATCCCCTCCCCCAGCCCCCCAACCTGTCTAATTCACTCGGTTAAAATATTAAGCAAATAAGCCAAGTGCTTTCTCCTCTACTGATTAACTATTCCCAAGCGGCAAAAACAGTTTTTGAGAAAACTAGTTCCAAATATCATTACCCCCTGAATGAAAGAGTTTTTTAATAAAAATTGATGCCATGCTAGGCCGGTTCCCACCATCCTGATGCTAATATGTAAATTCAGGAACAAGACATGAGACTTTCCTGTCTCCTTAAATGAGGAAAGTTCAAACAACAAGAGAAAAGTTGCTGATGATGCCCTGAAATTCAATGTCCTCTCGGTACCCTTCTAAAAATCGTTAGGTAGAAATGCTATTTCAAAAAGCAGCAAAACACTGCCTCCTGCCACCTGAGGAAAGAAAGAAAGATACCTAACCAAGAATATAATTCTCATCTCAACGCAGGGAGCCGGGGACCTCTCATTAAAACTTGCACTCACCCCACCCCCTTATCCCAGTGAACCATAAAGACAATATATCCTTTAAATACATTAAATGTGCAAGAAAAATAAACACAAAGACAAAAGGACACTGGATATCACCCAGCCACGTCTCCTAGTATAAATCACTGAGTAAAAAGCCAGTGCAAAATGTACTGCGCTGTTAGCTTCGAGCCTGTGGAAGCGGGCGGCCTCTCTCTGCCGTGAAGTCTGAAAAGGGAAGGCAGGCAGCTCTCCTGATGTAGTGCAAGAGGCTCTCTCTGTGTCTCCGAGAGGCAGACGAGAGATGTAAAAACTCAGTCAAGTCCAAGTTTGGAGGTTTCAAACCGCTGGGGAAAAGCCCCGCACGCCAGCGGCGGGCTGTGCAGGCCCCACCGGCCAGGCACGCGGGGCTGTCCGCGCGGTGATGTCCCCCAAGTCCGGGGGAGCAGTTTTATTCCAAAGTGCACAGGCCGGGGCCACGGGACCCCGCACAGCAGGGTCAATGACCAGGATCACAAGTTTGTACCTTTCCTTCAGATCCGTTAGTCCCCCGGAGCCCTAAATTACTTCAGGCACACCAGTCACCGAGCTTAGCTTCTTCCGCAGAAGGAGGAAACTTCCCTATAAAATTTATTGAGCTTCTCTGGGGAGTAGTATAACTGGTGAACAAGACAGAAGTGAGCTGCCCCTCTGTGTAACACAAATTGAGATCTCTCCTATGAAAGACTGGGAGGGCTTCCAATCAGCATCCACAGTGTCTGCTTTTAGATCTATAGTCTAAAGGGTTTTTTTTTTTCCTTTTAATCCCTCTCCGCTAAATTAAAAACAAAAGCAAAGAGGAGTTGATTTTGTTATTTGATCATCAATTCCAAAGGATTCATAGCACGGCAAACACCGTCACCGGCTACTGTGGACGGCAGCATCTAAGCTGGCAGGGCCCTGGCAACAGGCTGAGAAGTCAGCCCTGCCCCCGAACAAGTCCTGGGGCAGGAACTGTGTCTTTAAAGCCCGAAGGGCGTGATAATCAGGAATCATAGCTACTTGGATGCCAAGGGCCAGATAAGCCAAAGTTATGTTTGTGCATACGCAGAATAGCCAAATTAATAAGCACTTTTAATTATACTTGAATCCTGCTCCTGTTTTAGAAGAAGCAGAGAAGTGTATTTAAAAAAAATTTTTTTTTCCCACCTTTTAACAACCATACCAAGAAACAAGAGATTCAGATCTGGAAGAAAAGCTGAAGCTCATCTGGTTGATCTGTTCTTTTCCTTTCCTTTTTCTTGTGTTTTAAAATCAAGAGAAAAGGACATAGAGAGGGACAGTGACTCACCCACAGCCCCTGGTGAGCCCCAGAGGCAGATCCAGATTCTCAACAATAAGTTCTTTTTACAGGGCGGCGGTGGGGTGTGTGTGTCAAATACAAGCAGCCTGACATGCCTGCTCCCCTCTACTGTTTGACACACCTAGCACATTTTTAGTAAGCAAATTCTTAGAATCAATGGTCTTGAAAAAGAAGAAAAATAAAAATATATATGAAGCATAGGGTGAAAACAAGGTAAATGGTATACAGAACCTCTATTATTAAAAAAAAAAAAAGAATGTATACATCTACACACACAAACACACCTATTTAGTTGTGTGAACAAGCATAAAATAGAGAGGACACAGGTAACGCTGATTACAGACAGCGAGGGGACTGGTAGCTGGGGACAGAGCCTGAAGGCAGACTTTTTACTGTCTGTCCTTAGGAACTGTATTCCATTTCCCATTCAAAGGGATAAATTATTTTTTAAGAACAGAGAGACTATCTGGAAGGGGGGGGACCCTCCCTGAATCCTGAGCAAAATCACTTAAAACGGTTATCCCCATTTTCTGGAAGAGAAAAACCAAGACAGAAAAAAGGTACAGAGCTGGGCCCAGAAACTGGGATTAGAATATTATCCACATTTTCTAATTTCTTGCTTAACCCATTGTGGCTGTAATCATAGCAGGCAAGAACAAGGTGGCTTTCTTTTCCTTCTTTTTCTTTGTGTGTGTGTGTGTGTGTGTGTGTGTGTGTGTGTGTGCGTGTGTGTGTGTGTGTTTTTAAAGGCAGGCATCTGTTCTATTTTGACACATCCTGGCCGCCCAAATGTTTCTTTCAGCTCTAAATATTTGCTTCACCAATGGAAATGTTTCCATCACTGCAACAAAACAAACATTTGCTTTGGAATGGTAGGGACAGCCATACGCTCTGTTTCGTATGTTACTGATTTGGGAAACAACTTACTGTGGGTCCCAAATCAAGGTGGAGATTTTTGTTCCTTAAGGAGAAGCTGGCACAAGAGCTCAGTGTACCAAGACACTCTTCAGACACAGCTGAATGCAGTGATGGTTCAATGTACATTTGGGATTTTCTTTAACATCTTGAATCTTAAATATATGATCAGAAGGCTTATGATTTGGCATTCAACTTACTTCAAGTTTTCTTTTTTTTTTTTTTAAGATTTTATTTATTCATGAGAGAGAGAGAGAGAGAGAGAGAGGCAGAGACACAGGCAGAAGGAGAAGCAGGCTCCATGCACCGGGAGCCCGATGTGGGACTCGATCCCAGGTCTCCAGGATCGCGCCCTGGGCCGAAGGCAGACACGCAAGCGCCACGCCACCCAAGCGTCCCATTCCTGAAGTTTTAAATTGCCATGCAGCTATCAGACTTTTTTGAAGTCCTCATATTAATCTGATATTAACACATTAAAACATGCTATGTCCTAATAGGTCAATATAGTACATAAATTATTTTGTCACCACCTATTTGTATAGTTCAAATGAATTTGGTATTGGTTGCTATAGTCAACATTACTAGCATAGAGATAAATATTTAGTACTCAACCAAATCCATAAATATTTGAGTGCTTATTTTGCTAGGCAATGTGAGAGCCAAGACCTCATCTTCCCTACCTGTTAAATGGCAGCCTCCCTAAGACCTCTTCCCCAAGAAACTTCCCCGTAGTTTTATGCTGAAAGAGTATTTTGTCTGTCTTCTATTTTTAATACATGTAATATTGTATAATATATAAACAGAAGATCTGTAATACATAGACCCCTCTATCTACTGAGGGTAAAAATAACACCTATTCGTATGGTTCAAATGATTTTGAATTTTCAACTGCAGAAAAAAAAAAAACACGGAAAATAAAGAAAAACACAGAAAGTAAAAATCATTTGTATTTCCATCCTCCACCTAGAAATAACAGCCAAAATTAATTAAGCTCAAGTGTTCAAAGAATAATTTTAGGAGCTTTTTACATTTTAAACTGTTTGAATCCCAAACAGCAGCATGGCCACCAAGGAGAGCAACTCTGGGGCTCCACGTCACTGTGCCCGGGGCACCTCGTGAGCCTGTGCAGTGTTTAGCCCAGGTGGCCAGAGGTGGCAGGGGTGGCCCCTTTGGCTCGCAATTTCCAGGTAAGAGAACGGGGCTAACAGGACAGTAAGCAGTCTATCTCAGGTCCTAGTGTCTATGGGCGCAGATGGACAGGAATTTGCAGGACTCCAGCCAACACAGGGGAAGTATTCCAAACCTCTGTTCATGTTGAAAGGAGACACTGACATTCCACCCTGACTCCTGGTGTATCATTCAGACGTGTTGGTAAGATTATTAAGACTGAATTTTTTCTAAATAAAAATGACTTTTTTTGGCATTAGAATACCAAAGCTGGCAAAGGTGCTGTGGAAGTGCAAACTGAGAAGCTTCCAGAAGACAATTCGGCACTCTATCTCAAGAGTATTTAAAAATGTTCAGGGGCACCTGGGCGACTCAGTTCGTTGAGCATCCGACTCTTGATTTCAGCTTGGGTCACGATCTCAGGGTCACAAGACTGAGCCCCACGTTGGGCTCTGTGCTCCACATGGTGTCTGCTTGAGACTCTCTCTCTCCCTCACCCTCTGCCCCCCGCCCCGCCAATAAAGAAATAAAATCTTAAAAAATAAAAATGTTCATAACCCTTTGACTCAACAATTTTACTTCAAGGAAATAATTAAATACGGTAGTATAAGACCAATGCACAAAGATGGTTCCTCACTATATTTTCAAGAAGAGCAAAACATTTAAACAACGTAAATGTCCAAAGAGGGCTGATTAGACAAATTAGGACACATTTCAGTAATGTGATATTATTCAACTGTGCACATTCTCACGAACAATTGCTGATAGCATGGGAAAATGCTTTTGGTACATTAAGACATAAAAGGCTTGATGTTATATTCATGTTATATTCATAGCTTGATCTTAATTACATTTTAAAAAAGAACAAAAGAAAGCAGGAGAGTTGCATCACTTTTAACTTAATCTGAATCCAACTTATAGATGTTGAGAAAAGAGAAATTACACTACAAGCAGCAGGGAGGGCCCTCCACTCCATTCAAGGAGTGCTGTGTTTGCAAGCGGGCGCAACATAGGACGTCTGAATTTGCCGTCTGCCTGTCAGCTCACTGCACACACCCAGCAGTGTGAGCACCTTGCCACGGGGAACTTTTCCCCCATACATCTTGGCACCCACATGCAAAGCCAACTGTGTCATCTGGTGTTAAACCAGAGATCTGTTTCAATGTGAAAAAAAATGTGGCCATACCAGACTTACTGAGAAGTGATACAGTGGTATCCTGCAAAACACTTTCCTGTAGGATTTTTAACAATTGTTTTAAAAATTAATATTTAACAGATATATTCCCATAGTACAATTCTGTACTCTAAAGATGCAAGGAGTATACAGCGCAAAGGTGCCTCCCTCCCACTCCTACCACCTGGCCATCCAGTTAGATCTTCCAGAGAAGATCTAACCACTGCTACTAGGCTCTCACATGCCTCATAGAGACAGTCTATGAATAGGAAAGTGCCTTTCTATATCCATGTAATAGACATTTTATGTATTAGTGTATACATGTGCATGTATATTTTTTGTACAAATAATATCATGGTGTAAACACTATGCTACAACTTGCTATTTTTAATTCATTTATCTTTTTTATTTTTATTATTTTTTAGAGATTTTATTTATTTATTCACGAGAAATACAGAGAGAGAGAGAGAGACAGAGACAAAGGCAGAAGGAGAAGCAGGTTCCCTACAGGGAACCTAATGTGGGACTCAATCCCAGTACCCCGGGATCACTCTCTGAGCCGAAGGCAGATGCTCAACTGCTGAGCCACCCAGGCATCCCTAATTCATTGATCTTTAGAGAGCATTCCTTATTAGTACCTGTACCACTCTCTCATTCTCCTTAGTGGCTATCAGGCATTCCATTTTGTGGACATGCCATAATTTATTTAACTCGTCCCCTACAGAACGCGTATCACAGAGCCCCAAAACAAGTCCTTGTATGTGCCATTCGTACATGTGCGAGTTGTCCCCGGGAGTGGGCCCAGATATGTGCAGTTTTAATTTTGATAAACACTGACTAACCCTCCCTCCTCGGAATGGTTTCCACTCACTTCCCACCGGTGTGTGTGTTTCCACAACCTGCCCTCCTGATGCTACCAAGATTTTTCTTTGTCATCCTGAAAGATAAAAGAATGGCCTTATTGTAGTTTTAAGTACATCTGCTGGCGTTCAACAAATATATAGAAGAGCACACATTTTATTTTTTATTTAATTAATAAAAATTTTTATTTATTCATGAGAGACAGAGAGAGAGAGAGAGAGAGAGGCAGAGACACAGGAGGAGGGAGCAGCAGGCTCCATGCAGGAGCCTGACGCAGGACTCGATCCCTGGACTCCAGGCCCAGGCCCTGGGCTGAAGGCGGCTAAACCGCTGAGCCCCCCGGGCCGCCACGAGCACACAGGGTAAGCACACGGCTTGACATATTTTCACACGGTTTAAATATCCTTGTGGATACCACCCAGATTTTTTTAAAAAAATAATAAAGCAAGAGCCTCCGGCAACAGCCCTCCTGTGTCCTCGTCACCACTTATCCTCTACCGCCAAGGAGGAACTGGGTCTGTTTTGAACTACGCAGAAAGGGACGCTGCAGAGAGCAGAAAGGCTCTCACAGGACTCCTGCCGCTGCTCAGGACAGGCCTGTGGGACGCGCCTGTGGGACGCGCCACGCTCCGCCCGCCCTGACTGCCCAGAGTCGCCTCCACAGGACAAGCCCGAGCTGCAGTTTATCCGTTTGTCCCACAGCAGTGCTGCTGATCACATTTTTACACGCAGACTTCCGGGGAACTGCTGGATCACATGGGGTGTGCGTATTCTCAGTCGAGCAGACACTGTCAGCGTTCCGAGGTGGTCAGGCCGATTTACACTCACACCAGGAGTGCTGGAGACTTCCAGCTGTTCCACAGCCAACACCAAAGTCCAGGGGTTTTCCATCTTGGCCATTCTGGTGGGTGTGAAGTGATCATCTCATTCTGAACTTAATTTGCATTTCTCTGAAGACTAATGAGGTTGAACGTCTTTTTGCATATTTAGTGTCTTGGTTTGGTTTGGTGCAGTGTGTGTAGATACACACTGTTTTATATACACAGGCACTGTGTAACAAACTATCCTAAGTTTGTTAACTGTGCTGTTAGAAACTTCATTGCTGTCTGTCTGTACAATCAATTATTAAGAAAGAGGTTTTAAAACTTTCCCTTGTGATAGCAGATCTGTCTAGTTCTCCTTCAGTTCTGTCCATTTTTGCTTTTGCATAATGAAGTGATGCTATTTGGTATATACATACTTAGAAAGGTCAAATCTTCCTGGTGATTGATCATTCTGAAATCTCACTCCACTCGTAAGTCCATCTTGTCTGATATCAGTACATGGTTTCTTTTGGTTAGTGTTTGTGTAGTATCTTTTCCCATTGTTTAACTCTTAATCCTATGTGTCTTTTCATTAAAGCTGTGTTTGCTGTAAGCAGCACTGAATGGGGGTTAGATTTTTTTTTTTAATAAAATCTAATCTTGACAAACTTTGCTTTTAATGGAGTAGTTAGTCTATTTACATTTAACATGACTACTGAAATTTGGGGGTTTATTTCTTTCATCTCACAATTTGTTTTCCTTTTGATCTGTTTAATGCCCTCCTTTCTCTTCTTGCCAACTTTTTAATTCAGCTTTCCCCTCCATTGGCTTGTAGTCAAGGTGGCTTTTGACGGATTTCTTCACTGTAGTGTTACTAACTTTCCTTTTGTAGTTATAAAACAGCTTGGAGGAGAGACTCTCAAACTTCCACCTCTAATTTCAGCATCTATCAGTGGACTGTGTGTCTGCAATGATAATTACCGTTGTGTTTGCCTAATGGGGGAATCCTCGATTTTTAAGAGTGAAAGGGGTTCTAGGTTGGAAATGTCTGAGAACTGATGCCCTAGATACCACAACACACCCTTGACTATCATTTCACAGAAATGAGAAATGTTACCATTTTGCCAATAATTCCAACACTTCATCCATCCTTCTGCCTGTGTTATCATCATACATCTCAATTATACATGTTTTTTTAAAAATTTTAAGTGCTTTCTTAATTTTTTTTTTAAAGATTTTATTTATCCATGAGAGACACAGAGAGAGAGAGGCAGAGAGACACAGGCAGAGGGAGAAGCAGGCTCCATGCAGGGAGCACAATGTGGGACTCAACCCCAGGATTCTGGGATCACTGAGCTACCTAGGTGTCCCAATTATAGATGTTTTAAACCCCACAAGAGGGGATCCCGGGGTGGCTCAGCGGTTTAGCACCTGCCTTAGGCCCAGGGTGTGATCCTGGAGTCCCGTGATCGAGTCCTGCATCAGGTTCCCCACAGGGAGCCTGCTTCTCCCTCTGCCTCTCTCTGCGTCTCTCATGAATAAATAAATAAAATCTAAAAAAAATAAAATAAACCCCACAAGACATTGTTATTTTACACAGCCAATCTCCATTTCTATTTGTCCCTTCCCTTTGCCTGTCTGCATTTCTGTGTCTTCAGGTAAGATCATTTTCTTTCTGCCTGAAAACCCCATTAGTTCCTTTCAGTGCAGGTGTGTCAGCAAAGAATTCCCTCAGTTTTGTTTATCTGAAATGTCTATATTTTTACTTCACTTTTAAAAAGTGTTCTATTGTGAAATAATTTCAGGCTTACAGAAGAGGTGCAAGAATAGTACAAAGAATTCTTATATATCTTCCACCCAGATTCTTTAAATGCTAAATTTGCTTTATTATTTACTCTATCAATCTATCTATATATTTTCCCCAAACTGTTTAAGATTAAGTTACAGTTAAGATTAAGTTCTTTCCCCTAAGTATTTCAGTATTTATTTCCTAATTCTTGGGCAGGGAGCCTATGCTCATATATAACCACAATACAATTAGCAAAATCAAGAAGTTAACGTTGTTTAAATTTTTTTTAATATATTTTTTATTTATTTATGATAGTCATACAGAGAGAGAGAGAGAGGCAGAGACACAGGCAGAGGGAGAAGCAGGCTCCATGCACCGGGAGCCCGACGTGGGATTCGATCCCGGGTCTCCAGGATCGCGCCCTGGGCCAAAGGCAGGCGCCAAACCGCTGCGCCACCCACGGATCCCCGTTGTTTAAATTTGTATCTGTAGCTGAGACCTCCCCTCTGTACTTGATTCACACTAACCCGTCTGCCCACTTGGGATCTCCACTCGTCTCCCTGATAGAGACCCCAAACCTACTGTGTCTAACACTGAGCTCCTCATCTTGCCCCACCAAGATTAATGCCAACTCCATCCTTCTAGTCACAAGGTCAAAACCCTTAGAGCCATCTTTAACTTCTGCTTCTCTTTCAGACTTCAGATCCAACAGATCAGGATATTCTGCTGGATTTACGGTCATATGTTACGTTAGCCAAGGGATGTGACTGGGAACTTATCATCTGACTGCTCTCCCAGTTTCCATCATTGTTCTCCAACTGTCTACTCTTAACATGGCAGCCAAGGTGATCCTGAAAAAGCTTAAGTCAGATTATGTGAGTCCTCTGCTTAAACCCTATGATGGTCTCCCATTTTATTAAAAGTAAAACCAAAGCCCTCACGTGGATCAACACTGCTGTATACGACCTCACCTCCTGTCAATGCTGCGATCTCAGCTCTCACTGCGCTCCACCTTGCCTGCACTCTGGCCTCCTTTCTGTTCCTAGAATTTGCCAAACATGCTCCCTCTTCAGGCTTTTGTACAGGTGGTTCCCTTTTCCTAGAACTCTTTCTGCCCAGAAATTTGCATGGCTTGCTTCCTCATTTTCTTCAAGTTTTTGCTTAAATGTCAACTTGGTGGAGACTTTCCAGACCATTCCACTTAAAATTGCAACCTTCCAAGAACTCTCTATTGCTCTTATTCCACTTATATTATGGTTCCATTTTATTGCCCTAACGATCTGCTTTCCTCACCACCACTACAATATAAGCTCCATGAAGGTAGAGCCTGGGGACTATTTTACTCACTGCTATACTCCCAGCAACTAGAATACTGCTTTGATTCTACTGGCACTGGTAAGTGTTCAACAAAATTGTGTAGAAGGAATAAATAAATAAATGGAACTTAATATGCAAAACAGCTGCTTAGGTTTGGGGAGAGATACCTGGCGCATGGAGCAAACACAGAGTCCCACCTTCTTGATCCCTCTTTGCCCCTGAAACATCTCTTTAGAACCTCTGAGGAGCCCCAGAGGTGAGTGTAAAACAGTAGCCATATATTCACCCTGCACTAGCCCGACGGGCCTTGCACTCCTCACTCTACCCTGATGCTCCACCCACTGCAGACTCCTTCCAGTCCTACTCCTACCTTGTCCCTTGTCCTGGGCTCTCTCCCACCATTAGAGCTTTCTCTGGTCACCCCAGGCAGACACTTGTCCGTGGTGATTGCCATCTATACGATATTCCCCTGGTTGCCAAACTTAGATAGCTTTGTAACCTTCCTTTTGTCTTGAACGGTCTTCTAAGGATTCTAATGTTGTTTAACTTTTACTGTCTTATTCACTGCTGTATCCCCTAAGCCTAACCTATGGATCAACTTGTAGTGGGCATTCACTGAACACTTGTTCAACTTGTGAATAAATGTGAATAAAAGCAAACTTAAATTTAACGGACTGCAGACTGTTAATAGCTGAAAGATATATTTGTAACACTTGGGGACAATCTATTTTTTCTCTCTTTAAAATCATGTTTTACCATAAAACTCATTACCACTGCCACAATCAACATATAATGTTATTTTTGAAGTTCCATCCCATGCAATAAGGCAGGACATAAAATATTTAAGAATTGGAAAAAATATCAAAAAATAATCAGTTGTAGATAATAGGATAACATATCCAGAAAAATCAATTCAAAAAATGTTTAATGAAATGGCTAGATTTGTTATACTTAAAAAAATTCAATTGCATTCCTATGTACCAGCAACAATTAAAAAAAAAAAGAAAAATTCCTTTCGTAGTAGTCACAAGAAACACAAAATTACTATGAAAAATCTTTAAATACATTAGATCTATATAAAGAAACCTTGCAAGAGAAATAAGAATGGTGAAATAAATGGAACAGACTTTTCAAATTATTTTCAAAGATTTGATCCAATAGAAATTCCAATCTTTCTTTATTTTTTCAAAAGTTCCAAAAGTTTACCTTGCAAAAGCACATAAAAATGTACAAGTGAGAATAATAAGGAATGTTTGGGAGTTCATTCGGTCTCCTCTTCTGGACATTTAAATATACTTCTTTGTATTTTATTTAGACTACCTCCTCTAGGGATTTCAGTATGCTTCCTTAACTCGTCAGAATCTACTGTGAATTAATGTTATACCACTTCACATATTAAGGACCTTAAAATGATACATATCATTATATCTGCCTATAGTGTACATACTGACATGTTTTACTAAAAATCAACTTCAGTTACACCCCCCTTGTGCCTTTTGTGTTGTTGTTCTAATGTTCATCACATTTACGTATATATGTATGTGTTATAAATCCAAAAAACATCTTATTATTGCTTTAGACAACTTTTACAAAATTTAAGAATAAAAATAAAAATAGTATTTTATATTCACCCACAAATTTCACATTCCTCATGCTCTTTATCCATCTGAGGACCCAAATTTCCACTGGTATCATTTTCTCTTCAGTATGAAGATCTTCCCTTGATATTTATTATGCTGACAGCAGTCTCTCTCAGCTTTTGCCGAGAAACAGTTATTTCTTCATATTTGATGGGTATTTTTACTGTGTATAGAATTCTAGGTTGACAGTCTTTTCTTTCCGTGTTTTGAAGATGTTCTTCCACTACCTCGTGGGCTAACCGGCTTCCGACTGTAACTCAGCCATCAGACTGATGACTGTTCCCTTTTCTTGTCTTTAGTATCCAGCAGCTTCACTATAATATAATAGATGTAATTTTCTCTGTATTTATCCTGCTTGAGGTCAGCCACGCTTCCTGGTTGCTGTGTGTGTGCATGCTGTAATCAAAACTGGAAGTTTTTCAGCCAACACTTCTTCAAATATGTTTTATGTCTCAATTTTCTCAGATTTTGGGACTGTGATTACCTGAATGTTAGGCAACTTGATCAGTGAAGCTCTGGTCCTGTTTTTTCAATCCCCCCACCCACTTTGTACTTTAGTTTGGATGATTTCTACTGACCTGTTTTCAAGATTGCTGATCCTTTCTTCTCTCATGCCAAATTGGCTATTAATCCCATCCAGCGAAATTTCAGTGGCAGGTTTAATCTTTTTCAGTCCTAAGATTTCACTTGGTTCTTTTTTATAGCTTCCATATCTTTAAGACACTCCACACCTCTTCATCCTTTCACTCATATTTTTCACATACATTCTTTCGATATATTTTTTCAGTTATTTTAAAGTGGTTGTCTTTTGTTTGAGCCTATTTCTATTGATTTTCACTTCAAGTAAGGGTCACAGGTTCTTGTGTGCTCATCTTCACATGTCTAGAAAAGTTTTTATTTTATACTGGGCATTGTGGATGATAGGTTTTAGAGGCTGTGGGTCCTGCTGTCTCCTTCTGAAGAACTGAGTTTTGTCCCAGTAGGTAGTCAAATTACTGGCAGAGCACCCTAATCTGGGGCAGGCCATTTTATACTTTCTTTCTTTTCTGCACTTAATCCTAGGGAAAATGCCACAGTTGTAGGCATTTCCTACTTCTCCTCCTAATGGGTGTTCCTTCTGGGGATTCAAATGAAAGTCCAAGGGGTTTACCAAGACTCCCTAACTTGATAAGGCTCAAGCTCTAAATGCTGCCTTTTCCACAGTAGGTGGCTGCTGAAATCAGCCTGAAACCTGTGACACCTGCCCTGTATGTGGGCAGTTCAGGAGATAGCCTAGAATTTGAAGAGCATTTATATGCAGGCTGGGGTTACTCCCTCCAAAGTTTTCTTCTTCCTGCAACTCCTATTTCAAGTTCTAGCCACTCTGGCATCCTTGAAATCCATCCCCCAATTCTTCAAACAAACATGTTGGCAGCTTCTTGTTTAACTTCTATTTGCTAGAACCCGATGGACTGGAAATCCCTCAAGCAAAAAGTCGTAAGACTTGGTTCTCACTCAGAGTTGTTCCTTCTCTCAAGAATCAAAAACACTCCATTTTCTGGTTGCATTTGGTTGCTTTCTTGTGCCTTCAAACAACATTTTCAAAATATTTTGTCCAGAACTTATATCTGTTATTGGTGAGAATGTTATTCTGATACAAGCTACTTGGTTATTACTAAAAGCCAGAACTCTAACTCAGAATGTTTAGGTTTTTGTTTTTGTTTTTTAAGATTTTATTTATTTATTCATGAGAGACACACAGAGAGAGAAGGCAGAGACACAGGCAGAGGGAGAAGCAGGCTCCACGCAAGGAGCCCAACATGGGACTCGATCCCCGGACTCCAGGATCACGCC
Source organism: Canis aureus (assembly GCF_053574225.1). Taxonomy (NCBI): domain Eukaryota; kingdom Metazoa; phylum Chordata; class Mammalia; order Carnivora; family Canidae; genus Canis; species Canis aureus. Next base: position 86,159,836 of record NC_135615.1, read on the forward strand.
CTGGGCCGAAGTCAGATGCTCAACCGCTGAGCCACCCAGGCATCTCTGTTTGGGGTTTTTAAAAAAGATTTATATTGGAGAGAGACAGTATGTGCATGTGCAAGCAAGGGAGAGGGAGAGAGAAAATCTCGAGCAGACTCCCTGCTGAGGATGTGGCTGGATCCCACGACCCTGGGATCATGACCTGAGCTGAAATCAAGAGTTAGACACTTAACCAACTGAGCCACCCAGGCACCCCCTCAGAATGTCTTTGAAAAAGAAAAATGATGGGAGTGAATTTTGTTCTTATACATATTAATACTGATGATAAAGATACAGAAATTAAAACATTGTGGCAATTGTGCAAGAGTGCATAGGTTAATAAATACAATAGATATTCCTGAAAGAGACTTTGTTATATACTAAAATTTAATATATAATAAAGGAAGCAAAACAAACAAATAGGAAAAGACTATTTGAAGAACAGTTTTAGGAAAACTGATGTTTGAAAAGAGTGTCACTTCATATCATTTCATTAAATTCAGGAATCAAAGAGTTAAATATAAAAATACAAACCCACATACTAGAATAAAATGTGTGTGAATATTTAACTTATTGCTGTTTTGGTGTTTGTGGATAAACTACTGAACCTCTCTCATTCGTTTCTTTCTCAAATGCAAGAAGATAATAAAAAAAATACCCACCTCACAGGGTTCTTGTGATTAAATAAAGCCACTTAGCCCATTGCCTGACACATAATCACCCCTCAATAAATGTTAGCTGTTGCTGTTGTTGTTACTATAATTATTATTATTTAATAATTATGGGGAAGGAATCTCTTTCATAAAAATAATAGAGAAGTTATTAGAAGATTGATAGATTTGATTATATGAAAATAATCACTTTTATATATTAAAAAACATAAAAGGCAAGGAACAATGGGGAAAATGTTTGCAAACATGACAAAGAATTAATATTCTTAATATATAAAGGGCATTTAAAAATCAATAAGTAAAGCACTAATATCCCAGCAGAAAATAAAGGATTGAATAAACATTTCTGAGAAGAAATAAACATATTTTAAAAGTTCAACTGTGCTATTAATCAAATAAATGCAAATGAAAGTAATCTGAGAAAGTGGTCTTGTTCCTGTTTTGTTGTTTTTTAGGGAACAGACACATTTAGTATATTAAGAAGGATACTCTCAGACTCTGGTGAAGGAATTGGTAAAAATATGTGGAAAACTACTGCTATGTATCCAGAGTCAATAAAATCATACCCTATGTTCAATACTTCCTCATTTCAGGAATGTATTTTGAGGGAATACCAGACTTCTCTGTTTTTTTTTGTGTTTTTTTTTTTGTTGTTGTTGTTGTTGTTGTTTTTCTAATTCCTAAAATAAAAATTAAGGGGCACCTGAGTGGTTCAGTTGGTAGAGTCCCTTCAGCTCAGGTCATGATCCCAGGGTCCTGGGATCGAGCCCTGAGTCAGGCTCCCTGCTCAACAGGGAGCCTGCTTCTCCCTCTCCTGCTTCCCCTGCTTGTGTTCTCTCTCTCTCTGTCAAATAAGTAAATAAAATATATTTTTTAAATTAAGAAAGAAAAAGAAGTAAAAAAATAAAATTAAGAAAGAAAAGAAATTAAATACTCATATCAAGAAACTAAAAGAAGAATGTCAGAAAAATCCAAAGTACATGAAGGGAATTCTGTAGAAGAATGTTTTAAATTTTCCAAGTGGCCAAAGTTTCTTGCAGGTCTTCTTATTGTAAATTCTACTTTCACTGTCTTCTAGTCAGAGAAAGGGGTGCTATGTGATTTCTGCCTTTCGACTTTGAGATTTTTTTTTGTGGTCAATTTACCTAACTTTTTATAAATGTACTATAGGTACTGAAAAATTAAATATTCCGTTTGGTGGGTATAAAATTCTATATATTTATATACCACACAAGTTTATTCATTGTGATTATTTCACATTCTTATTTATTTTGTGACCGTTGATATGTTAAATTCTGAAATATGTTAATATCTTCAGCTACATGATTTTAAATTCTTGTATGTCTAATAGCTTTTGCTTTATATAGTTTTATAAAATGTTTTCAAGTACATTAAGTTACATGATTATTATGCCTTCTGGGTGGAGTGAACTTTGTAGTGGTATAAACTGACAATTCTTTCTAATATTTTCTAACTTGGAATTTCTAATCCGCAAATATGAATACTGCCAATTCTGCTTCTTTTGGATTGTGTTTGCTCACTACATACGGCCCATTGCTCATTTTAAATTTTCCTATGTTGTTTCATTTCAGATGTTTCTCCTGTAAACAGCATAAAACTGGCCCTTTTTTCCGTCAGGTTGTAGTGGGTCTGGAATCTGTTGTTTAAAAGGGAATTGTTTTAATGCATGAATATTTATTATATTCACTGCCTCTAGTTTTATAGTTTTTGTTTTTCCTTTCCTGACCTTTGTCGATCTGATCATCTTTTCTTCCCTCTGAATGCAAAGTTCCAAATTCTATTCTCCTCTAGTCTAATAAGAATGAGTCCTGTTTTTTTTTCTAAATTGAGAGATAATATACTAGTTAATCTTACGTACACAACTTGAAGAATTTGTACATATGCATATATTGTGTAACCACTACTCAGATGGAGACCCAGAAATATTCTACTACACCAAAAGGCAGCCCTTCCCATCTACACATTCCTCAAGGCAATGCTATTACTCTGATCCTTAATACTGGTCTTCCCTGTTCTGGAATTTCAGAAAAATGATATGTATTCTTTTACATCTGACTTCTTTGACAAAATTCTTTAGGATTCATCCATTTGGCGGCACAAAGCAATAACTGATCCTTTTTTTCTTTCTGTGTAATATTCTGTTATGTGTTTATATCACAAATTACCCATTATTCTGTTGATGGACATTTCCTCCCAAGTTTGGGCTATTTTTTTTTAAGATTTTATTTATTTATTCATGAGAGACACACACACACACACACACAGAACACACACACACACAGAACACAGAGGTACAGACATAGGCAGAGGGAGAAGCAGGTTCCCTGCAGGGAGCCTGACGTGGGACTCGATCCTGGGTCTCCAGGACCACACCCTGAGCTGAAGGCCGCGCTAAACCACTGAGCCACCTGGGCTGAGTTTGGGCTATTTTTAATAAAAATTAAAACTGGGATCCCTGGGTGGCGCAGTGGTTTGGCGCCTGCCTTTGGCCCAGGGCGCGATCCTGGATATCCGGGATCGAATCCCACGTCGGGCTCCCGGTGCATGGAGCCTGCTTCTCCCTCTGCCTCTCTCTCTCTCTCTCTCTCTCTCTCTCTCTCTGTGTGACTATCCTAAATAAATAAAAATTTTAAAAAAAATAAAAAAATAAAAATTAAAACTGCTACATAAATTTAGGTACATGTCTCTTCATGAAGATTTCCTTTGGGTCTATACCTAGTACTGGAATTGCTAGGTCACAGAATAAGGATATATCTAACTTTAATGGGAAGTGACAGTTTTTTTCAAAGTAACCGCACTCCCACTGGCAATGTATGGGAGGGTTACAGCTGCTCCACATTCATGTTAACACTTAGTATTCTCAGTTTTTAAAATTTTAGTCATTCTTGTGGGTGTATAATGGTGACTTGCTGCAGTTTTGTATATTACCCCAATAAGTAATGATATAGGCATCTTTTTTATATGCTCATCAACCATTTGGAAATGCTCTTTAACCTTCTGAACACTTTTTTTTTTTAAGATTTTATTTATTTGAGGGAGAGAGAGCACATGAGTGAGCACAAGCGATGGGGGTAGGGCGGGGGAAGGAATCAAGCAGATTCCATGCTGAGCATGGAACCTGATCTATTGCAGGGCTCAATTTCATGACCCTGAGATCATGATCTGAGCTGAAATCAAGAGCCAGACAATTAATGGACTTTGCACCCAGGTGCCACTTTTGAACACTTTTTAAAATTAGGTTATTTGACTTTTTCTTACTGATTTGTAGGAGCTCTTTATACATTCTAAATATGAGACCTCTGTCGAATACATATATCATGAGTAACTTTTTCCAGAAATATTGTTTGTCCTCTCGCTCCGTTATTGCTTCATGAACAGAAGTTTTTACTTTTTAAATTATTATTATTTACTTATTCATGAGAGACACAGAGGGAGAGAGCCAGAGACACAGGCAGAGGGAAAAGCAGGCTCCATGCAGGGCACCCGATGTGGGACTCGATCCCAGACCCTGGGATCAGGTCCTGAGTCAAAGTCAAACACTCAACCGCTGAGCCACCCAGGCATCCCAGAAGTTTTTACTTTTGATGTAGCCCTTTTTTTTTTTTCTTTATATGGTAGTAGGTTTCACAGCCTAAATAAGAAATCTTTGCTTACCTAAAGAGTATGAAGATACTCTTCTGTGTTTTTCTAGAAACTTCATAGATTTACCTTTATTGTTTATGTATATTGTGAGGTAAGAGTCAAAGTTGATTTTTTCACATGAGTATCTGGTTATTCCAAAACCATTTTTTGGAGCAATGGCACATTTTGTTAACTTATTTATCCATCAACATATATAGCAGAGAGCCTACTAAATCAGACACTGTGTTGGAGCTGAAGACCAATCAGTAAACAAGAAAGATACCACTCTTGTCCTTGTGGAATCTAGTGAGCAGTTTAACAAGTTGGCTATGTCAACTCTTAATTTCAGAAGATTCTTGGTCTGAGGAAACAGCTGAATAAAATCCTTAACTTGTGTCCAGTATCTAGCCACCTGATTGCACTAAATTAATTAAACTCCATGTTCTGCTTCAATTTTTCCAAATATCCTACAGACTGATGATGTTTAAGGGAAGGAAAATGGAGAACACCCACTGCTTTTGATATTTTTCTGATCATGAAAGTAATATTCCAAAACTGAAAACAACTGTTTTAACAGAGAAAAACTGAAAGAAGCCAAATGAGAAAAATCACCTGCAGCCTGTCATCCAAAAGCAATTACTGTTGATTTATTGGACATAAAATGAAATCACATCATAGCCAGAGATTTTAGTTATGTATAATACAGTAAAAATTTTGTATAATCAAAATTGCTCTTGAAATCCCTTTTTAAAGGAGACTTCCAGCTGGACACATGGCAGTTTGAACACCTCGCTCTGATTTTTATTTTAACTCATTCTATATTAACATGCTAAAAAGGATTCATGCCCAGGGACCTTCCAATTAGTCTTTTTACAGCCTCTGTCTTAAATGTTAGACAGCAAAAGACTGCCAGACATTTTTCTTTTTTTGACTGCCAGACATTTAAAGGAAATCTCAAAAACAAAAATCAGAGCCCTGAAAACATAATAAAAAAAGAACTGAGTGGAAACAAATTATTTAGACAACAGGAAAAAATAATAATATTCTCAGGGAAAAAAAAGAGATGCTGCATCCAAGAAACAAGAACAGAATGCCAGAAAAAAAGAACACTCAGAGAAAAAAGAAGTCACTTAAAGATCTGAGAAAAAAAAATCTTTTCACAAGAGAAATATTGGAAGATAAAATTATTACAATATAAAATATTGGAAGGAACTGTCCACAAAGTAGAGCAAAAAAAATCAAAATGATGGAAAACAGGAAATAAAAAGTTTAAAAAATATATCTGAGAATCAACCAGGACATCTAACATCCAACAGGAATTCTTGGAAAACAAAAGAGAACACAAAGGAGAGAAAATGATTAAAGAAAGAATATAGGAACATGCCACAAAGCTAAAGCATATGAGTTTTCTAATGAAAGGGTCAACAAATGACGAACACAGTGAATGGAAGAAAACCTCCCTAATGCATAGGGAAAATTTCAGTGAAATTTCAGAATATATAGAATAATGATAAGAAGTAAGACACCTGAGTGGCTCAGCAGATTAATAAGCATCTGCCTTCAGCTCAGATCATGACCTCTGGGTCCTGGGATCAAGCCCCGTATCGGGCTCCCCGCTCAGGGAGGAGTCTTCCTCTGCCCTTCCCTCTACTCCTGTCTCCCTCTCTCTCAAATAAATAAATAAAATCTTTAAAACAAACAAACAAACAAAAAAAAAAAAACAAAAAAAGAAGTAAACCTTTCAGGGGCACCTGGGTGGCTCAGTGAGTTAAACATCTGCCTTCAGCTCAGGTCATGATCCCAGGGTCCTGGGATTGAGCCCCACATTGGGCTCCCTGCTTAGCAGCGAGTCAGCTTCTCCCTCTCCCACTGCTCCTCCCCGTAATTCATGCTCATTTTCTCTCTCAAATAAATAAAATCTTTAAAAAAAAAAAAAAAAAGAAAAAAATTAAACACTTCAGAGGGAAACAAACAGTTCACAAAGAAATGATCAGGGATCTGAACGGCATCAGACTTCTCAGCATCAACACTGGAAGGTTAGAAGACAATAGAAGGTACCCACCCTCAAAATTCTGATGCAACATTATTTTTAATCTAGAATTCTAAATATAGCCAATCTAAAAATGGAAAGTGAGGGTAAAATTATGAACATTTTCAGAAATGGTTGGTCTAAAAATGTTTACTCTCCCACTCCCCCCCTGCTTCTTAGGAAGCTTCTGAAGGATTTGTTCTACCAAACCAAAGAAGCAATCCAAGAAAGAACACAGAGAAACCAGACGAGGAAACTGATCAGAAGGGAGAGATAAAGGGACTACCCAAAATAATGGCAGAGGGATGACAGCTACACAGCAGGTAGAGCAGAAAGTTCAGACTAGAGCAGAAGAGCAAATGGCACCAAGAAAAAAATAAGTCACCTGATGTCTTCGGTGATACCAGGGGGAATTTTACAGCTCCAGCCGAAATTCTGAGGATTATTTAGTGATTAGTACACAAAATACTCAGCAACCTGCCCCACCACAGAAATAGTCCTGGGATCTCTTAATAAATATTTTTATGATATATTAATAAAAACTCTTAATAAATATTTTCTTAAAAAAAAGATTTTATTTATTCATGAGAGAGACAGAGAGACTGAGAGAGAGAGAGAGAGAGAGAGGCAGAGACACAGGCAGAGAGAGAAGCAGGCCCCATGCAGGAAGCCGGATGCAGGACTCGATCCCAGGACTCCAGGATCACGCCCTGGGCTGAAGGCAGATGCCAAGCCACTGAGCTGCCCAGGGATCCCCTAATAAATATTTTCTTAACATGATGGGAGGCTGGGGAGATGCAGACAGATTTACGTGGGTTAGTATCACTATCCAAAGCTGACATCATGTTTAACAGGGAAACATAAATGCATGTTATTTAGAGCCAAGAATAGGACACAGATATTTACAAAGCATCAGATTATTTACCACTTTTCTAGAGGCATAAACTGATGCCACTGGACAAGAAAAGACAGAAACATTATAAAAAATAGGTAAAATGTGATTTCCCAATATGTGTTTTTACCTGGAAAAATGATATACCAGAAAAACTAATATGAATCAACTAAAAAAAGAAAAAGCATCCTTTATAAATCATATAGTTTCATATTGACATTGAAAATTAGTACAACTGACTCTGAATAACATGAGTTTGAACTGCGTGGGTCCACTTACGTGCAGTTTTTCGGTCCGGTAATGGAAATGTAATTTCTCTTCCTTATGATTTCCTTAATAACATTTTTTTTCTAGTTTATTATTATAAGAATATAGTATATAATATATATAACACATAAAATATGTATTAATCAACTGTTTATGTCATCAGTATGGCTTCTAATCAACAGTAGGCTATTAGTGAGGTTTTGGGGTAGTCAAAAGTTATACAGATTTTCAACTGCACAGGATGGGGGGGTGGTGGTACCCCTAAGGCCCACACTGATCAAGGGTCAACTATATATGAAAATCACCTTTAAATTTAAAGGCCAAGTGCACCTGGGTGGCTCAGCTGGTTAAGCATCTGACTCTTTGATTTCAGCTAAAGACTTGACCTCATGGTCATGAGATCAAGCCCCACATCAGGCTCTGCACTCAGCAGGGAGTCTGCTTGAGATTCTCTCTCTCCATCTCCTTTTGCCTCTTCCCCTGGGCATTCACATGTTCTCCCTCTCTCTCCCTCTCTCTCTCAAAAATAAATAATCTTCAAAAAAATAAAAATAAATTTAAAGGCTGGATAGAAGATATAATGAAAGAACAGATACGACTCTAAACAGCAATAAAAGACAAAATATCAGAACATAAATTTAAAAGTAAATGGGCAAGATCTATATAAAGATAATGGGGGATATTAAAGAAACCTTGAATAACTGGAAAGGAGTACCTTATTCTTATACAGGAAGTGTCAATATTATAAAGATTTCATCTGTCCTAAACAAATCTATAAATGTAATGTGATTCTAATACTTAAAACATCAATAGTCTTATGTCTCTTTTCTAACTAGTCAAGCTAATTCTGAAAATTTTACAGAAAGTAATAATAGCGGTCAAAAAAAATTCTGAATAATGGAAAACACAATGCGGGAAGATTAACCCTAAGAGATAATAAAACATATTCTAAGATAATGTGGCACTGGTACACAGAGAGACCAATCAGAGTAGATGCAAAGGAATCAAACAGAAACTCAACAATTGTAAAATGTTTAAGAACTCAATAGATAGTTTAACAGCAAATTGGACGCAGCAGAAGAGAGGATTAGTTAACTAGAAGATAGGTCAGTAAAGAGAAAGAGGAGGAAATGGATGGACAACACAGAATAGAGCATAAAAGACATACAGAACGTGGAAAATACGCCCTAACATAATTATAACTGGAGTCCAAGAAAGAGAACTGAACAAGAGCAAGGCAGAAGGCATATTTAAAGATATAATGGTCAATAATTTTATAAAGCTAACAAAAGGCAATCAAGCCACATATTCAAAGGCTCTATAAAACTCAAGCAGGATAACTATAAAGAAAACCATCTTAGGCAAATCACAGTAAAACTGCTTTAAAAATAAAAAGAAAAATCTTAAAAGCAGCTAGGGAAGAAAAAGACATATTACCTTCAAAGGAGCAATAATGAGACTGATAAATAACAATGGGAGCCAGAAAATAACACAATAACGTCTTCACAGTGCTGAAAGAAAACAGCTGCCAATCTAGAATTCTGTACCAGCAAGAACATATTTCAAAAGAAAGAATTAGAAAATCACCAGTCAGCAATCCTCATAATAATTGATCTGAGGCAACTAATATGAAGATTCAGCAATCCTCACAAGAACTGATTAAAAATCATTAATGGGTGGCAAAAAGAGTAGATGCAAGTTGATGAAAAATAGGATGTTTACATGATCTCAAACTATATCCTCAAAAGATACTTATTAACTACAAAGGGGAAAAATAGTAAATTTATAGTAGAGGAACATTGGGAGGCACACAACCTACACCAGCAGAGCAAAATGAAAGGAACACCAGCGGGACAGACTGATGTCGCACACTGCCTACCGTGATGCAATGAGAACACCACGGTATATCACTGCAGTGGTATCCCCACTCGGAAGTGCATGAACTAAATCTAGCCATCAGGACACACCAGAAATGCAAACCAATGTACAGGGTACAAGACTGTCCTATCTCCTACAAGAATGTCAGGACAAAGCCTTTCATGTTTCAAGTCAGAGGAGGCTAAGGAGACAACGGGAGTCATAAGCAACTCATGATTATGGCCTGGATGGCGAACCAGGAAAGAAATTTCTTTTTTACTGCAAACGACATTATAATAAGACAACTAACTCTATTTTGAAGAAAGTGCATTGATTCTAATTCTATATTCTAATATAGAACTTTATCAAACTATTCTCCTGATTCTAATACATGCACACACATGTGTATAGGAAGGGAGAGAGAGGCCAAGAGAGGGAGGGAAGGAAGGAGGGAGAGTGAGAGAAGTGGGGAGAAAGAGTATATATAGTGAAGTAAATCTTAACATTTGAGGAATCTGGGTGAAAGGTATATGGGAACTCATTGTGCTACTATTGCAATTTATTTAAAAATATTAAGGAGGGGGGATCCCTGGGTGGCTCAGCGGTTTAGCGCCTGCCTTTGGCCCAGGGCGTGATCCTGGAGTCCCGGGATCGAGTCCCGCATCGGGCTCCCGGCGTGGAGCCTGCTTCTCCCTCCTCCTGTGTCTGTGCCTCTCTCTCTCTCTCTGTCTATCATAAATAAATAAATAAATCTTTAAAAAAATATATTAAGGAGGGACAACTGGGTGGCTCGGTCAGTTGAGTGACCAACTCTTAGTTTTGGCTCAGGTCATGATCTCAGGGTCGTGAGATCAAGCCCCATGACAGGCTCCACACTCAGCACAGCATCTGCTTGACACTCTCTCCCTCTGCCCCTCCCCCTGCTCACACATGCTTTCTCTCTAATAAGTAAAATCTTTAAAAAAAATAATTTCAAAATTAGAAAGCCTTTTAAAAAATGAAGAGAAATGAAGTCATTTTTAGCCATAAAACCAGAGCAATCATCACTAGCACACCGACACTAAATGAAACACTCAAGGAATTCTTCAGACAGAAGAAAATGATCCTAGACAGAAGGCGGAAATGCAGGAAAGGGGTGCTTGTGTGGCTTAGTCAATTAAGCATCTGCTTTGGTTCAGGTCATGATCCCAGAGTCTTGGGATTGAGCCCTGAGTCAGGCTCTCTGCTCAGTAAAGAGTCTGCTTCTCCCTCTCCCTCTGCCCAACCCCTGCTTTGCTGTTTCTTTCTCTCCCTCAAATACATAAATAGAATCTTAAAAAAACAAAATAAAAAGAAATTCAAGAAGTTATGAGGAACAAAGGAAAAAACAAATACAAATAAATATTGATTGTATAAAACAACCATAACTATATAGTACTAAATAAATATATAGTACTGAATAAATCTATATAGTACTAAACTACAAAAAAAATCCCACAACAACACAAGAGGGAGGAAGAGAGTAAACGGAAGTGTTGTAAGGGGCATGTTGGGAAGCAGTAAAGATCCTCACTGATATGAGACTTCAAGTCTCATATCTTCATCAGGAAAATATAGAAAATATGAACAGGATTACTATTACTATTACTAGTAATGAAATTGAATCAATAATCAAAAAACTCCCAACAAACAAAAGTCCATGACCAGATGGCTTCACAGGTAAATTCTACCAAACACGTTAAGAGTTAACATTTATCATTCTCAAACTGTCCAAAAAACTCAAGAAAAAGAAATGCTTCCATGCTCATTCTATGAAACCAGCATTACCCTGATACCTAAACTAGACGAAGACACTACAAAACAAAATAAAACCACCACAAACAAAAACCCCACATAAGCCAATATCCCTGATGAACATAGGTGCAAATACCTGCAAAACTGAATTCAGCAATATGTTAAGAGTATCATAATCCATGACCATGTGGAATTTAATCCAGGGATGCAAGCATGGTTCAATATCCACAAATCAATCAACACAACATATCACATCAACAAAATGAAGGATAAAAATCGGGTCATCGGGCAGCCCGGGTGGCTCAGCGGTTTAGCCCCGCCTTCGGCCCAGGACATGATCCTGGAGGTCCCGGATAAAGTCCTACATCGGGCTCCCTGCATGGGGCCTGCTTCTCCCTCTGCCTGTGTCTCTGCCTCTGTGTATGTGTGTCTCATGAATAAATAAACAAAATCTTAAAAAAAAATTAGGTTATCTGGGGCGCCTGAGTGGCTCAGATAGTTAAGCGTCTGACTCTGATTTCAGCTCAGGTCATGATGTCAGGGTTGTGAGATCAAGTCTCATGTCGGGCTCTACCCTCAGCGAAGAGTCTGCTGGAGATTATTCTCTTTCTTTCCCTCTCCCTCTGGTCCTCCCCTCACTCTCTTTCTCCCTCTGTCTGAAATAAGTCTTTTTAAAAAAATCAGATCATCTCAGTTGATGCAGAAAAAGCACTTGAAAAATTTAGCATCCATTTATGATAAAAACTCTCAACTAAGTAGGTAGGGAGATGTACCTCAATATAATAAAAGCCCTATATTACAAACACCCACAACAAATACCATATTCAATAGTGAAAAGTTAAAAGATTTTCCTCTAAGATCAAGAATAAGACAAGGACGCCCACCCTTGCTTCTTTTAGTCAATACAGAATTGGAAGTCCTAACCACAGCAATTAGGCTAGGCAAGGGAAAGAAATGGACAACATCCACGTTGGTAGGGAGGAAGTAGAACTGTCACTATTTGTAGATGACATGATACTATGTACGGAAAACCCTAAAGCCTCTGTCCAGAAACTATCAGAATAAATGAATTCAGTAAAGCTGCAGAATATAAATTCAATATACAGAATCTACCGTGTTTCTATATATCAATAACTACCAGAAAGAGAAATTAAGAAAACAATCCCATTTATAATTGCATCCAAAAGAATAAAAGATCTAGGAATATATTAAACCAAGAAGGTGAAAGACCTATACTCTGAAAACTATGACACTGATAAAAGAAATTGAAGACAACACAAATAAATAGAAAGATACACCATGTTCATGGATTGGAAGAATTAAGAATTAATATCGTTAAGGGGGCACCTAGGTGGCTCAGTCAGTTAAGTGTCTGCCTTTAACTCAGGTCATGATCTCAGGATCCTGGGATCAAGCCCTGCATTGGGCTCCCTGCTCAGCGGGGAGTCTGCTTCTCCCTCTCCCTCTTCCACTAACCCCACTTGTGCTCTTTTTCTCTCTCTCAAACAAATGAATATCCTTTTTTTAAAAAAAGAATTAATATTGTTAAAACATCCATAGTACCCAAAGCAATCTACAGATTCAATACAATTCCTATCAAAACACCAGTTTGTATTTTTCACAGAACTAGAACAAATAATCCTGAAATTTGTATGGAACCACAAAAAGGCCCTAAATAGCTAAAGTGATCTTGAGAAAGAATAAGCTGGAGGATATATTATGCTCCTAGATTTCAAACTACACTACAAAGCTACAATAATCAACAGTATGGGACTTGCACAAAAACAGATGCAAAGATTAATGGAACAGAACAAAGATCCCGGAAATAAGCCCAATATAAATGGTCAATTAGTTACAATCAAGAAGATAAGAATATACAATTGGGAAAAGGTAGTCTTCAATAAATGGTACTGAGAAAACTGGACAGCTACATGTAAAAAGATGAAACTTTTTTTTTAATTTTTATTTATTTATGATAGTGACAGAGAGAGAGAGAGAGAGGCAGAGACATAGGCAGAGGGAGAAGCAGGCTCCATGCACCGGGAGCCCGACGTGGGATTTGATCCTGGGTCTCCAGGATCGCGCCCCGGGCCAAAGGCAGGCGCTAAACCACTGCGCCACCCAGGGATCCCCTTTTTTTGTTTTTTAATAAAATGCATCTCCCATTTTTTTTAAGATTTTATTTATTTATTTATTTATTCATGAGGTATCAGAGAGAGAGAGAGAGAGAGGCAGAGACACAGGCAGAGGGAGAAGCAGGTTCCATGCAGGGAGCCCGATGTGGGACTAGATCCCAGGTCTCCAGGATCATGCCCTGGGCTGAAGGCAGGCACTAAACCACTGAGCCACCCGGGCTGCCCAAGATGAAACTTTCTTACACCATAAACAAAAATTAGTTCAAAATGGATTAAAGATTTAAATTAAGACCTGAAACCATAAAGTTCCCAGAAGAAAACATGCAGTAAGTTCTTTGACATTGGTCTTAGCAATATTCTTCTAGATCTGTCTCCTCAGAGAAGGACAACAAAAGTAGAAAAAACAAATGGCACTATGTCAAACTAAAAAGATTTTACACAGCGAAGGAAGCCATTAAGGAAACAAAAAGACAACCTACTGAATGGGAGAAGATATTTGCAGACGATATATCCAATATAAACATACAAATAATTTATATAAATCAGTATAAAAATCAATCCAATTTTTAAAAATGAGCAGAGGACCTAAAAATAGACATTTTTTTCAAAGAAGACATACAGGTGGCCAACAGGCACATAAAAAGATGCTCAACATCACTAACCACCTAAGAAATGCAAATCAAAACCATAATAAAATATCACCTCACACCGGAAGGGCTGTTATCAAAAAGACATGAACTAATAAGTGTTGGCAAAGATACAGAAAAAATGGAACCCTCTTGCACTGTTGGTGGGAATGTAAATTGGTGCAACCACTATGGAAAACAGTATGGAGGTTCCTCAAAACATTGAAAATAAAACTATCCTACAATCTAGTAATTCCACTTCTAGGTGTTTATCCAAAGAAAATGAAAACTCTAATTCAAAAAGATATATACGCTCCTATGTTCACCACAGCATTATCTATAATAGCCAAGATCTAAGGCAAGTTAAGTGTCTATCAAAAGATGAATGGATAAAGAAAATGTGGTATATATACAATACGATATTTAAAAAAACGAATGGAATCTTGCCATTTATGATAACATGGACGGACCTAGAGGATGTTAGACTAAGTGAAATAAGTTAGACAAAGACAAATACCGTTTGATTTCATTTATATACAGAATCTAAAAAATAAAGCATTAATAAACTAATAGAAACAGAGAACTGACGGCTGCCAGAGGGAAGGGTTAGGGGAGAGGTGAACAGAATAGGAGAAGGGATTAAGATGTACAACCTTCCAGTTATAAAATAAATAAGACATAGGGATATAATAATGTACAGCACAGGGATATAGTCATAATACTGCAAGAACTTTTTTTTTTTTTAAGATTTTATTTATTTATTCATGAGAGACAGAGAGAGAGGGACAGAGACACAGGCAGAGGGAGAAGCAGGCTCCATGCAGGGAGCCCAACTCGGGACTCGATCCCGGGTCTCCAGGATCACACCCTGGGCCGAAGGCAGACGCTAAACCGCTGAGCCACCCGGGCTGCCCACTACAACAATGTTGTATGTGACAGATAGTAACTAGACTTATTCTGGCAACCATTTCATAATGTATATAAATGCTAAGTCACTATGTTGTACACCTGAAACTAATACAATATTTTATGTCAATTATTCTTCAATTAAAATTCAAAACTGAAGGGGCGCTTGGCTAGCTCAGTCAAAAGAGCATGACTCTTGATCTCAGGGTTGTGAGTTTGAGCTCTGCGTTGGGTGTAGAGATTATTTAAAAATAAAAAATCTTTACAAAAAATCAAAACTGAGAAATTTATTATGTGTTAATATGAATAACATTTTTATTTTAAAAAACATAACCAGGGGCTCCTTGGTGGCACAGCAGGTTAAGCGTCTGACTCTCAGTATCAGCTCAAGTCATGATCTCTTGGGTACTGAGACTGACACTGACATCAGGCTCCATGTTCAGTGGGGAGTCTGCTTGAAGATTCTCGCCCTCTGCCCCTCTCCCCACTTGCATGCACACTCACACACACTCTCTCTCAAATAACCTTAAAAAAAAAAATAACTAGTTTCCAGAACAAAAAATGGTTAGTGAGGAGAGTAGCACAATTTAGCTTTTCTGCAAATCTCTTTTGCATCTGGCTTAATAGAAGACAACTGGATGCTCATATCTGCTTCTGCATTCCATCTGTTGCGATATGTTGGTTTGGTTAAAGCAAACGAAGAAAATACAGTCAAATACAAATATACAGTACAAAAAGAGAGGAGTCTTTTAAGAGCTTTCTCAGATAACTGTGGGTATTGTTCTGTGATAATACCACCAAAACTCCACAAGCAGCAGTTTCTTAAGGATCAGCTGCAATGTGGTACCTGAAATCATTTCAAGAAACTTTCATATCCTGTTCCATTAAAATCCATTGGTCTATCTCGCACTTTGGACATTTTATTCACTGTGTAATTTTATAAAATCATGTGTTGACCATTCAGGAAATACTGGTTCACTAAGTTATGCAGAGCTTCCAAATGTTGACATACTTTGTATACGCTATCAAAACAGCACGCTCATTAGCATCACCATGGTCTCATCAGAATTCTTTAACTACGGGGAAACTGCCTAGTTCACGGTGGTGGATACATGTTTTTCCAAAATTCTAATTTCATTTGAAGGTTCAACTTTTATTATTGACAACAAATATCGTCAGTATGTTTTCCACAAAACAACAGGCTCACTTTATTCATTTTTTGAGAAAATGTCTTCTAAATACTAAAGTCTGACTTTATCACAGTTCCTCTGTCATTCCCTCAAGTAAAAATGATATCCAAGAGAAAAGCAGCCAGTTCAGCTTGTAACTCAACCAATCACACAAGAACTTCTCCTCAGGTAACCACTCTGCTGCGTACACAGAAGGGCTTTATGCTGATTTCCTATTTTGTCACATGAACATTACAAAGATGCATACTCAAGTGGCAAGTTTTAATAAAATTAATCATTTTTACTCTTTTATCAAGGACGGTCTTCAATGAAATGGCTTAAAAAAAAAAAAAAAAAAAGCCGCAAGTGCACAGCAGTAAAAACTACAGTGAGAGGCCAGCAGGTTTACCCACCATTACTTCTGCACTGTCACTGCAGATGTCAACACAGTGACATGGGGAAATCATGTCTTATTGCTGGCTATGAAAGTCATTTTCGGGACACCTGAGTGGCTCAGTGGCTGAGAGTCTGTCTTTGGCTCAGGGTGTAATCCTGGGATCCCGAGATTCAGTCCCACATCGTGCTCTTTGCATGAAGCCTGCTTCTCCCTGTCTGTGTCTCTCATGATTAAATAAATAAAATCTTTAAAAAAGAAATAAAAAAGAAAGAAAGAAAATCACTTTGATCTGACTCCCTGTGAGGGTGTCAGGGGGCCCTAGGGGTCTATCAAAAACTTTGAAAACTGCTAAACTGATCCAAGGACAGAAAGATCTGCAAAGATGGCTCAAACTTTTTTCAACTCCTCAGTAAGAGAAATGTTGATAATAATATTAGTTTGTAACTTAAAAACCATTTTTCTTTATTAGAAACAATAAAAGATAACCATTATCAAACGTTAGAATCCAGTTTTTCACTGTAATATATAAATGCAAAATAAGAGATGTTAAGGAAAACCCTGTAATATTCAGCTTCAATTGTGTATATGTACATACATATGTACCATGTGAATAAATATAAATAAAATCGTGTGTGTGTAAAACCAGTGTGTAGATCCCAGCTTCCAAGTACATTCCTACTTAATGAAACTTGAGGAAAATAATTCCTGGCTTCAGGCACAGACAGGTGCACCCGAGACATTTGTGTTGAAAAGCTAGGGACCCAGGAGCTAACCTGAACAGGCACCCACTGATCTAACTTGAAATAATGTGAGCATTAAAATGAAATATGATAAAAAGGGACTATAACACTCTGAACTCTTTAGTATATACTCTTTAGTATATGGTGATACTCAAAGTAAGAGGAAGAATGAGAGACAGAAGAGGGAAGATAAGAAAGTCTTCTTTACAGAAAAATACTAGACAATAAATGTATAAAAAATAATAAAATTAGAAAGTCACTATTTTTGAAATCCTCAAAAAAATAGTTGATTCAAGCAAGGATCTCCAATGGTCACTAAAACCACTGAATGATAGGTTGTTGTGTAATAAGAGAACATGTTCTTTGAGATGCACTTCTCAGCTGACGTATTCCTTACAAAGGAGAAAATGTGCCTTTACAGTGGAGAAAT